>NC_140220.1:20287612-20887612 GCF_951802725.1 Rutilus rutilus | reverse complement strand
GTAGAGCGTCCTACAACGCCTCCTTCAAAACACATTAACATTCAGAGCAGAGCGTCACGATAAACAGTGTTAAATTAACTAATGTCGCAAAGCACATAACATTACAACAATAATGAACGTAAACAACTTACAGAGCTCTAACCTGTACCACCTGACTGCTGCAGATTCATTTCACCGTTGACAGTGTTGCCATTGAAAGGCATGAATTCAAGTAGAACCATCTCTTTATTGCGGTAGTTATGGCGTGAACGCAGCATAAGCTTGTTGTTTTGGTTTAGGAGGAACTGTAAAATGTGGCTGATGTTTGTTTGCGGTGCTCTGTGATTGGTGTCTGTCTACAACTCTACATAGTCGCCTACCCTGCCTTTAATATCTGCTAACACTTTATTTTGATGGTACGCCAACAGACATTGTACTGACTATAAGTAACTTTGCAACTACGTCAACTTATTTTGCTAACCCCAACATTCTAACCCTAACCTGTTTAACAGTCTATACTAATACTTTAATGAGAGTAAGTTGACATGTAGTGGCAGAGTTACTTATAGTTAGTAGAATGTTTAAAGTGGACTATCAAAATAAAGCGTGATTTTTTTTTTATCTTTATATTTTTATATTCCATAATCTTCTCTCTCAGTCTTCTTCTGTCCTCTCTGAGAGCATCATAGCCTGATCTGATGACGTGAGGACACATGGGGGAAAGTTATGCTGAAACAGTGGCTGTATGTTGATGCCAACCATCTGCCTAGAGCTCCAGCCGCTCCAACGATGGATTCATGCCCAGACAAACATGGGACACCAGGAACCCTCGGCACTGATTTTACTGCAGATCATATCTTGGTGTTTTAGCTCAGTAGATGGCTGTAGGCACAACTACGCTTTCATGATTAATAAATGACAAACAGTCTGTTGTGAACAGACTTGCTATAGACTCTTTTTGTAATGACAGAACTATGCCTAGCTGATACAGTAGCTATGCAGCAAGTCTACATCTTTATATTGAGGCCACAAAACAGACAATTGGATTTTGTGTGAATTAAACATTTAAAAAGATTCACAAGATATGTATGTGTGCTAAAGCTGAGCATTGTTTTTGTTTGTTTTTTGGCTTTAATATGTTTGTGATGGCAGTGCTTCAAACTATAGCTCACCATAGCAATAAAAGCAAAGCTTGTGTAAAAACTTCAATTCAACAACACATTTCTGTCATACTTCATCTACTCTAGCAGTAGTCTTATTGTTACAATAAACATAATCTGAAGGCTATAACACTTTTGCATTATATAGTTTGTAGCTTTAGTACATTTTTATATAGCCTGTTAACTGTCAGTATCTCTGAAGCTTTTTTATTGCCTTTTCCCCCGTTACATATTTTAGTAATCATGTTCCAAAAGCATTAACACTCAAAACTCATCCCCTGAAAACCGTTTTGAAATTGGACATTGTGTTACCATGGAAAAAAATATTTTATATTACATTTTTGTAATATCAACTTCAAATTTAAAACATGACTTGGACACATCATTGATATTGTAGCAATTATTCTAGCAAAAACATGTTGAGAAGACTCTGTTTCCTGTGCAGCAAAAGTTAATCCACATTGCATGCACTTCCAAAGGATGAGGCCTCGGGCTTGACTTGATATGGTAAAACCGATGTCATTGTTACTGTCCGTATCAATGTGTATCAAGTGCTGAGAAAGAACCTGTAGCTGAAATTCAGACATGGTAATAGGCGTTTTGTTACTGACATGCGCTGTAAGTCATAGGCCAATCAAAACAGACTGGGCTGTCTGACCAATCAGAGCAGAGTAGACAAATCACAACAGACTGAGCTATCTGACCAATCAGAAGAGAGGAGACCAATCACAACAGACTAAGCCATCTGACCAATCAGAGTAGAGTAGACCAATCACAACAGACTGGGCCATCTGACCAATCAAAGCAGAGTAGATCAATCAGAACAGACTGAGCTATCCGGCCAATAAGAGCAGAGTAGACAAATCACAACAGACTAAGCTATCTGACCAATCAGAACAGAGCAGACCAATCACAATAGACTAAGCCATCTGACCAATCAGAGCAGAGTAGACCAATCACAACAGACTTAGCCATCTGACCAATCTGGGCTTTGTTTCCCAAAAGCATTGTAAGCCAAGTTGATCATAGAACAATTGCCACAAATGGTCTCTATGATCAACTTAGGTTTACAGCGATTTTGGGGAATGCAGCCGTGAGCAGAATATCAATATGTTACTTTTAATCATTCATAACTGTAGGAAAGCTAACACATTTTCACAATAGTAAAATTGTGACTATGACGTAGCCCTGGTAATCACATACAAACAAAACCTAACCAATCAATCACCTATGGCAACAGAGGAAAAGCCACTGCACACACACTCCAATCAGAGATTAGGGGTGACATCGCCCTCAAGACCTCCTTTAGTTAATAACACTAATAATGCAATCTGACCGAGAAGCACTTCGGGAAGTAAAGGAATGCTGCTTTAATTATACAATACATTTCACGAGTTCACATCTACATATAATTATTACGGTAAAGGTTATGCGTATTTGGCGTGCTGTCCGGGTGGAGGGCTCAGAGCTCGGAATTTCTGCCCGAACCCAGAGTACTCCCCCCGTTGGTGAGAGTAGATGGAACTAGAAGTGAGGAGATGGAACTAAAAGTGAGGAGATGGGGTGGAGGTGGGATGCTGAATAAACTGTCAAGGAACAGAGGTGGGTTCTGCTGTTATTTATATTGTCCTGAGTTGATTACTGATTGATCTCCACTTGTGCTAATTGGGTTAATTATCTGCACCTGCTCCTCCCGAACCTTGTTAATAAAACATCATTTTTATGAAATTTACACATCACAAGCAAATAGCAAAACAAACACTTAGTGCCTTAGCTAAGTAACTGTGCTAAGAATAGCAAACAACAACTTTGGCTGCGCAAGACAACCTCAAATGATTGTCCGACAAAAATTACTGACAGAAAGTTACTCTTTAGAACTTTCTGAGTAAAATAACAGTTGGTGTGATGTCGAGATATAAATTAACTTTTCCATTCCCAGTAAATTGGTTCCATTGTTCAGTCAATTCAATTAGAATAATAAGACACTAGTGCTTCTACTAGTCAAATGAAATATCAACAAAATCCATCTTTGCACAGAGGCTGCATCTGAAGTGGCATTTAGATGTATCTACACAACTCAGGTGGCATAACTGTATTTACACTGCACATATGCATTTTGAATATAAAAATATGAAATGATGGAAAAAGTTTAATGAAAATTTTACATTTGAAACTAAAACTAACAGTAGGTGGCGGCAAGTCACTTTCTTAATGAGCGAGTCATCAATTTAAGCTATTTATTCAATAATAATGATGCATTCAGTAACAAAGCAAGTGGTTCATTGAATCATTCACTCAAAATTCATTCATGAACTAAATACCACTGAGCTGCTCGGAAATGCGTAACGGTTCTGCTGTGGAACTGTGTGGAACTACTTACTAGCTATATTTATTTATATTTACTATTTAACAACTATATTTCTTAGTAAATTAGAGTTAAAATCCCCCCCAAAAATGCCTCTTGTAAATGGTTTGATATACAGATGTGAAGCCTATTTGACTTTTCACATTCAACTGAAAGATTCTCCGAGGTTCAGCCATGCTTTTGATGAAATCAACACTGCTGACCTCGCGGTGAAGTCTCTACCTCTCAATATCCGTGCAGCGTCCTGACCATGAACCCATATGCGTGCGTGCACACTTACCTCTCCCTTCATAAATCACCAGCCGAGGGATTAAGGATGTGATCTTCAAAGAAGCTTAGAACTGCCTGTTATTTACCTAAACTGTCCTCTGCCTGGCTCTAGTCCCATACATAAATGCACTCATTGTTTTAACCCATATAGGAAACTGATTTCAAAACCAGACCAAGCTGTCACAAAGGATAAACAAAAAGTTTTTGATATGACTGCCAGGAAAAAAAAGAGAGTAATGATTTATACACCAACGATAACATCAGAACAGGTACGCGACTCCACCAGGGTATTCCTCAGTCCGAAGAGAGAGAGAGAGAGACACAGTGACAGGTAAGAGAGACAGTAACACAGACAGTGATCTCTCAGAGGATGGAGGCTTGGCAGCACTTGAATTTTGAAGGTTACCAGAGGTTTGGCTGGGATGGAAGGTGGAGAGAAACATATGGCCCTACTGTGAGAGATATCGCAGAGTCACTGGCGAAAGGCCTGTGAGAAATCAACTGATAGCGCAAAACACTACCTGCTCTGTCAGCTGTTCCACACTCTTTCCATGACTCTAAAAGTGTCCTAAATAGCACTTCACTATCAGATGAGTGACATTGGGGTCATTGCCACTCCATAATTTATTCAAAAACATACCAAAGTTGAGATGTACAGGACTTGGTTCTATCATTTGGTTGTTGATTGGATGGAGGCAGATCTGAATACGAGCTCGCAGTTGATTGTAAGAAAAAGGTGGGGTTTAAACGGACTAAATGATGTAATGAAATGTAGAATCTGGTGTACTTCAACAGAGAGAAGTCTGTCGTTTCACCTGAGAATGTCTGGTCTGTCTATCATAAAAAAAATAAAAATAAAAGACACATTGGTCAAACTCAGGCGAGTATAACCTAACAATCCTGACCAAATATTTCACATTCTATGACTTTTATCCACCCTGTTAAATGGCATTGTTACATGACAATGTGTAACAGGGTGGATATTTTAAACTAATAAAGCCCATTACTAGTAAGAAAAGAACAACATCCCAGCAGAAGAATAACCGCTAATAGCTATATAAAATCCAATTATTGTAAATTTAAATGTTCATGCATTTTCATGCCCAATATAAATTGACACAACCGGGTGGACATGTTATGTTTTACACCATTAGACAAGTCTTCTAAGAATAAGGAAAAGAGAGAAAGGTTTATGACTGATACTTACTTTGTTCTTTAAGTTTCTTTCCCTCCAATGATATTATGTCACTTCTAGCAAGTCATGAGATTTAGATCATTTGCTTAAGATTTTAAAGGGCAAGTAGCACCAATGTAAAAGGGTGGACTGGAGTTTGAGGGACATAAACTAAAAATAATGTACCACAATTAATTACATTTTGTGTCAAAGAGTAATTTGAGTAAATTAAAATTGCTCATTTTAAAATGTATGTGTAACCTTTATTTTAAAGTGAAGTAGAGAAAACATGACTGAGGACATGGGAATTAGCCTGTCAAGTGTTTCAAAATGTTTTATAGGGACATAAAATCCATAATATTTATACATTAATAATTCATGATATTTGTGAAAAAGTTTTTAACTTTTAATACATTTTATTATGAAAACAATGTTTGTGGAAAGGAAAATATGTTACTTGTTACTTGATGGTTACATCACATTACAGTTTTGATTTTGATTTTTTTTTTTTTTTTTTTTTTTGAGAATGGTATAAACGTTTTTCAAAACTATATGAAAACAACATGAACTTCCAACATGGCCCATGAGATTTACACTGGATATTTAAAAAGCTTTAAACCAATCTAACTTGGCACAGATTTATTATAGGCATTTTTGCCATATATTATGTTAGGACAGTATGTAGACAAGAAGCGAAGTGGGAGAGAGGACCGGGAAAGGTCCTTGAGCCAGGACTCGAACTCGGTCGCCCGAAGCGCAATGGTGCTGTATGTTGGCGCACTGCCCACGAGGCTATCAGTGCCAACTAATTTAGGACTTTTAACCCATCCTGAGATTATGGCTACATCATTTAACTCTACTCAATCAGCCCATGTCTAATGGCCACTTTAATTAATTTGTAATGTAAATCAGTCATATGGAGATTGAATAAGTCCTTTAACACTGATATCAGATTTCTATATAATAGGCCTAGTACAGATTATGTGTGCTCCCCATCCCAACCTGTTAGATCTATGAGGGCTAAACTTGTGTAGGTACAGACTGGAGATTAGAATATGAGTATGACCTGACTACTGCAAGAAGTCTGATAAAGTACCATCTCTTCTCTGTGAACGTCTGTCCTGAATGAGACTGTTGGTGGGTCGGACATCCCCTCAGAGAGGTTGAGAATTCATCTAATCTGTTGGTGTGGGACCTGATGGGCTTCTGACACAGATAGAGAGAGAGGGAGAGAGAGAGAGAGGGAGAGAGAGAGAGAGGGAGAGAGAGAGAGAGAGGGAGGGAGAGAGAGAGAGGGAGGGAGAGAGAGGGAGGGAGGGAGGGAGAGAGAGAGAGAGAGAGAGAGAGAGAGAGAGAGAGAGAGAGAGAGAGAGAGAGAGAGAGAGAGAGAGAGAGAGAGAGAGAGAGAGAGAGAAACAAACACTCTCCTGTCCCACTTCTTCCGTTAACTAACATCTGGCCTAAATCTCTCTCAATATCTCTCTCAATATCTCTCTCTCTCTCTCTCCTGCTCTTCTACTCTCTGTTTTCTTATGAGCAACAAATTGAATTTTATTATTCCCCCATCCCTAACACAGCATTTGTCTGGAACAGAGAGAACTCTGGGTAAGAATGATGTTTTTTGTGTACTGGGAGTATGATCTCTCCATCCACTAATCGCTTTTTCTAGGTCTTCATTTTCACCAATGACAAATACAATTTTCATCAGGAGGTGGAATTATGGGCTTTTTATGTTTAAACATATTTAAATGATTGTTTTGAAGCTAAGATGACAATGGACAGCGCTATTTTTGGTAACACAATGTACTTCTACCTGTACATAATTTATTAACAGTGTTGGAGGGAACGCATTAAGGCCCGTTCACAATAACTATAAAGATGTAGTTCTAAAAAAAAAAATCTCAATATTAAAAAATAGCAGAGTTCACATCACAGCTATAACGATAACAGCACAGAGAAACAATATAATAATCACTTTCAGAATGATTTTATCCAGCTGATGAACAATAAAAACATTGACAGCCAATCAGAATCCATCCTGCTGTAACAAGCTCAAGCATTTAAAGTGACAGACAAGCACGTGCTTAGAATAAATTGAACGATATTGTCCACTGGTGTGGACGCTAATATAGTTATCTTTATACAGCAGTTATCGTTCTTGGTGTGAACGGGCCTTTATACGAATAACTTGAGGTATGTAATCAGATTACATTTTTCAAGTAATGAGTAAAGTAACGCATTACTTTTAAATTTACACCAACATTTTTTAAGTAACGAATAAAGTAATTCCTTAATAGTCTTTTAGTTAATAACTTTTGTTAAGCGTTTTTTTTTTTTTTTTTTTTCTCATAAAAAACAATTACCCAAGGTGTTCATCAATGATTGTATATCAAGAGCAGGGACACGTTTGAGTGCATTTTGCTTTGTGATTTCACTGTAACGAACAGCGTCTCCGCAATGGCGTTAAGCTATTGATTGAAGCGCTCGTCTGTGCACGAACGCCAAGAGAGAACTGATAACATTTATGGTTCCCCGAGATACCGGGAACGAGCATTGCGTTAGCTCACTAACACGTATGGGGAAAACTCCTGTTTTCTCAGAATCCTGAAGCCTGATTGTTTCACGTCTGTGCTTTTCACAGACAAATTGCATTTCAGCCTGCCGAAAGGGGCAGGGTTGGCTGCCAATATAAGCCATGTAGAAATGCCGAATCGTCAGAATCTTTCGACTGTGGAGTGGCTAGCGTGACTCGCCTGACTACATAGTACACAAGCACTTAGACTGAAAACAACCGTGCTTGAAGAGCAGGAATGTCCAGGTTGTAAAATCCGAAGAAAGTGGACGGCGAGGACCAGCTGGCCGCCGCACAGATATCTGGAATAGAGATTCCACTGGACCACGCTCAAGAGGAGGCCATACCTGTAGTGGAGTGGGCCCTAACCCCTAGGGGACAGGTCAAGTCTACTGCCTTGTAAGCCAGCGCTATTACATCCACAATCCATCTGGAAATCCTTTGCATCGAAACTAGCAGCCCTTTGGTGCGGCCTCCGAAGCTGACAAACAGCTGCTCTGATTGCCGGAACCGGCTAGAGCGCTCAGTATACACTCTAAGGGCCCTGATGTGCCTGCTCGTCCTCCGTAAGCAGAAGAGCTGACAGCGCGGGGTCTGAACGGGGTCGACAACACTTCCGAACTCGAGACAAGAAGGTTCCAAAGACAGAGCCTGCAGATCTCCAACTCTAAACCAGATCTGCAGGCTCTTGTCTGTGGAACCTTCCTGTCTTGAGTTTGGTCCCAACGACTTTAAAGTGGTCCTCAGGCAGAGAAAAGGTTATGTGCCGAAAGTGCTTTCGACCCCGTTCAGAACGCAGGTGGAAGCGCTGTCAGCCCCTCTGCTTATGGAGGACGAGAAGGCACATCAGGGCCCTTAGAGCTTAAGAGGCTTCAGGCTTCAGGATTCGGAAAAAAAAGAGTGTGTTTTCCCATAAGCTTTAGTGAACCAATGCAATACGAGTGAACAGTGACAACGAGCACTCGCCATGATTTAAAAAACGTTCCATTTCCATTCCAGTGATAGGTCGCTGCTTATTTACCCTGACAAATGAATTGCTAATCAAATGGAGATGTTTCTTTCTGTTTCATACATCCATGTCGCGAGATGTTTCAAAAAGTGAAGGATAATATCGACCCTGGCAAAAAGTGGTGGGGATAATATCGACCCCAAGTAATGCAATTTGGTCCTGTTTCAGGGAGTATTGTAATTTTGCAGTTTTAACTTTCCCCAACACTGTTTATTAATCTAATTTGTTAATTTCAACATTTACTAGACCTAATATAATTTTAAGATCACAAGTTGTTTATGTTAACATTAATTAATGCACTGTAAACTAACATGCACATTTTTAACATTAACAAAGGTCATACAAGTTTGGAACAAACTTTGGAACATGAGGTTGAGTAAATGATGTCCGAATATACGCTTTTTTGGTGAACTATCTGTTTAAGAAAAATCAAGTCCATTGTATTACATGCTCTCTCTGAAGTACCCAATTACAAAACAGTTCTAAGGTCAATTACCATTCAAAATTCATTAAAGGCCATTTGGTTGTCATTTGAAGATCCGGTCCAACATTAAAACTCAAGAGGGACAATCCTGTGCCAGTCGATACACGATTGATGTTCAAATCCCGTCTCACCGTCAGAAAGTCACGACCTGCACCTCTGGCTTCGTGCTTCTGGAAATATATCTTCCGGGTCAATATCACACCCCCAATCGCACATCGAGAATGCTAAATCATATCGCTTGATCACCATGATGCTTTTCAGAGGGGCAGATTATGGTATAATCTATAGCACATCAGATTATGAAATAAGAGAGAATTAAATCGTGCAGTGTCATGCACAGTCCTACAAGTCATCAATCCTGGAGTCAAACGGTGAGTCTTGACCTTCATTTGGTCACAGCATAAGCACATAATCCTGCAGTAGATGCTGATCCAGCAATGCAGCGCTTCAACCGTGCAGGTCACCGGCTGCACACTGTTCCTGTTCATCACGCTCTTCACGCGCCAACACTTTGCCAAAATGTAAATGGCAACACAAATGCATCAGTCAACATCAATATGTGTATGTGTACATCTGGTATTAACTAGAAATATGAAAAAGTCCAAAAGACCACAGGTGAATATTCGGAATAATTGGTGTATACATTCACACACATAAATGTAGATTAATAATAATAATAATAATTAAATTTAAAATAATAATAATAATAATAATAACAAAAATAAATTGCTGTTTGGATTTTAATAGTCAAATGCTTAAGGGTCCATGATTGGATGCAGTGATTATTATGTTTCTAGTATGTTAAATGTTTGCCAACAGTTCTTCTCATCCTAATTTATGGAGTGAGTAGCTTTTCATTTCTTAAACAACCATGTAGGAAGACATAGCATGGCCATATTCCAGGATTACAATGTCAAGATTCATCAGGCTCAAATTTGAGAAAGAATGGCAGGGAGGGAGCATGAAGAATCATTTTCACACATAAATTGGCACCTCTGAGTCCTTAAAGTCTTTAGGATGTGCTAGAGGAGACTTTACAGAGGGCTGGACTCTTGCATTGCCAATACAAGATATTGACCAAAAATGTATGCACTTCTTGATGGAAATAACATCACAACATGTATTTCCATCAAGAGGTGCATACATTTTTGATCAAGATCTTGTGTTCACATATAAATATATTATAGTTAAATCAATGTTTTTTTTAATTTTTTATTATCTTTTAAATGTATTATACGAGTTTAAATGTATTATATGAGTTCAAGTGAAATGCTTAATTAAACCAATATACAATGAAAAAATACATTTCAGAATGGCATTTTATTACAGTTGATATGTCCCTCTTTTGCTAAAAACAGCACACAAGCTGGAATGGAATCAAGAACATCTGTCCGTCAGAACATTCAACTGCTTCACAAAATTGCTTATTCCATTACTGCCATAGAAATATTGAAGAATCTTATATTTTTCTTATATATTTTTTCCCCGTTATATATGCTTTGGTTTGAAAGTTTTAGATGAGTAAAACTTAGCATTTTACTAAAATTAATTACAGGTTTTAGACTGAATAACATATTCGCAGAGTGGTCTCAGACATTAGGACACACACACACACACACACACACACACACACACACACACACACACACACACACACACACACACACACACACACACACACACACACACACACACACACACACACACACACACACACACAAAAAAAAAAAAAAAACCATACACACATACATATATATATACACATTACAAATACACACACACACACAAGTCCACTGGAAGATGCTTGTCTGCAACATGTTGAACTGGTTGTGTGTGAGCGCGCTCTAGTGGTGTGAAGGCGCACAGACAACCACCACATATATTTTGTGTAATAATAGGCTTTTCCGAAGTTGGTCCCATTTCATTTATTGTGCAAATGATGGGCATTTACATATTTAACAAGTTCTTAAATGCAGACAAGAGCAGTCAAAGACAAGGACAGATACAATTCTCTGTTACACACATATTATGGAATATAAAACCGAAGACAACACAAGGAGAACAGCAGAAAGCAGGATGCATCACACATACATGAAGGGTGTCCGACTCTGTGCGGAAAACACCCTCTGGCTTCTCATGACATGTTGCTCCTGCTACTGATGATCACAATCACAAACAAGGCGGACTGACTGTTATAACATTACACAGAATCAGGAGACAAAGACAGAAGAACAAAAATGTGTTATCCACACACATTCACATTCAAATAGATGAACATTGAGTTCATAGTGAATAGCTGTAATTATAAAACAGCTTGCAGCATCTCTAATGAACTTAAATCTAAAAAGCAGATAAAAGCAGGCTCCTCATGTGATCAGAGCAGAACTGAACATCAGAGGGACGGTACCGTCATTCATGAGGATATCATATCAATGTGTTACACGCATAACTAATGTTGCACAAATATTGAAGTAACATACCTCTGTTAAGGCAACCAGTATCATCTGTAAGAATCTGTCTGAAACCCCCTTAAATGTCAAATATTAAATAATACCATTATACTTTCAGTGCTGAAAAATAATAAATAATAAAATAAAAAACTACAAAGTCGTTAAAGCTTCAGAAAAGAAATAAAGTGCAAAACATGCATTAAATTAGTACACATTACCAAAAGTGAACCTCAACCTCATAAGTGGCAATCTGTGAAAAAAAAAAAAAAAATTCACACTGTGTAGATACAAAAAGTAGCAGTGTTACAATATGAAACAGTAATATTAGGGTACAGCTGGCAGAATAAAAATGAATCCACTTAGACGAGACTACAGAGAGATTTGAAATCATTAGTCAACACAAGTGCAGCATTTCTCCTTTCAGTTCATGAATGAGTTTCTTTCTTCTGCTGAACAAACAAGAAGATATTTTGAAGAATGTTGGTAACCAAACAGTTTCTGGTCCCCATTGATTTTCATAATTTAGAACAAAAATACCATGGAAGTGACTTGTTACCAACATTCATCTTCTGTTCAACAGAAGAAGGAACTTTATGAGCAAATAATGACAGAATTTTCATTTTTGGGTGAACTATCCCTTTAAGACTCCTGCCACCAAAAAAAAAAAAAAAAAAAAAAAAAAAGACACAAATGGTCTTGCGGAATAACGCATCTCAGCAGAAGAGGATCAGCCACCTGCTACTGTAGAAAAGGTAAAAAAAAAAAAAAAAATACAGATCTGCAGGTGAGACAGAACAGCATGATAGACCACATCACAGCTGCTTGAAATGCTCAGTGGCTTGCAAAAAAAATAATACATTAATAAAATAAAATAAATAAAAAGTCCAATCTGCAGGCAAGGAGAAACAATTGCCTTACACTCAAAATCAAAATCTGAGTTAGATGAGAAAGCTGTATTGTAAAATATCCTGAGACCAGAGGATTAAAAGCTATGTTTAAAAAAAAAGTTTATTGGCAGGTCATCCAGTCTAAATCTGCTTCAGAGCCAGCTGAGGGAATAAAGGAAAATGTGATGCTTAATATTATTCATATTAAATATAATTCACTGAAATGGCTACTAGTTTATACAGAATGCTGTTTTTTTTTTTCTTCTTCAAATAGTTCAACCCACCCATAATTGTTTCTGACTTGTTCTTTACACTACTGTTCAAAAGTTTAGGGTCAGTAAGATTTGTGTTTGTTTTTTTTTTGAAGGAAGAGCAAGGACGCATTAAAATGATAAAAAGTAACTTGTACATTGTTACAAAAACTGTTCTGATACATTTTAATAGTTTAAACATTAAATATTTTAATTAAAATTATTTATATATATTAGTTTATCTTGTCATGCTTGTCACATGACACACCGCAGCAACAACAGAGCTGAATGAATGATGATCTGCTTTTGTGTCATTTTTCCTTTTTTATTCAAAATATTCACAAATTTGTTAGATTTGGCATGAAATATCTGATATTCCGATTGTCAAATATATGCAAGTGGAAGTGTTTTGTTGTTTAAACGCCTTTATAACGAGAGCGTTAGTTGAGCTGTATGCGCGATGGGCGCCGCCATCTTAGTTTGTGCCGCAGACACAGTTCAGAGAATCGGATCTGTTGGATTTACAACACATGAATTCATCCACGACTCCCGAAATACATAAAAGTAAGTGGCTGGTGAACTGGGATAAGAATAGAGTAAACTTTAAAGTTACTTACACAATGTGTATCTGATATGAATAAAACGTGTCTAATTATAATGGAAAGGATTATTATTGCCTCTTCCTTTGACATCAGTGTGTTTTTTACAAACTCTAAATGTATTGTTTTTTTTAGTACTTATATGTCTGAAACCTAAAATAAACATTATGTGGTTGAAAACACTGAAAAGTTGTGATATATGACAGCTCTGAGCGCGCCTGTCTCTGGCTCAGTGCCAGCCACCGCGCGAAAGCCAGAGGTGTCAAGTAACGAAGTACAAATACTTCGTTACCTTACTTAAGTAGAAATTTGGGGTATCTATACTTTACTGGAGTAATTATTTTTCAGACGACTTTTTACTTCTACTCCTTACATTTTGACGCAATTATCTGTACTTTCTACTCCTTACATTTTAAAAATAGCCTCGTTACTCCTATTTAATTTTGGCTTGTCGTCGTAAAAAAAAAAATAGAGAGAGAGAGAGAGAGAGAGAGAGAGAGAGAGAGAGAGAGAGAGAGAGAGAGAGAGAGAGAGAGAGAGAGAGATAGAGAGAGAGAGAGAGATTTTTTTCCTTACATTACTTTTACTTTTATACTTTAAGTAGTTTTGACATAATTATTTTTTATACTTTTACTTGAGTAAAAAGCTTGAGTTGATACTTCTACTTCTTCAGAAGTCTTTTTAAACCCTAGTATCTATACTTCTACCTGAGTAATGAATGTGAATACTTTTGACACCTCTGGCGAAAGCACATTTGAATTTAGCAGTTGATCACGTCATGTAATGACCGTTCTAATCACACCGGTGTGATCATACGTGCGAAAGGGTTTTAAGCAGTGAATCAGAGTGAATGGGTCTTGTGATCAGCTCACCTTCTGAGCTGCTTCTGCGAACTGCTTGGCTCCGTGGAAGAAGTGTCCGGTCTTCTCCTCCGCCCTCATCAGACCGCGCTCACTCAGAACCTGACTGGCCCTCCGCATTACATTCCCCATCTTCCTCCCGGCCGGAGGGGACGGGCTACTCCTACTCCTGCTCCTGCTCCTGGATGCTTTAACAGCCGCTGCTGCTGAGGACACAAGCACAAACACATATGAGCATTAAGTCAAGTTCCAAAAACTCTTATTTTACACACTTACTGTATTAGATACTAAATAGACTTACATTTAATGTGGAAGACTTAAGTATTAGTGGAATTCTGCTCTGGAATTGTTTTTTGTTTTTGGAAAGAAATTAAAGGTGAACTAAGTAACTTTTTTTACCTTAACTGAACAGCTTCGGAGTCATTGGAATGGTTATATTACTTATTTCGGGTTGAATGGTGGTCGTTTCGCACCCCCCTGGTGCCCGTGAGCGGAAAATACGCACTTGCAACTTTGGGGTGGCGGGCCGCCGGCCGCCGCGCCAGGAAGTCTCGCATGATATCAGGTCTCGCGATGTAAACTATTGCTTTACGGCCAAAAGAAATCTGCTAAAATGCCGTCATTATTGCGCTCCCTCACGCTGTTCGAACCCGAATGAAGAAGACGTTTTAAAGAATGTCCCATCTGCTTTGATGTCGTTGATCTACTAGCCTCTGGTGTCTGAGAATCACCAACAAGTTTTTACAACAGTGTTGTCAAATATCTATTCCGAAGCTGTGGGGGGGAGCTCTAGAGAGAAACCTGCGAGCAAAAAGCGAGAATACAGCGAAGAAATCCCGAAGTTACTGAATGCAGCTTTAAAGGGATACTTCACCTCTGGGAAGATGAATGTGTATTTAAAATAGGTCATTTAAGTAGAAGAAATGTGAAGAAATTTTTTAATTTGGAGCTTTCTAGACTGAGAAAAGCCAGAAAATGTATTTTTGGCTTATGTGGATGAAAGACAACAACTCCCAGAATGCACCTGCTTTGCTGTCTTAGGAGGCCACGCCTACCGGTAAGAGTGCGCAGTTTAAAACAACAAAGCTAGCCTACGTGATGAGTTTGTGAGGGATTTAGAGATAGCCCAAAATGTCCGGGATTCAGCTTTTGCGTTCTACAGTCGCCATTCATTCATCATGTTTACTGTGGCGAGCAGGACGAGGCTGACGGCCGCGGGAGAACAGCGCGAGGCCGGTGGCATGATTACTGAGACGCGCCGGGTCTCCCATCTCTCACGGAGGAGCGGGAATTTTTCTTAGCAATGGTAAAACACACATCAACCGATCACTTGTTTAGCGTTCATGTAAACACTACATTCAAATTCACCATTCGGAATGAATTCAGTTAGATTGAAACAAAAGGTGTGCATGTAAACAAGGAATAGCGACCGCAGAAAGCAAAAGCTGAATCCCGTACATTTTGAACGATCTCGCCCGCCGGACAAGTCCGGGAAAAGGAGGATGGTTACTTACTCAGCTTTCTCCTACTATTCAGCTTTCTCCACAGAACAAGAGCCTGCTAGCTTAGCTTCCAAAGAAAGACGGCTGACACTGTGTACATTCTGTGAGTGAGATCCCACCCTGTATGGGCGGGCTGAAAACATGCGGAACAACGCCATCTACTGGCTGTAGTCTTTAGCCTCTGTCCAGAAAATCCTCCGATGACGCAAAATGACGATTTTTGCGTCATCGGAGGATTTTTTCCAGACAAAAAATACATAAATCTCTCCTCTCAGGGGGATATGAGGGTGGAAAGCATGGTAATTCTAAAATACTACAGGTTTTCTACTAATACAAAGCTTAATGCTAAATCCTGAAGTAACCCTTTAATACTTTTATTCAGCAAGGACACATTAAAAGTAAATATAAAATGTAAGATATTTATAATGTTACAAAAGATTCATCAAATCTATTCATCAAAGAATCCTGAATGTGAGATCATAGCCAATTACTTTAATCAGTGTTGAGGGAAGCTAATTTTTTTAAAGTAATGCATTACAATATTGCGTTAATCCTTAAAAAAGTAACTAATTGTGTTACTTAGTTATGTTTTATGGAAAGTAATGTGTTACGTTACTCTTGCGTTACTTTTTCTCACCTGGGCTGGGCTTGCTTGTTTTTTAATAACAACAAAAAAAAGGTTGTATTTTTGGCAAATATAAAGGCCCTTTCACACCAAAGGTGAAATGAATAAGCCTCAGGCTGAAGGAAATGCAAATGCACTCCTGTACAGCAGAGGGCGCAGCTCTGATCAAATTCAAAGTCAGTCAAATACTGTGTTCATTTAAAAGTAATGCGTTACTTTACTAGTTATTTGAAAAAAAGTAATCTGATCACGTAACTCGTAATTAGCCTGTGTGATTTGTATGGTGTGTGAAGTTGTACATAACACACTTATTTATTCTATAAATCAGAATCATCTACACTTGGAATGTAAATCTGCAATGCCAATAACTAATCGTATTAACTGCAAAAAGAAACAGACATGGCAGTATATGATTATAGCTGAGGTGTGTGGACTGGGACGTTGCATTTTGTGCCTCCAGGGCAGCTTGGCACCTCTCCCATTCATTACACACCATTCATCCATGATCCGCTGTGAAGGCTGGTGCCACTATACTCATCTCCGCTCCTCTCCCCCTCCTCAACGCCTGTCTTTGTGTCCCTGTGCATGCCTTCATCTGAACAAAGTGGCCTCTGAACTAATCGGGCCCTCTTTGCAATGGAGCCATTCTCTGCCACTGCCGAGAGATCTATCACAACACTACAAACAACCAGCCGACAAAGCGCCCTCTCTTCCTGCCTGGACTCTGACTGATCTGACCCACACAACTCCACAGACAGGAACGGATGGAAACCAAAGGAACTGCCTAAAAGATGCATTTGTGATACATTGTCTACTTTAGGGGTCAATGATGTTCTTTTTTTTTTCTAGTAAATGAAAATGCTATTCCTATATACACACAATGACTTGAATACACCTCTTCAATGATGACCATGCTGTTTTTCATTTCTGAATTGTTTTTTTTTTATAAAGTCAAAAATGTCAAGGTGACAGCTATCCTGATCTAAAAAGCCTAATGGAGAAAAAAAGCCTAATTAAAAGGATGAAATGACTGAAAAGACGACATTTAATGACAACAATAATAATAATAATTTATTATTATTATTATTATTATTTTAAAAAAAGCATTCTTGAAAAAAATCTTGAGAAATCTAGAAATAATAATAGTTAAAAAATAATATTTGTGAACATATTTGAAAAGGATTTATTATTATTATTAAAAATGAACATTCTTGAAAATAAATTATTATTATTATTATTATTATTATTATAAAATAAACATACTAGAAAAACAATCATGAGAAATCTTGAAATAATATAAATAATAATTACTGTTATTATTTAGAAAAAGAAGCATTCTTGAACAATTTGAAAAGGATTTATTATTATTATTAAAAATGAACATTCTTGAAAATAAATTATTATTATTATTATTATTATTATTATTATAAAATAAACATTCTAGAAAAACAATCATGAGAAATCTTGAAATAATATAAATAATAATTACTGTTATTATTTAGAAAAAGAAACATTCTTGAACAATTTGAAAAGGATTTATTATTATTAAAAAACAAGCACTCTTGAAAATAAATATTTAAATAATAATAATAATAACATTAGAAATAATAACAACAACAAATATAATAACAATAATAAATGTTCTTGAAAAAATGAAAATAAATATTTAAATTAAAAAATAACAATAATAATAAGTATTATTATACAAGTAAATATTTATTAATGTGTACCCATATTGTCCATGATTTAATGGAATTAAAAAAATCTTTTTACTTGATGGTTGCACCACCATCATTCAATTAGATTTTTTTTAAATATATAAATTATTTTCAAAACAATAAGACACTAATGTGATCTCAATGAATTTGGAAACACACACACACACAAATCCTACTAACCTTCACGCTGAGGCCGACCCTGGTTTGCAGTCATACTGTTCTTCATTCTATTCAAAAAAATCTTGCAGCGGTAGATGACCATGTTAACAGAACAAGCATCTAAAATATGGAAACATACATTTTGTTTTGTTACATATCTCAGGCTTTCCATACAAAGGTCAATACAGCGATCTGGCTTCCTGAACGCACTCACCTCCCATTAGCTTTTGCTGACAGTTGACAAAGTTAGTTTGGCATGGAGCATCAGGGCTCTTCTTGTTCTCCGGAGCTCCTGGTATCTTCTGTTCTCCAGGGGTCGATGGTTTGCCAAACTTTGCCTCCCAGTAGTTCTGACAAGCATGATAGAGAACTTGCACAAACATGCATTTCTCTGCAGCTGAGCCGGCCACCCATTGATCAGAGGTGCGATCGAACACTAGGTCGAACTCAGGAGTGTCCTAACAAATATTCAGAGGAGTCAGAATAATGGAATGCACTGGGAATAAAAAGCTGCGTTTAGAAGAATGGTCACCTTATCAGGGTTGATGCCATTGACCTGGCGAAGCTGCTCCACAGACCATTGAGATCTTTTAGCAAACTGTCGTGTGCCCGGATACCTCTTAACTTTAGTGATGAGGACTTGAGCTGGTTGACTGTTGGTAACTACATGGAAACATGAGTCAATGATGTCTTCATTAAACTTCAAGACTTCTGATAGCTCAAACTTATTTCTCAAACTCACTCACTGAGATACTTAAAGACACAATATAAAGACACATTACCTGACAAGCAGAGAAAAGTTGAGTAGTCCCTCTTGCGACTTGCATTGAGGAACGACAGTCCTTTCCTCTTCATCCTTCTCCTCACCTCAATGGCTACCAGCAGCTTTTCATCTTTTGGGACAAAGATCTCACGGCTGATTGCTGACTGAATGTTCATCTTCAAAATGCCTTGAAAATATTTCCACAATGTATGAACAATAAATGTATTTTTGCACCCAACAGGAAATGTTTTATTTTGATTGTTTTTATTTTTAAATGAGATATTTTAATGTATAATTTTGTATGATGTTTTTACTTAATAGCTTTTCATTACACTCACAAACCCCAGTCTGGGAAACCATGTTGTAATGTAATATAATGCACTTCATGTTGTTGAAAATAATCATGGAAAATATTTCCTTTTTCTCTGTATTTTTATCAATATGGTACAAGATTATCCTATTCAAATTAACGTGATAATTAGTTAAGTCAAAAGTAATCTAAAAAGTAATCCAAAAAGTAGTCAGAATACATTACCTAAAATGAGTAATCTAGATTACATTCCTAAATTTGTGTAATGTAAATTGCAATCAGTAACTGGCTACAATATTAAAGTAATTTACCAGCACATATAACCGCTAAGGTAGCCAATACATATTTAAAAATATTCACAACATATTCATTGAATACGGTCAAAAAGTTATATTATTATAGGCTACATTTTAATTCAGATTTTTAAAACTATTAACGTATGAATGTTAAATGTTTTTGTTAAAAAGTTAATAATTGACAGACCTCTTGTTAGCTCACCTGTTGCTCTAAAAGGTTTCCAAACACAGAACTTTATGCATTAGTAAAACCACACAAATCCTTGAATAAACTGATAAAACAACAGACCTTCTGCTTGATCTTCCTGAGGCTTTCTTCCTCCCTCGAGCCTTAAAGAGCTGTGAGAAGTTTCCAGAAGCCCAGTCTGTTTCTGCTGTTCAAGCCATCTTTATCCCGCATGTGTTCTACTGAGAGACTGCAGGGCGTGTGTGGGGAGTCCCGGAGAAAACCCACAGGCTGTGTCCTATATCCAAGTGAGCTGCCTAGTGCCTACTGAGAGAGCGCTTCAGGGGATCAGAAGAGTTTGAGTCAGCTGAGCTCAAACATGCAGACTAGAGTAACGGCTTGGATTTGAGAATTGAGACAGAGTCACTCAAACACACTGGCAACTCGCTAAGGGTCACGTGAAGCCCGGTTGGTAAGGATTGAATGGACCGATATTTTTTTTATTAGAAAATATTTTTAATAGAAAAACGAATTTTAGTTTGTTTATGAAGTCGATTTACATATTGACTTTATAAAAAACTGTAAAAAATAAAAAAATAAAAAAATATAAGTAAACTGACCTTGAATGACCTGTTACATAGGATTCTTCTTGTTTGATCGCAGTTCCTAATATAATAATATTACCGTTCAAAATTGGCCTCGACACGATGTTTTATGTTTTTGAAAGTCTCTAATGCTCACCATACTTGATTAAAAATACAGTAACACCTTAATATTGCGAAATATTATAACAATTTAAAACAGCTTGTTTTATTTTTTATATATTATTAATTTATTTCTGTGATCAAAGCTGAATTTTCAGCATCATCCTGTCTTCAGTGTCACATGATCCATCAGAAATCATTCTAATACGATGATTTGATGCTCAGGAAACATTTATTATTATTAGCAATGTTGAAAACAGTTGAGCTGCTTAATATTCATGTGAAATTCACTTTGTCATATTTGTCACTTTGTCAATGGAAAGTTCATAGTTTATGTCATACATGGTAACTTTCACCGTCCAGCTAGCGGGACTCGTGGCGCTCTTTTTTGTTGAACAGTACGTTTTTGGAGTTCATTTTTAGTCCATCTCCTACCCTCAAGTCCGTTTTGCTGAGATGGACTAAAAATGAACTCCCAAAACTTACTGTCAGATTTTAGAAGATGAATTCTTCAAACAGTGGTACAAGAGGATGTGGTGCTGGTCCTTCAAGAGTCACTCTCAATCTGTCTGTCTATAAAGCCTATACAAAATCAGTCTTAATGTATGTTATTACTCTTCAGCTTGTGATTCTTATTAAGAGGGGGTACATTTTTAGGATTCTTTACCTAACCCAAGTCTCTGAGATCCTGACACCTTGCTCTTCTGGAGACACCAGGTAGGCCGCAGTTCTGAAAAATGGTGGCGCTGAAGACTTAAGGGTTCCTGATGGTTTCACACTTAATTCTTCACCTTAATTCCTAATTCTTTGCAGTTACCATGTGTCTTTTCTTCTCCACCTGTTTTTTGTCTGACCCTGCTGACCCAATGAGTGTTTCACTGTCTTTATCTGTAAAAGAAAACGTGCTTAATAATTCTGCACACCTGAATTAAAGGCGTTTTTTATTTCCAGCCTTCATGAACAATCACTTATAAATGATTAAATACAAAATTAATAGTAGTTATTAAGATTAATATGGTTTGGAATTGGAAAAAAAATAAGCCTGGGAATAAAATATGATCAGAAAATCAACGTGCCTAATAATTCTGCACGCACTGTACATAGTTATCACAACATGTTAATAATGTAAATGTTAAACAATAATGAACTTTTCTTGGGTAGTATATGTCCCTTATGCCATCTTAGAATTTTTTTTTCTTCTTGAAACAAGCAAAACAATTTTTGATGAATAGTATATGTCTTGATTATTAAAAACAGGTACTTTTTGTGCCCATTTTTGCAAATAGTATGGTAAATAATAAAATAAAAAGTTGGCTCAAAAACATATATATGCTGTGCGTGCTCCTCACCTCACAAAATAAGACAAAAGTATACCAAACATTTAACGTTGCTGTCAAATTATTATTTAAAATGACTTGTCTAACAGGGAAAGGAGCATAACAGGGTGGAACGGAATATAACAGGGTGTTAAAAGGTTCAGTGGATGAGCTTTTTGTCATTGTCCTGCATGGTTTGCCATCAGTAATGTGTGGAACTGCACCTATAATACTGTTTCAAAACAATAAAATCAAATAAATCCAAATTTCCTTTGGGGAAGGGACACAAAAAATAGCTATGTGGTTCCTTATCACAATCAATCATGGTGGCAAACCAATTCTCTCTTCAGATGGCTAGAGAAATATTTACAAATTAGAAAAGACAGACATAATAAATTAACTAGATTAACAAACATACAAAATTCTATTAGAATTTCCACCCTGTTAGTTTCACATTCCACCCTGTTAGGTTTATAGACCTAACAGGGTGGAATCTAACAGGGTGGAAAATTCTGAGCTAAGTTAGTCATAGCTCTTTGAGTGATCAACATTTAGCTAGCTAACCTTCTACAGATGAACAGAACTTATATAACTATGTCAGATTTGTTTTTACTTTTTTTTTTTTGATAGGACAAACATTCTCAATAACATAGCCTAACAGGGTGGAACTTTAAGGGTGGGACAAGCAGGATAACATTTCAAAAACTAAAAAAAAAACTTAGGAGTGAGAGTTGAAGCTTACCTCAGTTTGTACAGTTGAATTCCAGTGGGAAAAATAAATAAAATTCTCAATAAAATTACAGTCGGATTTGAAGGCAGAACAGTACATACTAACAGGGTGGAAGATGACTTCAGGAACGCAGTAATTGAATACATTTTTAAGAAAAAGACCTATATTTTCACATGATTTATATGTATGATTAGAGGCAGTTTAGCCTAGTCAATAACATCATTTAAAAATATGTTGAGGTTTTTGTCATTTCATGGTTTATATTTCTTGCAGAAGTTGATTACTGTGCACTGAGGACATGATAAAATTGAATGCATACATCAATTAAAATTGTGTAAAATACAAAATAATATTTTTAATTTTTTATTTTTAAAGCCATTTATTATAAATATGTGACTCATTTTAGAGAAAATATGAGTAAATAAATCACTGGGACAGGAAAGTCACCGCATACCAGGAATGACCCATATAATAAAATAAATAAAATAAAAATAATAAAAAAAGACATTTACATTAAAATACAGTTTTATATTATGCACAGCATTTGACATTAACAACAAAATATATGTGAAGCATTTAACCTTCCATTTTAAAAGTGTATAGTATACCGGTATGCTACTGGTGACCTGTGACACAACCCACCAGCTCTAGTGTCTATTGTGAATTGCTAAAACTAAATGACCCCTCAGAGATGAATAAAGTTCTATTGCTTTCCATTTACTTCAAGGTCCACAGCAACACTAGTTGATCCTATTAACTATAGAGTCAGGATTTAAAAGTAATTCACAGAATGAGACAGAGCAGGCGGTCGATATCAACTTTAATGAAAATCACGAGGTTCGTAAAAGAGGAACAGCTCGGCGTTCACTGAAGCTAAACATGAACAGACACGCTGGAGTCCAGTTCTAATATATATGCACATAATGCAGACCGTACCCTCTGACCACAGACCTAATGAAGATCTCACAGTTCAGTGTATTGGCACATTCAAGGGTGAGGTAAGGAGAAATGTTAAGTGCTTTTCTCTTGTCATCGTAAAGGCATGGGGGTGTCGATTTTCAGGACTACTGTAAACAAATCATACAAAATGAATACATAAAACATGACCTTAACACAAAAAAAACGATAGTCGTTTCAAAATGGCAAAGTCTTTGTGACTGTGTGGTTCTTTAGTGCAGTAATACATTAGAAAACAGTAATGTGTTTGATATGCCGATTGCACATTGTTGGCATAAAAGAGTATGCTATATATGAAAAATGTTAAGTGTTTCAACCTGGACAGAACTAAGAGGAGATCCAGTTTTAAGGATTTTTTTTTTTTTCGTTTAAGCCTTTCTCTTTCATGCATGTCAAAGAATAAACTATAATTCGGTGGAGATAATCATAGCAAAGGGTGCAGTTCAAATATGCAGTAGATTTCAGTGTCTATCATGCGATTGTAGAGGAGAAACTAATGTCTCGGTGTATCAGAAAAAAGGTAGAGGGAACAAGACCGGAAATGTCTTTAAAGGAATAGTTCACCCAAAAATACCGATTCTGTCATAATTCTCCCCAATGAGATTCCAAACCCATATGACTTCCTTTCTTCAATGTAAGACTAATGGATCATTTCTTAAAGGGATTGTTCACCCCACCCCCAATTGTTTTTTAATTCTGTCATCATTTACTCACCCTTATGTTGTTCCAAACCTGTACAAGTTTCTTTCTTCTGTTGAAATAAAAAGAATACATTTTGAAGAATTTTGGTAACCAGACAGTTGATGGTAACCATTGACTTCCATAGTAGGAAAAAAATAAAAATACTATGAAAGTCAATGGTTATCATCAACTGTCTGGTTACCAAAGTTCTTCAAAATATATTATTTTGTGTTCAACAGAAGAAAGAAACTCATACAGGTTTGGAACAACATAAGGGTGAGTAAATGATGACAGAATTTTCATTTGTGGGTGAACTATCCCTTTAAGAATGTACTGGATTAAGAATATACAACATGTTTGGGGAATACCAAATTACATTTCAGTCTGTTCACATTAAATTCAAAGGAATGGGAATATTTTCCCTTTTATGAAACTTCATGGTGCTTTTTGAAACATAAAAGCTTCAGTCTTCAAAGTTATTATGTTAGCTAAAACTAAAACCATAAAAAAAAAAAAAAAAACGTGTTACTTAAAATAAGAGACAACAGAAATAAAATAAAATGGCAACATTTCTCATTTTCACTTTAACAAAGCACTAAATTAACTCAAATGAACTGAAGTTTTAGTTTTAGTAAATTTTAAACGAAAATTTACAAAACCTGTATAGACATTAAAAAATAAATAAAAAGAAACTAACAAAAACAAACAACAAAATTACTAAAAGTTTAACTAAAATTTAAATGAAACCAGAAAATATTACAAAAGTATATCATGTATACCAAAATAACACTGGTCTCCATTCACTGTAAAAAAGCGACTAGTACAATTCTTCAAAATATCTCCTTTTGTAGTCACATGGATTTGGAACACCATGAGGGTGAATATATAATGATGTGGTTATGTGCACTGCTTCCATCAACTATCAACTCAATATTTGGCCACTTTTAGGAGAGATGCAGATTATTTTTTATCATCTAAATTAAGTAAACATACAAGTAATGCTTAATTTATTAAAAATCTTAAAAAGTATAATTGTTAGGCCAATAAATAGATCACATCAGATGCATTCCTCAAACCCTTCTGATTGTGAACCTCCAATTCAGCAGATTCTTGTCAGTCATACTATCCAACCACAAGTTAAGTTAATACACATCAGTCAATATGAAGAGTTTGCAACTTTGGGAAGATTCAAGGTGTGAATTGTCCAAGCTGAAACAAGTAGGATCATTGTCATCATTTCATCGATCGAGGTTAAGAACAATCCTAGTTTGCGGATGTAGGGGAGAGAGTAAGTCTCTTCCATGGGTGTGCTTCTAAAATTAAGGAGAAACAAGGCAAGGATCCCTGACGCACAGTGAACAAGGTCTGCTAAACTAAATTAAGGGAGTGATCAAGGGTGCGAGAGTTCATATGTGTGTGTGTGTGTTATGATTCAGAGTTGTCCTCTGTCATGTCATTCGCTTCATTTGGCCTGTACATGAACGTTAGCAGAAACAGAGCCACATCGTGTGAGCACCAATAAGCCGTGTGTGACGTCACCGCTGACCAATAGCGGCTCTCCACCAGGCCCTCCCTCAGCTCAAAGTCGATGCGTTTCTCAAGCTCCACTGAAAAACAGTAAAAAGAAGGACAGGTGTTAGAGGTCTGATGAATTTCTCTGCACAAGCGAATTTTCTTTATGGAAGCCGTTTCCGCCTCAGAGTAAAAAAACTATTTTGTGCGACTGCGACTTTGTCATAACTTTATATCAAACAATTTGACTTTATACCACAAATTGTAACTTTATAGTTAGCAAATTATAACTTTATCTCTCCAAATTGGGACTATGAGCCCTATCATACACCCAGCGCAATGCGACACAAGTGTTTTTTGCTAGTTTCAGCCCGACATTGATATCATTTTTTATCATTACGTCCACTGCCACGTTGTTTAAATAGCAAATGCATTTGCGCCCATGGGCGTGCTGGTCTGAAAACGAGGAGTGTTCAGGTGCGTTGTTGGCGCGTTGCTATTTTGCGGCAGCTGAAATAGACTGCGCCATTGACCAACTGAAACCTGGTCTGAAGTCAATGGCGCAATTATTATTATTTTTTGTCATTTAAAGAGTGCGTTAGTAATGTATGCTATAGGGTCCACAATGCGCGTTCACTTTGTCCCATAGATGGTCTACTCACACACTTTAACCTCGCGCACGAGCTGATCTGTTTCCTTGCTAGAGAAGCGTTCAGTTTTTTTGTATACAAATTCCGCCGTGTAAATAGTGAATCCGCCATGGTGAGACTCTGATTGGTTTATTGCACGTTACGCCCAAAACAAACCCATTACTCATTAAGAGAATAGGAACAACCCTTTTAGACCATGCGCTGAGCGCGCCGACCATTTTTAAACTAGCAAACGTAGATTCGGACAAGCCCTAAGTGCACTTGCGCCGTACGCATTAGACAATGCGCTTAGATCGTTATAATAGGGCCCTATATCTTCCAGTGTGATGTTATAGCTAGCAATTGCGATTTGCAAGCGCAACTTGCAATGTGACAGTAACTCCATAATGTAAATTTTTGAACATGATTTGATATCTAGCAATTGTGATTTTGTTTCTGGCAACTGTGACTTTATATCTTACAATTTTATATCCGCAACATAATTTCACATCTCGCAATATGTTTTTCATAATTGCGACTTTCTATCTCTCACTGTGTCTTTATATCTGGCAATTTGACTATATTTCATGACTTTGTTTCTTATAATTGCAACTTTTTTTTCTTGAAATTGTGAGTTTATTTTATAAAATGGGGCTATATACTTAAATTGACTTTATATCTCAATTTAGACTTTGTATCTTGCAACTAGATTTTAAATCTCGCAATGCACCTTTGTGTTATGTGATTGCAACTTTTTATCTGACAATTTGACTTTACTTCTTATTTTAAACTATCTCACAATTAGCCTTTTTAAATTTTTTTATTTAGAGGCAGAAACAGGCTTCCATTATTATAAAAAAGTTATCAATAAAAACTATCATTATCAGAAAGCTATTAAATCAGCAGTGCACAATTTCTGAGCCACTTACAGGAGGAGTTATCCAAAATGACAGAGGCTGATTGTGACATGCTGGTGTCTCCTGCCTTCTCCTCGATTTTCTCCTCAATCTTCTCCTCCGGTTTATCGTCTAACTCCACAGATCTGCCCTCTTCCCCTTTCTCACATGCCCCACCTTCTGAGTCTGATGGCTCCTCCTCCACACCCCCCACCTGTCCACTTGAGCGGGAAAATCTGGAGAACAGGATACCTCCGATGCCTTTACCTATACTTGCCGCTCCTGTGAAAAAATACACATGTATGTACTATGTAGTTACTGTTACATTTTAAAGGCCTGTTCACACCAAAAGTGATAGCTATAATTGAATTGAATATCTTTTTTGTCATCGTATACTATACAAAATTAACAATGATACTTTACTGTTGCATTGCCATCCAACTGCAAAAAACAAGTATGGAGTTTTTTTGGATTACAGAAAATGATTTCTTAGACACCCCATTCTGCAGGACTTGCCGATCAACTGTGAGCACAAAAGGGGGCAATACCAGCAACCTGTTCACCCACATCCTGCGGATTTCGCCACTATACA
Source organism: Rutilus rutilus (assembly GCF_951802725.1). Lineage (NCBI taxonomy): Eukaryota > Metazoa > Chordata > Actinopteri > Cypriniformes > Leuciscidae > Rutilus > Rutilus rutilus. The sequence goes on along the minus strand of NC_140220.1, from coordinate 20,859,996 downwards.
GAGAGTAAGTTGCAATTATTTTGCTAGTCCAGAAACGGAAAATGTTACATTAACCTGGTAACTGATGACGCCTCTCTGTGTTTTGTTATATGTACATCCCTTGAGGCTTTTAGTCCAAAAGTGTGCTAATTCGGATACAAACTTACGGATTATCATATGTTTACTTCAAATAGCTTTAGAGAGGAATATTTTTATTGTATTTTTACCCCAAATGTCATGTGACATACAAAATGTGATGTCAGCATTATGGAATGCTAAACTCTCACATGTAATTTGTTTCATTCATACTCAACACTGGAGGGCACATAGAAGTAATAAACTTTTGATGTTCCAGGAAATCTCTAATATGGACAAAGACATCCAGCCATCGCTTTAGCTGAATAAAATGCAGGTAGAGACATTTTGACTTATTAAACATGAAGAGAATTAACACACCATTGTGACTATGGAATATGGTTTCTGTGTTCTTCATGCCATCTTGGTTATTGTCGTCAGAATAATCTATAATGCAATGCTAATAGACAGTCTTTATCACTGTATAGAATACTATAAAATAATAATTTCTGCCTCATTCTGTGATAAGAAGCCACATCAGTTCAATGTGAAGGAAGAAGAAGGAACAACAGAAGGAAGTTATTTCAATCACTTGGCTGACGCTATAAAGTGATTTTGGAGTATAATATGCTGTTATTCTAATAAATTGTATTTTGATGCTGTGCTAAGCTGAAACGCTTAACATTTTAGTCTCCTCTGAATTAAATCATATAGCATTGTCTTAAAAATGTTCCATAAATCTCAGAATTTTATCATTTATTTAATTAATTCTGACGATATGACAACAAGCTGCCAAATGTTTTCTTTCAAATGAGTTTACAATATTTGAAGTCCGAAGGCTTCATAAACTATGTATTTTAATTTGGGTATGCCATTTATTGGATTTGGGTTCCAAATGGGGACTCAAGTTAGGTATTAGTTGTGTTTAAAAACTATTAATAATGAACTTGTCTCTCTCCTGGTTATTTCTTAGGCAGTGTCAAAGAAGCCAGAGTCTCCATTGTTCTAATTGTTGTATGCAATGGGCAATGCAACAGTAGAGTGTTGTATTAATTGGCTAAAAAAAGAAAGCAAAACAAAAAATAAACAAAGTAAAGATGAATTTGACTAATAACATTAGTTTGGCCTTTATAACCGTGGTCTGAAAAATCTGTTAATGTGATATCCCTAATTTCACATAATGGATATTTCCCATTTGTAAATGTAAGACTTAGCAGCATTTAGTGCAACTATGGCTCTGGGGTAAAAACTATTTTTAAGTCTGTTTGTCCGTGATTTTACTGTCCTGTGGAGACCAGGGTTGGAGGGGTCCCTAAGAATGTTATAGGCTTTCCTGAGGCAGCGGGAACTATACATATGTTCCAAGGAGGGGAGAGGGCAGCCCATGATATTCTGGGCAGAGGTGACAACCCTCTGAATTCCGCTACAGTCCAGCTACTAAACCCCACACAAATACAGTATGTTAGGATGCTCTCTATGGAGCATCGGTAAAAAGACACTAGCAGATTTTCAGTCAGATGGTTCTTCCAGAGTATCCTCAGGTAAAATCTCTGCTATGCCTTCTTTATTAGTGCTGTGGTATTGGCACTCCAATCAATGTTGACGCCCAGAAACGAGTAAGGGCTGAATAATTGTTTTATTTCTCCTGTAGTCTACGATCAGCTCTTTGGTCTTGGTGGTGTTAAGGACTCTAAAGTCAGTCGATCACGTGCAGAACTTTCCACTCCCATCGGTGCTGTCTTGGAATTGCGCTCTCACGCTCAATTTGCCCTGTTTAGTAAATCTGCCCATAGGCTTTTAACGGTAGGGGTTTTTTTTTGCAGCGGGTCTAAAAGTGAGGACTTCAGACAGGGTGGAATGGTGGACCAGAACAGAGACTGGTTGAAGATCTTAGTAAAAAACCCCGCTAGCTGGTTTGCACAGTTCTTCAGAGCCCGTCCAGTGATGCCATCGGGTCCTGCAGCCTTCCTCGGATTCACCGCCCTCAGTGTGCGCCTCACCTCTTGCTCCTCCACAATGAAGATGTGGCTACTGTGAGCTGTTGGATGTAATGTGGCTGCCTAAGGAGACTCAAGCTCAAAACAGGCAAATAAATGGTGCAACTCCTCCGCCATTGATGCATCACTGTAAGCAACTGAGAGGTTGCTGGATCTGTGGTCAACGTTAACGCGTTAACTCGTGCAATTAATTCAAAATCTTTAACATGTTAAAATAATTTAACGCAAATAAATGACTGAAGCTCGTGAAATTGCGTCATTAATGTAATTTACCCCACACAGTTAGATGATCTTAGAAGTCGGGGGTTTTTCACACTGAGCGTCTACAATGCCACAAGCACCTGTAACCCTGGTAGGCGGAAATTTCTATCCTTACCTTTCAATTCCGATTTCGCTTCTAGGTTTGTGATCAGATCCTTTTAAGCCACTAAACTAGGGGAACGTTTTCAGCCCAATGATCCAGTAAGCAAATTAATTCAAACAATCAGTCCAAAACATTCGGATGCCTGAAATGTATGAATTATATGTACTCCTTATATCACTTGGTTATTTGGTGTCCTTTTGGAGTCTCCAAAAAAACTTTTTGGGAAAGACTCCTAAACTTACCATGAAAAAAAGCTTGAAGAAAACCCACTTTTGTAAGAATCACCCTTCAATCTGATAGTTTGCTTTGCTGGATATAACAAATGATGATAAAATGTATGAACGCTAATCTTTATCAACATTCATTTTAGAGTGAGCTATATTTGGAAATTATAAAGAAATACTTTTTTATAAGAGAAGTTACAAAGAACTTTGCTTTTATGGTATCTACAAACAATAATCTACGGTCATAAAACTGAACACCATTCAATGATTATGTATGTATATGTATATGTATATGTATATATATATATATATATATATATATATATATATATATATATATACACATATATATATATATATATATATATATATATATATATAAGATTTATAAGATTTATTATTGACACTTCCTAATTGCTTTCTATTGATCCGATGCTTTGCTGAGTTGTTTCTGTTTATTGCTTTCACATTCAAATCTAACTGAAGGCAGACCGCCATTATCTCGATATTTGGGAACCGTAATTCTACTCCTACATCACACACTATACATCCTGCACTCCCTGCAAGTGTTTTACACTTCCAGTCGTCTTTAACGATCTTCCTCTCCATCTCACCCATGATGCTGGCCTTGCCCAGGTTGGTGATAGACTCGCCATAGTGTCTGCGGGGCTGTGGAGGGGAGGTGCATGGGCTCGGGAGGCTCTCCGTATCGGACACATAAGCACTTTCCTTTGACGGATTCAGTAAAGTGGGACGGATCTGGTCATACGGTGTGGGGCTGGTGGTGTTGTACCTAAAAAAATGCAATTGTAAAAAAAAAATTGTAAAAAAAAAATCACTTTTTATTGACAAAAAAAATTAAAATAAACATTTCTTATTGATTACTTTATCCTTTATGATTATTAGTGAAAATAAAGGAAGAATTTCAATTTAGCTAAAGCATCGCTTTACTCACCAGTGAATCTGGACCGGTGATATATTGCTGTAATGCTTCAGGATGAGAGGCTCCAATCTGTATGCCTGCAGGAAACCATTTGTTTTTATTTAGATGTTATTCATATTTTCATATTTAGAAGATATTCATATTTTCTGACTGATATTTGGATATTATACACATTTAATTACAAAAAATAATAAACTGTTTATTCAAAGCAATGAAATAACATCTATATATTTTGCCGTTTTATTTTCAATTTTTTATCTCTCCTTTATTTGTACTTGTGTGTGTGTATATATATATTCTTCGCCTCTACGTCGTGCATTAAAATCCTTTAATGCATGGCTAGCCGTGGATTATCCCTTACATATATGCAATTCATTGGTCTCTTACTTAGTATAAGCACCTATGTCTTGTTAATAAAAAATAAATAAATACACTAACATTTAAAAATCTTACATCATTTCATACATAAACAATTATGAATAAAACAGCATCATGTATGTACAGAATAGTTTAATACAAAGAGCCGCACAAAGTCTCGAATCTCGAGACATGTTTTTTTTAAATTTGAACTTCTTTTAATTTTGAACATTACATGATAGCTTTATATGCTGAACAGATTTAGGCTTTTATTCACATATAAACATTCATCGACTCAGACATAAGTTATGATAAATGGAAGCCCAAGCATGTTCGCTTTATGTGCAAGAACCAATGAGCTTCATTCTCGTGTTACGCAGCACGTTTGAGCTTCCTCAAGAACCAATGGGGTTCATTCTCGTGTTACACAGCACGTTTGAGCTTCCTCAAGAACCAATGGGGTTCATTCTCATGTTACGCAGCAAGTTTGAGCTTCAGCAAGAACCAATGAGGTTCATTTTCGTGTTACGTAGCGCATTTGAGCTTCAGCGGGAACCAATGAGGTTCATTCTCGTGTTACACAGCACGTTTGAGCTTCCTCAAGAACCAGTGAGGCTCATTCTCGTGTGTTACGCAGCACATTTGAGCTTCAGTAAGAACCAATGATGTTCATTCTCATGTTACGCAGCACGTTTGAGCTTCCTCAAGAACCAATAAAGTTCATTCTCGTGTTACGCAGCACATTTGAGTTTCAGCAAGAACCAATGAGGTTCATTCTCGTTTTACACAGCACGTTTGAGCTTCAGCAAGAACCAATGAGGTTAATTCTCATGTTATGCAGCACGTTTGAGCTTCAGCAAGAACCAATGAGGTTCATGCTTGTGTTACGCAGCATGTTTGAGCTTCAGCAAGAACCAATGAGGTTCATTCTTCTGTTACGCAGCACGTTTAAGCTTCCTCAAGAACCAATGAGGTTCATTCTTGTGTTACGCAGCACGTTTGAGCTTCAACAAGAACCACTGAGTTTTGTTCTCAAGCAGGTTCAGTTTATCTTCTGTTTATGTTTGCTGATCAATGTTTAAATGTGAATAAAAGCCTAAATTAAATCTGTTCATCATATAAAGCGATTGAGTCTCTTCAGGAAATTTTGACTTCTTGACAAAATCTCTTTTTGGGTGAACTAACTCATTAACATTAACCAAGATTAATAAATGCTGTAGAAGTATTGTTCATTGTTAGTTCATATTAACTAATGTTAAGAAATGAAACCTTATTGTAGAGTGTTACCAATCATTTTACTTCTAAGACAATATATACATTTTTTTTTTATGGGCTCATAATTTATATGGACCTGTACTGAGAAATCTGATCCTAGGCTATCTTTATACTCCAAAAACCATCACTCACTACAGGATCAGTGGGATGGAAGATGTTGAAAAGCCGCTGGCAGATATATTTAGGTAGGATGTTGTCCTGCGTTCCGTCGGTTCCAGGACGGACACCTCGCAAAGCCAAGAACACAGCCAGAGGAGATCCCATGCAGAAGAAGTTCTCCACCTACAACCCCAAATCACATGGTTTATTACATGAAACTTACACAAACAGATGGTGGGAAGGAGAAGAGAAGGTTATTTATACTAACGTACCTTGAATTTCAGGGCTGGAGAGGGTCTTGAGGATGAGGTTTGGACATGCTGAAGCTTATCTTCCAAATCCCTCATTCTGCAAATGAATATTAAATTAGATTTTTGGAGAGGAAAAGTACACACACCAGATTAACAGAGGGATGGTCATTATGGAGTAGAGTGCACACAAAACTAAAAACCTTTAAATAATACATAACCCATTGAATGCATCGGAAACAACATGAGAACAGTAAAATCAATGCAACTGGCAACTGAACAAATGGCTAATACATTAAGAACTAACAGATTGTAAAAGATCATCTTTAGAAATGTTAGTGTATCGTAAAGCCGAAATAAAAATAAAAATAACAATAACAACGACTTTTACATTTTCTGAAGAAAACAAGAGTGGTCTTAGCCTGTGCAAAACCGACGGCCACAATGCAAGAGTGGATGGTTATTATACGTTGTTAAACAGATCCTGAGGCAGGGCTGGGAAACTCTGGCCTACAACATTTACTTTCCAGTAGAGTTTAGCTCTAACCAACAAACACACCTGAACAAGCTAATCAAGGGCTGCGTCCCAAAGCTTAAAAGCCTTCGGAGGATGCATCAAGGCACGTCCGAATCCAACATTAGCTTCACTTCCTGTCTCCTGAGATACCATCATCTGGGGTGCGTTTCCCGAAAGCATCGTTGGCCAACTATGGTCGCAAGTTCCGTCGTTACCAATAGAGTTCAATGGACATTGCGATGAACTTGCGACCATAGTTGGCCAACGATGCTTTCGGGAAACGCACCCCTGATTGATTTTTAAGGCTGCCTTTGATATCCCACAATCCTGTGCGTTCCATTTCATGACAGTTAAGCTAAAAAACAAAGATGGTGTCTGAAGTCTGAACGTTGCATTTGCTTGTCAGTTTGTGTGTAAATGTACGTTTTTGATCAACATTTTGATCAATATCACCTTTGATGTTATTTCTAAGCAAAAAAAAATATTTGCTTAGTTATCATCAAAGCTCTCTCTGTTTAGCTCTAGATCATTAAACCATAACGCTGTCTCAGAAGCCTGTCCGAAATCACTTTCGTGAGGTAGCTTCGTGTGCAAACTCTGCCTGCGAAGTCAGTGCCTGATAGGACAGAGAAGCAACAAGTCAGCTGCCTAAGCTTTCGGATGCAGCCAGGGTCTTCAGAATTACTAGAAAGCTACAGGCAGGTGGGTTTGTTTAGGGTTGGAGCAAAAACTCTGGAAGACAGTGGATCTTGAGGGTCAGAGTTGCCCAGCCTTGTGGTCTGAGTGGATGTTAGCATGTTGCTATGTAGTCGCTACAATGTTGGTAGTGATTGTTAGTGTGTTGCTAGTGTGTTCTGGGTGGATGTTAGCATGTTGATACTGTGTTCTGAGTGGTTGTTGGGTTACTTGCTAGGGTGTTCTGGGTGGATGTTAGCATGCTGATACTGTGTTCTGAGTGGTTGTTGGTTACTTGCTAGTGTGTTCTGGGTGGATGTCAGCATGCTGATACTGTTCTGAGTGGTTGTTGGGTTATTTGCTAATGTGTTTTGGGTGTATGTTAGCATGTTGATAAGGTGTTATGAGTGGTTATTGGGTTACTTGCTAGTGTGTTCTGGGTGCATGTTAGCATGTTGATACTGTGTTCTGAGTGGTTGTTGGGTTACTTGCTAGTGTGTTTTGGGTGAATGTTAACATGTTGATACGGTGTTCTGAGTGATTGTTGGTTACTTGCTAGTGTGTTCTGGGTAGATGTTAGCATGTTGATACTGTTCTGAGTGGTTGTTGGGTTACTTGCTAGTGTATTTTGGGTGGAAGTTAGCATGTTGATACGGTGTTCTGAGTGGTTGTTGGATTACTTGCTAGTCTATTTTGGGTGGATGTTAGCATGGTGATACGGTGTTCTGAGTGGTTGTTGGGTTACTTGCTAGTGTGTTCTGGGTGGATGTTAGCATGTTGATACTTTGTTCTGAGTGGTTGTTGGGTTACTTGCTAGTGTGTTCTGGGTGGATGTTAGCATGTTGATACTGTGTTCTGAGTGGTTGTTGGGTTACTTGCTAGTGTGTTCTGGGTGGATGTTAGCATGTTGATACTGTGTTCTGAGTGGTTGTTGGTTACTTGCTAGTGTGTTCTGGGTGGATGTTAGCATGTTGATACTGTGTTCTGAGTGGTTGTTGGGTTACTTGCTAGTGTGTTCTGGGTGGATGTTAGCATGTTGATACTGTGTTCTGAGTGGTTGTTGGGTTACTTGCTAGTGTGTTATGGGTGGATGTTAGCATGTTACTAGAGTGTTCTGGCTGAGTGTGAACGTGTTGCTAGAGTGTTTTGAGAGGTGGTTAGCATGTCATCTGAATGGTTATTGTTAAACTGTTGCTTTGCGATTGCTGAGAGTAGGGCTGAAACGATTAGTCGACAATAAAAAATTTTCGACAAAATATCTTGTTGTCGAGTAGTCGTTTGATCTCAGGTGACCTAATGTAAGGGCCTGCAATACCGCGATTTGACCGCTACGGTGCTGTAGCGCTAGAGTGTAATGCAGCCGTTACAAATGCTATTGCGGTAGAATAAAACAGCGCGAATTATGACGGAGTGCAAACGAATCCGAACTAGCAAGGTGTGTGAAAGTTTCACAAAACTTCAAACCAAGAATGCTGTCGTGTGCAATACATGCAAGGCGGAACTTGCTTTTCACGGGACAACAACATGCATGTTAAAGCACTTAAAGAGGAAACAAGAGGAGCCGGTGAGAGGTGAATGTTCTCCAGCTATAGCTAAATAACTAGCAGTAAATTTCTTTATTAGAGAATGCAATACAACTACTAATATTAATAATATTAACAATAATAATATATTTACAGTAATGTGATGATTTATTTTTGCATAGAATAAAGTTTGATCGAGCTTAGGAGTCAGGGCTGTTTTTATTATTGTAACACTATTAGGTATTACAGTCTTATCACTTGCCTGTATTTTGTTCCATATTCATGAAGACTTACAAAAGGAGATGTTATGAAGAATATCATGTCAGTTACTTTTTCATACTGTAAATTAAATTGCTGAATGAGAATGTCTCTGTCAGCTCAATTGTCATGTCAATTTTTATTTTATTTTATTCTTATAATAACTGTTTGCAGATTAAGTTTGTCTGTAATGCAGCTGATTATTTTTTTGTTTCTTTTTTTCTATTGAAAGAGAACAGAATATTTAAACAATGCTTAGAGAGCATTTGTGTGTGATTTGAGTTGGACAGAAATCTGAAAACTTAAAGAGAATGACCTGTTTAGTTGGCTCAAAGTTCATTAAAACAACCATTTCAAAAGCTGAAGTGATTTTCTGTTTTATATTATAGTTAGAATATGTATAACTCAGTGTTTTAACTAATTGAAAAAGCTGAATAATCGTTCCAAACTTACTGATTAGTCGGTGAAATAATCGATGATTAGTCGATTCATCGTTCTAATAATCGTTAGATTAATCGATTATCAAAATAATTGTTTGTTGCAGCCCTAGCTGAGAGGTTGTTAGTGTCTTATATGGGTGTTCTGAGTGCATTTTGCTATGCTACAGGCACCTACAGCTGTACATACTGTGAATACCAGAGAACTTTCTTCTTGCAGATTTTTCAGTATTTACATATGACTTATTTCTGTCGACTGACCAACCCAGCGATGCTAAGCATTTGTGAATTAAGCATTCATCTGAGTCGGTTCTTTCTTTCCAATAAGTTGGCCAAACAGGTTTGCAAAACAGTCTGAATTGATTCGCATCCACTGTCTCACTGAATCATCTAAAGCGGTTTCTCAGTAAAACAGACAGTATTGAGAACACAGAAAGCAAACAGCAATGGATAAAGTGGATGTTCACCTACAAAAAATGTAATCTAAAGGCAACTTTTCACGCCGAAAGTGTTTTTGTGTCCGCCCGCGCTGTTATTCTGAACATATGAACGTGTACTAGATGGATGTCGGGGACCATTTTGTTGCTTTGTCCATTTTTGTGTTTCAAAATATTAAAAATGTGTCTACAGAGTGTCATTGATAATTGAGTCTGAAGAGTCTCAAGTCTTATAAAAGTGCACAATAGTTACATAAATACTAGAGTTGCATTTTTAATGAGCATATATTGAATTTTTTTACTTTTTAGTGTTGTTTTTCCATGTAGAAATCCTGCAGGCACCACTATGCTAGCGTGTTCTGCATGGTTGCTTACATCCTTTACTTAATTTCATGAGTGTAGAGTGTAACTATAATTAGTTGTAAACCTTAAGCATGTCATACGAAGATCCTCCAGTAGCTGACGCTCTTGTCTGCTTACATCAGCCTCCACAGCATCTGCCACGTCTTTGTGAACAAAGCGCACAGGGTCCCACCCTGTCATGATGTCAAAGGTGATGACACAGCCGAGTGAGTGGGAGACGATGGACACCTTTCCTTTCTCTGCAAATTCTGGGTTGCGCTCGCAGAAGAGCATGTAGAGTCGGTTCAATTCTTTGGTCAGACCCCGGGTGATCTGAGGATGCAAGTGCAGAGAGCGTGAAACGAACAAGTGTGACACTTTATTTGTGCACTAGAAAAGAGTGGGACAGAGTGTGCGTCTGTGTATGAGTGGGACGTCTTTTGAGCTTTAAAGTATACTTTTTTTGATGTGCTTTCACATCAGGAGCCCAAATATGATGCTTTAAAAATCTTGTATGTGGGTTAGAGAGCTGAAAAAAAAGAGCAAAATGAATGAAAGAGTAGAGAACTATAGATGTAAAATCACCTCATCCCTGTACAAAGGGCTTGTGTAGTACATAATGTCCATTGCACTGCTGTTCAGCATGTCTCTCAGACCTCGCACTTTGTCTGGAGTAATGGAGTCCACGGTGTCTGAAAAAGTAGACTTTATTATAAATAAACCATAATCATGTCTATCACTGATAATAGTTTTCAAACATAATGCACTTTATATTTTTAGCATTGACCATAGGCAATACCTCCATCAAGGGCGAGTTTAGATCGCCATTCCACAGGAAGGAACTCAACGTGTTCATTTGTTCGGTCAGAAAAGTGCTTCTCCTCCATCTTGCGGGCAGCATCACGCATCCTAAACCGTCAATGAAATGCATCAGTTTCAGGACTAGATGTTTTTTGCAGACTCAGCTGTGTGATTTGTGGACTTACATGCTTGTATTTCTAATGATCCGCCCCTGATCCATCTTTTGGCCAATCCCATGTACCACAAAGACTATGTGCGTTGTTTCAGGGGGCGTGTCCTCTAGAGCCGCCTCCTCCACGTAACCTCGGTGGAGACGCGTCCCACTACTGGAGGCTAACCAGACATGCTAAATTGATAACCATGCACTTTATTTTATCTTTAGTTTTAACAGTTCCCTTGTGAAAAAGAAGTGCACTTAACTGTATTGAATGTACAATCTTAAAAGTTTTTTTTTTTTAAACTATACTTGCAGATAATATAATATTAATTAATTCAAATAAAAGGCCGCTTAAGTGTACTTTAAAGAGATTTTTAAAATGTGCACTTTGTAATAATATTGAATTAAAAGTTTTGAAGTGTACTTCTTTTTCACAAGTGTTAGTTCACTCAAAATTGAAAATGATTTCATCATTTACCTCATGTCGTTCCAAAACCGTTAAGACTTTCGTTAATGTTCAGAACACAATAAGGGTGGAACGGTACACAGAAGTCATGGTTCGGTTCATATCTCGGTTCAGACATCACGGTTCAGTACGAGTTCGGTACAATGGAGGGAAAAGCAAAACAAAAATGTAGAAGGCTTTTTTTTTTTTTTATTGTGCATGTCTCAGGCTGTACCACCAAAGGAAAATAAATGTCTTAAGCCTTGTATTTTTTAAATAAGTTTTATTAATAAAGTAAAGGCATAGAACCAGTTTATTTGTAGTGCATTGACAATAGTTTTATATAATTAGTTTATTAATTAAATTAATAAAAAGACAAAAAGACCTTGAGATATGTTTGGTAATTGCACCTGAATGAATTTAAAATGTATTTGCTATATTTCAGATCAATATATTTGTTTTCCTTAAAATTTTAATTAACACTAACTTCATTCTCTTCTGAATTATAAATTATTTATTTATGTATAAAATAATACTACCATTAAAAAAACATTTGATTTTCTTGTTTAATCAATGTAGAATGTGTAACTTAAAAATAAACAGATTAGTCCTCTGTTTGAGGACAAGAAATGAAAAGCAATGCAATATGATGAATGCCCAAAAGATGGCACCCACAGACTGGTTTTAAATGGGGTTGGATAAATATGTTTTGCTTTTAAACAGTGTGTGTGATTTTGGTTGGGTGACAATTTGACAAGAGTTTACAGTTTGACAAAAGCACAATGTTGTGTTTTATTGCGAGTGTACACAAATATAAGTAAACACTTTGCAGTTTGAATGATGTCCTGTATGAACAAAATGACGGAGTATGTTTTTATGTTTCCACTGTTCGATCGCGCCCGCGCCTCTCTCTCTCTCTCTCACACACACACACACCATATTCCAGCATTGCAAATCTTGACATCGCAGCCTGTTCATTATAGCCAGTAGCTTCAGAGCTAAGGCGGAGCTACAGATTAGGTGTCCCTAAAGAACCCCTTGTATCTGACAGTAGTTCCGCATTACATTAATTGATTTGCACGCAAGTTTTATTTATTTTTATACCGTGTATTCTACGTGTATACTCATGCACTGAACCGCGACGCCCGTACCGTTTCGGTTCAATACGAATACATGTACCGCTCCACCCCTAGAACACAAGTAAGGATATTTTTTTATTAAATCTAAGAGATTTCTGTTCCTCATTGACAGTCTATGCAACTACCACTTTGACGCTTCAGAAAGTTCATAAAGAGATTGTAAAACTAATCCATATGAATCGTGAGGTTTAGTCCAAACTTTCTGAAGACACAAGATCGCTTTATATGATGAACAGATTTAACTTAGGCTTTTATTCACATATAAACATTGATCAGTGAACATAAAGAGAGGCTTAACCGAACCTGCTTGATGCGCAAAAACAAACCTCTTGCTGAAGCTCAAACGTGCTGCGTAACACGAGAATGAACCTCATTGGTTCTTGCTGAAGTTCAAACGTGCTGCGTAACACAAGAATGAATCTCATTGGTTCTTGCTGAAGCTCAAATGTGCTGCGTAACAGGACAATGAACCTCACTGGTTCTTGCTGAAGCTCAAACGTGCTGCGTAACACAAGAATTAATCTGTTCATCATATAAAGCAATTGTGTCTCTTCAGAAAATTTGGACTAAACCGCTCAATTCATGTGGATTAGTTTTATAATCTCTTTATGAACTTTTTGAAGGGTCAAACTGCTAGTTGCATAGCTATCAATGGAGGGACAGAAAGCTCTCAGATTTCATTAAAACATCTTCGAAGAAGAACGAAAGTTTTACGGGTTTGGAAGGATGTGAGGGTGAGTAATTAATGACATCATTTTCATTTTTGGGTGAACTAAACCTTTAAAGACCACATAAAATTTTAAATGTTTTTATTTTGGCTTTTAGTCCATGTCTATTTGAAATCATGTGTATGCTAGTGTACTCTAATAATGTACTTTAAGCAGATCCATGAATTAAAATGTTAATGTCTTTCTCTTCATTTCATGTGAGAAAAAAGACTCAAAATATCGATGACTCATCTTGCACACAACTTTATGTCAAGCAAAAAAGCAACTTGTTTGTAGCAAGTAGTGAATCGTGCTGAATCTACACTTTTATATTGCAGAAATAGTAAGAGTAAATAGTATGCCAGTATGTTATTTCGAGTTTAGCCATTTGGCCTATTTAATAAATTGGGTCTTCAGTATGTCCTGCCCAAGAAAATACAAAACATAACACAGAACACTGAACTCATCAAGCCATTTCATGTGGTCTACAAGCAAACAACACCAGTGAGAAAGTACTTACTAATCAAGGGTGTTACAAACCTTTTGAGAACCCCAGTTTCTGAGTGACTGTTCGTGCAATCTTAGAGGTGGTGGCATCACTGTAAAGGTACACTTCATCCACGCTGTGCCAGTCCACATGGCTACGGCTCAGTTTCAAACTGTGAATGGCTGAGTGAATTAAGAGCAGAAGTCAAACAGGTCTGTTTCAAATTACCTGAGTGTTAAGTAATCTTAAGTGGTCTAACTAGATCAGTTCATTTCAATTAAGGGGCATTTTAAGTATTTGCAAACACAATTGAAAATCTATACCAGTATATACAAGTCAGTTTAACTTAGTTCAAATGTGTTATGGGACAAACAGGATGTCTGGGTTTGGGATGTAGCACATTCATGACTGTGCCTCTGGGTCAGCTGAACTAAGCTTCAATGTTAAGTCGATCTTTTTTGTGTGCTTGACCTCTAGTACAAAGCCTCCCTAACCCTGAGTCCTATTGGTTCCATGGTCTGTTACCATCTTTGCTGTCCACCGTGATGGCCACCGCTTCCGTGTCAAAGGTGTCTTTCATCTGCTGGCCTCGGAAACGGGCCAGGTGGTCCAGTTCAATGAGGTCACTGTCCTCTTCCTCCAGAGGCAACCAGGTACCGTCCGTGAACCACTGGCCTCTCATGACCGGGATGTGGTCCTGTTCTGTAAAGACAAGCAGTCCGAATTGTTGTCCTAAAGCAACAATTCATCTGACTTAAGCACACTGTACGTTTTTGGTTTACAAATGTTTTTCTTAAAGAATTTCTGTTGTCGTGGGGTAAAATCACGAGTCTTTGCTCACCTAGCGTGTCATGTTCACAGATGGCGATTTTAATGGTCTTTGGGATGAAGCTTAGCCTCAGACAAATTTCGGGCAGTGTCAGAAAATTTGGGTCACACTCCGACAGCTGTTTTACGGCTCATGTCCACTGAAGAACCAATATAAAGGTGTCTTTCACGGGTCGGGACGAGAAGCGAAGCGCCATGCTACGCCTGTCATATGGTTTAGCAATCATTTGGTAATTCCTATAGTTTTGTTTATAGAAGTGAGGTTTATTGTATTTGGTCTGTCTATAGTCTGTGGAGTAGCATTTAAGTAAGTTTGTCATTTTACTTGGTAACTTGTAATGACAATAATAAATGACTTGACTTGACTTGAAGGTGCGGTCACATTTACCCTTGTTCGGCGGATTTTACCTTTGTTTGAGGATTAGGATACATAACACATTTTTGCGTTTCACGGTTTTGCGTTTTTAGAATGCCGTGTCATGCGCTAGACGCGCTCAAAAGACGCGAGAGCGAGCATCTCGGATAAAGACGTCTGTCTAGCGCGTATTTACATTGAAAAACAATGGAAGAGTAACGCACTTGAACGTAAAAAACGTGTTCTGTGGGAACGTCCCCTTAGATGTGTCATTTGCTGAAAGCCACATTCAAACATTGACGTAAAATCTGGTGCAATTCATCTTCCAGGGTCAAGTTTGGATATGGAGCTTATGCTTAAATATGATTTGAGAGCTACTGCAAAGATTTTTGGCAAAAAAAAAAAAAAAAGACTTAAATTTCAGTTTTTGTTTCTCACCAGTGTTGGGTGTAATAAGTTACTAATTAATCTAATTACTGTAAATTACTTTTCCCTTGAAAAGGTAAAGTAATGAATTATTCTTACTTTTTCGGTAATTTAATTACAGTTAGCCTACTTCTGTTCTGATGTAGGCTAATTGCATTAAATACGGTATAGACTAGAACAAGTCTATATAAAACAATAGTGGATTTAACCTAAAAACGTAAGGTTAAAATTGTATGGTTTTAATGTAACCTCCTCCCTTTACACACTCTGGTCAGTTTAAGAATAATTTATGCAGTTGAATATTGTTTATAAGAAATAATCAAAAGTGCAGTTTCATGTCTATCCTTGCATTGTTTAACTAAAGTAATTAGTAATACAATCCAATACTTTATAGATAGAGTAATAAAACTGGTGATGATGTATAGCTATAGTATTAGGCTTTACTTTTTTAGAGTAACTTGCCCAACACTGTTTCTTATCGTATGGCTTCAGAGAAGATTTGAAATACAGTATTTACATTACTTTTAGGATACTTTTATGGCGCTTTTTTGTTGTTGTATGGTTGTAACTTAAGAAGAACTAGCCTACATGAACATTCGGCAAAGCCTCTCTTTGTTTTCCAACCACCACATAACAAATATGATTGAATTAGGGCATCTTGTTTGTTTTCTTTAATGCAATAAGATTGTAAAAACACTCACGGTTCCAGTATACAGGATAACAGTCTTTCCCTTTAATGTCCACCTCGTAGAGTCCTCCACGGACACACACTGCCTCCACATTGATGCTGTCCGACTCCAGCTCCGTCTCGTCCGTTGAGCAGCATCCCGCATCCGAGCTCTCGTGTCCCGGCGCCGATGCTGCCGCCGCCGCAGACTGTCTCCGGACCGCCGGCTCTTCACATTCTGACGGAGACTCGAATAAATCCTCTGCTTCTTCACTGGCATCCCTCCGTTTGACCTCGTTCGGGTTAAGCTCGCAGAATTTGCGATAAGCCAACTCGATTTTCAGAGAATCGTGTCCAACAAACGGTTTCCAGGTCCTCTTGTCCTCTTTGTAGAACCAGCGCACCTCTTCGGGTCCGAGTTCCGTTACAACTTCCCCGCGGTGCCGCGAGCTGTTGGAGCGGTTGCGCTTTTTCGTGGTGACGTTCCCGTCGCTCTCGCTGTAGTTCGGGTCGCTGGGGATGTCGAGATAATCCGAGTCCGGATCAGAACCGAGACGGCCATGATAGACGGGGAAACCTTCTTCCACCAGGCCTAGCATCAGTTCGCGTTGGCCTAGGGGAAGCGGCAGATGCACTTCTATGCCCGACTGCACCGCACTCATCCCGTCGTGTATCGCGTCGCCCGTGGGCTCGTCAAAGCAAGACGTATACGAATCATCCATCCTTCCCCATTCATTCCCGCTGACATTTTCCCTGCTTTCCGAAAAACTCAAAGACGTGTTGTCCTGACAAGCGCTCATCGCTGTCAACGCTTTCTGGAAAACAGCTAACGGAGCGATTTCAGCAGCGGTCAGCTGATTATGATAACAAATCTAACGATGTCAAAACCTCTCCTTCCTCCGGCGCGACCAAAGCGGCCAGCATCTGTACAGATGCGTCAATCACAGACGCTGAACCTGAAACGCCATTGATTAAAAGCGAATTCACACTTACAGTTCTAAACTTATAGGGCGGACACGCCAACCTGTTCACTTTCCATTAATATGCCGCCTGTATTTCTCCCTGTAGTGGTGGTGGAGCCCCTCTGCTCTGTAGCGACGTCCGATGAGTGAACGGATCTTTCTGTTGAGTCGGATCTTGCTGTTCACAGAATCAATCTGAAAGAGTCGTCAAACGATTCATCTAGTCCGAGCGGTTCTCGAATCCATCAACTGTTCAACCGTGAATGTTTTCGAAAAAAAAGACAAAAAATAATCATAGCTGAATGGAATATGCCTTGTGTTATATGGCTGATGAAATATGAGTATTATTAAGATGCTACTTTAAGCAAACTGTATTCTAAATCACTGTTTTTTTGTGCATGATACAAATTACAACCTTATTAAACCTTAAGCGTAATATGCAATTTGTGTTTAAGTGTACAAATGTTAATTTAGACAGGTAAATAGGCCTCTGTACTTTCTGTAATAACTATCATGAAACCTTGTGTTTATTTTGCCATTATTCAGTTATAATGAGGTGTGAGATACAGACATATTTATTTATCAATGAAAATGTTCAATTTCAATTTCAGTTTTATGGAAAAAAACACACTTTTTTTTCGGCTTCACCGAATATTTTAAAGGGAATGAATAGTGTTTTATTTAATTGTTTTACTGAAATATTTCTGAACAATTTTCACATTCATAAATGGAATTAGCCTATACTAATATAAAGCCCAACTTCATTGTTTTGTGGAATGTAAGGCTGTCCATAGACAGCATAGAGACTGTTGGATAAAGCTTTGTGAGTTTGTGAACTTTACTATTAAGTATTTATTTGAATATTGAATACGTATTTATTTTGAATATATATATTTGAATAAAATTATTTGAATTTTATTTTATATACACCTTTATTCTGATTTTTAAATCACTGTTGTATATTTATTTTTGTATACAATTGTATGATGTTCAATATTTGAAGCTGTAGGCTATATATAAAGTTAATGCACTGTTAATGTTTATTAAAAAAAAAACATTTCCAGGTGACGCAGCAATTACGCGATGACGTAAAAACTGAATCTGTTTTGAACCGATTCCATGCAACGATTTGTTTGAAAGAGCCGATTCACAGAATGAATCTGACTTCCCCTCACTATCTTGCTGTAACGCTCATAACGCTCCTCCCAATGCGTGACGGTATTGGTGTCATGTGCGGATTTGGTCCTCTGGGCCACCGTAGTAGCGGCTGTCACAACCGGAAGTTTACGTTGATGAGTATTGCTGGGTGACAGCCTGAACAGGACAACCGCATTATTATTATTATTTTTAATGATTTTATTATACGTGCAGGCATTTAATCGCATTGTATTAATGTAACACTTTGAGCATGGCCGCGGAGTTTTTAGTGATGTTGTATGAGTATTCTCCTCTCTTTTACATTACTGTTATATCAGTATGTTTCATCATCACTGTGGCTGCCGTGTTGGGCTGGTAAGTCAATGTTGATAAGGATAAATGAGCATTTTAGGCCAGTGTTAAAGTGGTGAACTATGTGTGATGTTGATTTCTCTCAGTCTGAATTGTGCATCTCCAGTGAGTTAGTTCCTCTTTCAAAGCAGAAGTTGCACTCTCAATCTTTGTCTCACTAACTTTAGTATCTCCTGTCAAGGTTTGGATTTGATGTTCCCGTCATTTTACGCAGTTCGGATGAGACTGAATCTTTAATTCCTGTGCCTGAGAGGAAGATGGTGCAGGTGACCAATCCCTTCGCTTTGGAGATGGACTCTCCGGCTGGGACAGTAACTGGTGAGAATCAACTCACCCAATGTTGAAGCCATTTTAAATGAGTCAAGCGTAGTCCATAAGTGTGTGTGTGTGTGTGTGTTGTGTCAGAGGGTGTGAGCTTGCGGCCGTATTGTCTTGAAGACTGTGTCCTCAGCTGTTTCTGGGGCTGTGGGGTCCCGGCGCTCCAGGCGGCCCTTCAGAGTCACCAGCGTGGGCTCCGGCTCGACACACCGGAGCGGTTTCAAGAGGCTCTGCAGTTAAGCTATCTTCACCACCAAAGCTTCAAGTATCCTTTTAATTTAACTCTTATAGTAGTAATAGCTCTGTAATAACATTCCACATCGTCCTTCCACCAGATCCATATGTAATTGAGGTAAGCTGTGCCACTTTTTACTTGAGCTGTACAGAAAATATCTAAATCTATTTCAGGATGTGTGTGCCATCTACTAAAAATTAACAAATTGCATCAAAGACATAAAAATGACTTTTAGAGACAGAACTTGCCTCACATTAAGGGTAGACTTATGTCATCATGATCAACAATGCACATAACTGCATATAAATTAGTTAGCCTAAATCTGTATCATCATCATGATGATTTACTTAATGATTAGCTCAATTATTTCCGTAGCAACATTATGGACTTGTTAAATATCACTGTAGAAATATATGCCTGTATCATGAAACATATGTTGCCTTAGTAAAAAATATTGTCTTTTAAGTGGATTCATCAATGTTCCACTTAAAGGGATCGTTCGCCCAAAAATGAATATTCTGTCATCATTTACTCACCCTAATGTTGCTCCAAACATGTATAAATGAACACAAGAGAAGATATTTTGAAGAATGTTAGTAACTATGTTAGTGTCTTCCATAGTATTTTGACCTACTGTGGAAGTCAATGGGTGCCGTCAACTGTTTGATTACCAACATTCTTCTAAGTATCTTATTTTGTGTTCAGCAGAGGTTTAGAACAACATGAGGGTGAGTAAATGAAGACAAAATTGTAATTTTGGGGTGCACTATCCCTTTAAGTGGAACATTGAGTGATGATATTTCAAAGTGATTTCCATCATTTTCACAGACAATAATTATATTCTATTTACCTGCTTTAAAAAACGTTCCAGTAAACACTGTTATGGATTAGAAGTGAAAAGGGATGTACAGTGATTATTCATGGAAAATATCAGGATAGCATACCACAAATGTGCAGTGTATGTTGTATTTTTTCATACTGATTCAGCGAATATAAATTAATGGTCAGGAGGAAAATAATCCATTGACTGAAAAGTGTTACCGTGTCACATTACGATACCAAGCTTAACGCTATTCTCCTGACGTCTGAAAATAGAACATGAAGGAAATTGTACTGCTCATTGAGTCAAACTGACGGATAATTATTTGTAGAGCAGCAGTATGATTTGAAATGTGAATGAAGTGTTTTAGAATTTGTAGTAAGACCCTGTCCCAAATGGCACGCTTCCACAGAAGACCACAAGTGTTTAGGGTGCCATTTGGGACAGGGCCTAATGATGCATCTGTATAGTGTGCCTTCCTGAAGAAGAGTCACATGACGTGACAAACAGATCTTACACCACTCCCACTTTTTAAATTCATAGATGGACCACAATGGCACGTTTTGTCCTTAACATAATACAAGTATACAGAAAGAAGAAAAAGTCGAATACTTCACCCAGATGCCACCAGATCTCGGAGTAACAGATTTTGGGTTGCTCCCCCGGGACCGATACCCCTTGGTAGCTGTGCTGACACTGGCCAATACGGAAACCAGGGACGACTACAATATCGTAAGCAGCTGAGAGTCTTTCATTATCAGATTTGTTTGATGGGAACAGGTGAAGTCTGTTAATAGCCTGTTGTTTTCTAGGTGGCCAATGTGACAGTCCTCCATGTTCCTGATGTCAAATACAGACTCTCTGCCAGAATCTTGTTCCAGTATCTTCTCACGGCGCATGGAAACTTTTACGATCTGAAGGTATCAAAATGAGGTCTCTTCTGCTCACCAAGGCTACATTTATTTGATATAATAATAATAATAATATTGTTAAATATTTTACCAATTTAAAATAACTGTTTTCTATTTTAATATATTTTAAAATGTAATTTATCCCTCAGATCAGAGCTGAATTTTCAGCATCATTACTCCAGTCTTCAGTGTCACATGATCCTTCAGAAATCATTCTAAAATGCAGATTTGATGCTCAAAAAACATTATTATTATCAATTTTTTTCAGGATTCTTTGATGAATAGAAAGTTTAAAAGAAAAGCTTTTTTTTTTAAATAGAATCTTTTGATCACAGGAATAAATTACATTTTACAATATATTCACATATAAAACAGCTATTTTAAATTGTAATAATATTTCACAATATTACTGTTGTTATTGTTTTTTGTATTTTTAATCAAATAAATGCAGCCTTGGTGAACAGAAGAGACTTCTTTTAAAAACATTAAAAATCTTACCGATCCAAAATTTTTGACTAGTAGTTTATGTACAACATTTTATCTCTTTTTTTTTTTTACTGTTCTTGGTGCAGTCATGTTTTGTATGCTCATTTTGATCACATTTAACCTTCATCACCTAGCGTCCCTGAAGCAAAATGGCACAGTGCCGTTAATTAAGTTAGCGAGCGTTAATTTTGTCTCGTGTGGTTAAAACTTTTTCCTTTCTTCACAGCCTCTCTTCATGTCAGCAGACAACAGCAACTTGTCTGGATCCACAGAGCCTTCGACTAGCACTCAAGATGCGGAGCCGCAACCTGAAACGCCATGTGCAAAGGGGGAGGAGTCTGATTCAGAGGGGGAGTGGCCTGATACTCAAGGCAAGGACTGTGTGGTGTGTCAAAATGCACCGACAAACAGAGTGCTTCTGCCATGCCGACATGCGTGCGTGTGTGACGGCTGCGTGTGCCGCTTCCAGCACTGTCCGATCTGCAGAGCTTTTGTCCTTGAATCCTTTGCGCTGTTAAACCGACCAGGTCATGATATTGAAGAGGAGGACTAAACCCATTTAAAGT
This sequence comes from Rutilus rutilus, assembly GCF_951802725.1. Classification (NCBI taxonomy): domain Eukaryota; kingdom Metazoa; phylum Chordata; class Actinopteri; order Cypriniformes; family Leuciscidae; genus Rutilus; species Rutilus rutilus. The sequence goes on along the minus strand of NC_140220.1, from coordinate 20,838,427 downwards.
CAGTATTAAAGGCAAGCCTTTGCTGGAAAGGCTAAACCTGAAAAGGAAACATTGTAGCATCTTCAAGGTTAAGAGATGCAGGCAGCTGACCTTTAACCCCACATATGGACACTTCTAGAATTATTTCAATTTTAGGCTTTTGAAGTTGGATGTGCTTGTAAAATGTGTTTAATATAGAGATTTTAAGTTGAATAGGATATTTATTTATTTTTCCAATATATTGGTTGAACTAACAAATACATGATTCAGAATGACTCATTGTGGAGTTTTTCTTATGGAGATTGAGGTACAGCGATACTGTGGAAAAACCATGGGAGTATATTTTATTATTTCTTTCTTTTATCATTGACTTTAATGATGTTGAAGGAAGCAGGCCAGGCACACATTTTATATAACTGATCACACAGAATTATAAAGAGCCGTATCATTTTTCAGGTCTACATACTCGGCCAACAGGTAAAGATTTGTATTAAATTGGGGTTAAACAATGCAATAACTGAACAACTGAAGTCACTTGATGGTAGCAATGGAAATGTTTTCAAATGTTGACACAAAATCTATTGCAGTAACTTTAACAAAAAAAAAAAAAGTGTTGTGTCCATGGACAGTATTGATATCCCGCTAACCCCTCACGTTTATACTTTGCACAAAAAAATGTGGTTTTATACAGGTTTGTAGTCCAGTTTGGACTCCAGCTTCTTGGAGTCTGCCACCTTCCTCACAGCTTTCATGAAATCCTCCTGAGTCACATAATCATGGTCGGCACGAATGGCAAACATACCTGTGGGACAAAACGGAGGAGGAGGTCATACACTGGAGAGACTCAATCAAAAGTTCACCTCTCCACTAACAGCTGTTAAACAAAAGTTAACAAGCAACATAAAATTCAAAATGGTTTAATTTTTTTTGGTCCACATTTCTATGGACAAAAGAATCTGAGGGCACAGACTGAGCTGCTGCTGCAGAAGTGCATGACCCAAGTTGTCATAAACAAGATTGCTTCAAACTCGCAAGCATTTAACACAGCTTGCCCTATCAGGTGCTCTAGCGTTTTACACATTTTCCCCAGCGCATAACTTGCATTAAACAGTTTCTCAGTGAATGCTAGAAAGTCAAGAAAGCTAATGTTAAAGGTGCTGTATGTAACTTTTTCACTCGCAGATATTTAGGGAACATGCTAATTTTACATACTCGTTTATCTGAAAAACACTTCTACAGCCAGTTATTTTACTTTGAAATGTGCGTTTCCAGGCTGGAATGTTTGTTATTATTTTGGTCTGTGATGCTGCACGTTGCCAATTTGACAATTTTCATTGTCCGTTGTGCTCGTTCCTGTTGTGTGTGCTCAAACTGGCAACTCGAGTGAGCGACGTCGAGTCTGTGGAGCAGATGGAGGGAGAAACAACGATCTCCGATATTTTCAATTTGACTGCCGATTTCGACCACTAGTTGTCATTCTTATACTGCACCTTTAAACTTCACAGACTTCAGGCATTTAGTTGGTGCTTTTGTTTTTCTTTATTACGGTGGGCTTTAGAATGTAACGTTTATATTTTAACCTATTTCACCCATAAATTACAGTCAACATAGATACATACAACCCTTTTGTATAGCCTTCGATTTAGACATTAGGGATTTTCACACTTATAATGGATAATATGTAATAAATAGTTAACCCTGGGTCATTCTATAACCGGGTAAACAGAATCCTGGGTTATCTTGCTTCACATTGCTCATGATTTACCCAGAGTTAACAAATAATTCTGAGTTTTCATCAGATGACGTTTCACACTGTACATATTTGCGTCGTCACTGATTGGACAACGGCCACACGCAAATTGTTTTCATAAAGGCTCTAGCATTTGGCATCCTTGAATTATATATTGCAGACTGTCCTGTAAAAGTTTATCCAGAATAGACTTTTCTGACTATCAAAGGTAATAATTAAACTCTCTCCTCTTCAATCTAGTACTCACATCTTCGATCACCATTTGACTTTTTTTTTTTTGGGTACTGACCCTGGGTTTCATAACCCCGGGTAAAAGCGATGCAAACCCGCTATTAAATTAAAACGGTTAAAAGTGGGGTTTAGAATGACGATAACCCTGGGTTAAGCACAGTGAAAAGCCCTATTGTTTGGAGGGCAACATTGGGCCCAAAAAAAAAAGATATATATGGAGGCATTTATACGACAATAAAAAAAAGAAAACTTGTGCATTTTGGCCATTTATTTACACAACAACGGCGTTTAAACGGGTTTCAAAGTACAAGTTTTTGAATATGATACCATTATCGTCTCCATGTAAACTACAAAAATAATTGTTCATTGCAGCTCTAATTATATTAGCATGGTGCACTTTTTTTTTTTTTTTTAAATCACCAGATCTTTCCTGTTCCCAAATATGACTGGATTTTGTCTCCTCCTTATTTTGTATATACATGCTAGAGCATGGCAAATACAGTTCATTTTTCTTTAAAACAAAATCTTTGATTTGCACTTTTCAATGTGATGTTTCCTACCAGCTTCAGTGCACACATTCCTCAGATCTGCTCCATTGAAACCGTCTGAAAGCTTGACAATGGCTTCATAATCTGAAGACAAAAGGAAATGTGATGAGAGAGGAAAAGTAAATACTCCCAAAGAAAAAGTGTCACAGCTGTAAAAAAAAAAGACACCGGAAAGTCATGGAGGCACACCTATATCTCCATGCTTGGTGATGGGCCCAGAGTGGATCTTCAGAATGTCCAGTCGAGCCTGTTCATTGGGCAACTCAATGTCTGTACGGTGGGGAAAGAAAAGTTACAAGTTTCCAAGTACAATCACTGAATGTGTAAAGAGGGAGGATACTGAAACACAAACGTACGGATCTTTCTGTCCAGTCGGCCAGGACGCAGTAGCGCAGGGTCTAAAGTGTCCGGCCGGTTAGTGGCCATGATCATCTTGACTCTATGCAGAGTATCAAATCCATCCATCTGATTCAACAGCTGATATAGAGACAAAAACATTTAATCATGTGATTAACATGGTTTTTGTCATGCACATTTTGATATGCAGGAACAGCGTATATACAGGAATCATGGAGTTTAATTTAATACCTTTAAGACCTTTTTTAAGACCCCTTGCATACATTTTAAGACTTCATCGCCACTTCAAGTTTTAACCGTTACATTGGCGACACCTTACATTTACTATAATATTGATTGTAAGTTAGCACAACTAAACCGTCTTAGTTTGAGATAACTCCTTATCAATGCAACATAATTCAGAAGGGTGGGAATGAAGCACAAGATAATTCACTGAGTGACTAACCCAATGCAAGGTTTATTAGAAAGAGAAACCAGACACCAGATTAGACCAATACACAAAACAACTGAAAAAAAACTTAAGGAAGTGGGAAAATAAACCTTGAATTCACACAGTATATTAAAAAAATGTATTTGTAACATCAACTCTTATAACTGTCTGCAAACCACAGCTCTTTTGTGGTACACTTCTCATGACAAACACCTGAGTGGTCAGACAGGTTACCTGTGATTACGGAGTGTTTCATTTGATGCACCAGATCAAGTCCTTCAAACACAGAGTGTCAGTACTAGGGATGTGCACGAATATTACACCTGTAATTATTATTCGAAAAATAAAATACGATTTGAATTTTACTACGTTGCTTTGCTGGCCGTAAATGCTGTGAATCCATGATAAATCCAAGCACTAGCTCGCAGTTATAATTAGATGCACTGGGTGGCGCTGTGGAGCGTGTTGATCGTATTTGATCACATGATGTCGTCGTCTGCCTCGTGAAGTTTGGAATTACTTGGATGAAAATTATCTTACTAAATGATATTACAAAATGGAATTACTTTTAAATTAATTAATGATACTGAGTTATCATAATATCACCACCACAATGAGAAATCACATGAAATCCAAACACCAGTCGAATGAGATGACAGCTGTCCATCACTGCATCACGACAGGTAAGAGCAGCTGGACCCCGAGTGAGCCGAGATGATAACTTATCAGATAATAAAATTATTTTGAGACATACGCTTCCTTTAAGTTTCGTTAAGGGAGACAGGTTTAAGAACAGAAAACGTAAAGTGCTGTTAGAAACTTCGCTCAGCACACCGTTATCTTTGTGTCTCTGCAACGTCTGTCAGCGCAGCGCGTTTTCTCACTCCTCGAGCATGTGTGTATTAGTTTTGTCTTAACATGAACGTGAAACAATATAAACACGATAACCATTTGCTGACTTGAGTGTATACGTACGTTCTGTACGATAAGTGGTTTAACAACGATGTTCAACCAAGTGTAAAGGCACATGAGCGCGATCACGCAGTCAGTCAGTCAGTCAGCGCGGTAACAGATGACGTCACATTTTAGCGGGATTCCATTAATAAACTACACAGAATCCCACTCTTCACTGACGCAATGATTAAATTCAGGCAAACTTTAGCATACAACCTCTTTGGACAAATATACATAATGAAAAGATGATACACAATTTAATACCTTGGAAAATGGCATTTAAGACTTTTTACAAATTTTTAAGGGCCTTAATTTTCTCTAAATTGATTTATCAACTTTTAATACTTTTTAAGACCCCGCGGACACCCTGAGGAAGGTCTTCAATTAAATTAGCCATTAATAGACAAGATAAAAGTTCATTAAAAAAAGAAAAATTCCAATTGACAAATTTTGATACCTCCATAAGTGTCCTTTGGATCTCTCTATCTGCAGACGTTCCTTCAGAAAACCGACGTCCACCTTCACAAACAAAGCGTGTTAATATATATTCAGAACAACTGCACAATTCCCATGGCTTGAATACGATGTGGAGAAGAGCATTACCAATAGCATCGATCTCGTCCATGAAGATAATGCAGGGCTGATGGTCTCTGGCATAGTTGAACATCTCTCTGATGAGTCTGGCGCTCTCACCAATGTACTTGTCAACAATGGAGCTGGACACGACCTGATAAACAACATGTTTTATTCAACACTATGACCTCAACCATAACAGTTGACTTGTGCCAAGTTAAACTCCAACTAAATAGTTAATTTACTGCATCTAAACTAACATACCTTCAGGAAGTTGCAGTCCAGCTGACTGGCCACAGCTCTGGCAAGAAGGGTCTTTCCAGTGCCTTTAAAAAATTCAAATAAATAAAATATTTTTGTGAAAACACCACATTGGTTTCATATTTGCACATCACAATAACTAACTCAATAACAAGTAAGTGTCCACCAAACCATAACAGGGTGACTGACCTGGAGGTCCGTACAGGAGGCAGCCCTTGGGAGGGATGATGCCCACTCTCTGGAACAGCTCAGGATTGGTCAGAGGAAGCTCAATTACCTACAACAGAGAACCCATTATTAAAACTGTTCAACAAGTTCAGTATAGTCCAAAGCTGCATTTACGCTGTAATGCACAGATCCAGCCTTTAAACACTGTTTTACATTCAGGCAAACGAGTGTTTAAACTCAGGTCAGATGACAGCAAAAAGATAGAATATAAATGCTTAGTTCAAATTAGGGCTGTGAAAAGATTAATCGCGATTAATCGCATCCAAAATAAAAGTTTGTGTTTACATAATAAATGTGTGTGTACTGTGTATAATTATTTTGTATATATAAATACACACACTTGCATGTACATATTTAAGAAAAAAAATTTGTTTATATATACAAATATTTATATTTATATATGATATAAATTATATGTTAATATATACATGCAAATATTTCTTAAATAAATACATGCATGTGTGTGTATTTATATATACAAAATAATTATACACAGTACACACACATTTATTATGTAAACACAAACTTTTATTTTGGATGCGATTAATCGCGATTAATCTTTTCACAGCCCTAGTTCAAATGTTTGGTTTTGTTTTTAAAGAAATTATTACTTTTGTCCAGCAACAATCAAAATTGCCAGTGAAAACTTTAGTAAAAAGAAATCTAATTCAAATAATTGTTTTTTTGAACTCTATTATTCATTATTTACTATGTATAACATAATATGATATAAAAATATATTTTTTGTGATGTCAATTGAAACATCACAACTGTTAAGATAATAATAATGTTTCTCGAGCAGCAAATCAGCGTATAATATTATTTGAATGATTTCTGAAGGACAATGTGACACTGAAGACTAGAATAATGATGCTGAAAATTCAGCTTTGCCATCAAAGGAATAAATTAAATTGAAAGAAATATTAAAATAGAAACAGTTATTTTAAAATGTACTAATAATTCACAATACCACTGTTTTTACTGATCAAATAAATGCAGCCTTGGTGAACATTTCATCAGATGACATTGATATATTGATATACAGATACAGTGTCTTTCTGACCTCTCTCAGCTCACGGATCTGCTCTGACAATCCACCGATCTCAGAGTAAGAAACGCTGCCAGGATCTTCATGGGACATGTTGTACACTAGAGGATCCACCTCCCGAGGCAAATACCTTTATAAAAAAAATAAAAAAAAAATGAAAAGTATTTAGAAAACCAGGTTCTGGTAAAACGTACCAGCTGAATATTAAATATACTATTTTATATATGCACAAATGAAACTAGACTGGCAGCTAAGAGCACAAGCAGAGAGACTGAACCTCTTACCTCATGATAGTGAGAGTAGTCATGTCCAGAGCCACTCTAGTGCCTGGTTTAAGCTTGCTTTTATCCAGCTAAAACAACAACATGACCAGATAACATAAAGGACATGAGTTTTGACCATTTAAATATCATCTTTCCTAAGACATATTATTGGGAGATATAGATTGAAAACTATGCAAGTAGTCTGCTATACTGTTATAAGAGCTCATTGATTTACAAGTTATCATAATTTCAACTTTCTTTTTGGCTATATAAATGTTATCAACTGCAGTAAATTGCATATTTTTGGGACAGGAGTTTTTTCCTCCTTGAGTGTAAACTTCATAAAGAGAACAGGAATGTGAAGTCAGCCACGCAATGCAGTCTGGGACTTTAAGACACAGACAAGAAGAGACAAGAGGCATAGTGGAGGTAGATGTTCAAATGTATACTATACAGTTAAAACATTATAATGGTGAACGCTTACTGTCTTATGAACTGCCATAGCATAGTAGTTCATTGGCTTTATAATTTGTACTTATATATTTACTATGTATTACAGATTCATTAGAGAATGCCATGTGATTAAAGAGATTAGAGAAATTAATTTGGTCTTGTGTGTGGCAGCCATATGATTTCTGTATGAAATGTGATGAATATGGGCAGTGTCTTGGCCGCACGACTGAGTGCTCGAATGTACGTAAGAGATTCAAATATTAGTCAGTTTATTTTGCATTTAAAAAGTATTAACATAAGTACAGCTGTTTTTCTATGGCGATTTGTAAGTTGTCCTCATTGTATGCTCCTGAATGGTTCCTAAAATATGACATCCACTACCCAGAATGCAATGCAATGCACAATGACATAGACATAAATGTACATGTGTGCATGTCCATATATATATACACACACACACACACACACAAACACACCAAGGTTCAATTCTGTTTCATTTAAATAAATAAAAATAAAAAATTGATTCATTAATGTCAATACAATCACCTGTCTGCGACATCCAACAACATAGCGTGGGCCATTGGTTGCTTTTACAATAACTGCAAAAAAAAGAAGAAATTAAGGAATATTAGACTGACTATCAACTAACAGTTACACCAGAATAAAGCTGTTCTGCACTTACATTTCTCCTCGGTCAGTTGTTTCAGCACCTCACCAACAATCTACAAAGACAATGAACTGATCAGGCCATCAGAAAAGCAGATCTCCGGCTCATTTCATGTTGGTATAATAAAACACTGCAGCAGATTTAGCTTCGACCTTACCTGTCCCACACTCTGTAAAGCTTTCAGATCATTCTCAGACTTCTCATACTGTTTAGTGAGTTCCTTCAGCTGCTCTCTCACTGAAACGGGCCAATGAAGCGACATAAAGTGTTTATTTACATGTAAAACATGTGATCAAAGTTTCATCTTCTTCATGTATCAGAGATGCTAAACGTCCATTGGTGAGTGTTTCCTCAAGGAGAATAACTGAGTGAGAAATTACTATTTTTCATTGTACAGGTTATTAAATATAGAAAGAACGCTTAAAAACATGCTGTGTACATTCATTTAATAACGTGAATGGTATCTGTCGGTAATCTTAGCTGTTACCATTAGCAGCTAATTCATTTCAGCACTGCATGACAAAGCGACTTACAGCACAGACTGTCGAATTAAAACAAACAACAACCGTAGACGGTGTCAAACTGGTAAATAACAGTCGGGCGTGGACAGAAAGACATCTTACTCACACTCTTTCAGGCGCCCGTCAATCTCTTTATGCTCGAGTAATTTTTTTCTGTAGTCTTGTAAACCTTTCTCCCTGGTATCCGCCATGTTCACTGCCGCTCCGCTCTGTCGCTTCTTCTTCGTGCTGTTTAAAATCAGCGGTTGGCAAAAGCATGTGACGCGCATTACCGCCCCCTACTGGAGGAACAGAGCGCTCGCGCACGGACAAACACAAACAAACACGTTTGTTTTGTAAGATCATTGGCGTCTATTATCGGCGTCTGTTGGTGTTGGTTGGGATTTGTTTTCACTCGACTGGCCATGTTCTCGTTTGTCAGTGTCTGTTGAGGACAGTGTGAACATGGTAGTTATTTTTCATAAAATTCTAAATCCAACAGCCAACTTGTTTGTTGACTGTGCGGTGTGAATTATAACCTTTAACCCTTTTATGCATAGAGGTCACTACAGTGGACAGCTTTTCAAAAAGCATTTTCTTGCAGTTGCATGGGTTTTGATGGCATAGTTGCACATCAACATCTACAGTGAACCCTGGTGCATCATCCTATAAATTGTCATCAAGTTGCAAGCCATTGTGTGTAGCCATTTTTCCCCTTCAAACCAAGATGGCCAATGGCAGGTCAGAAATGCCAAGTTGCTCCAGAATATCCACCCATTCCTTCTAGGATACTCTTGCAGGTAAAAAATAATCAAGCAATATATGAGTCTGAGTCATATCACAGTAAAATTTTCCAAGTAGGCCTATTGATTTTAGATTGGGACCAAATTCTGATTAATCATCTGTCTACTATAGTGGACCTCATGCATCATTTCAGCTACAATTCATATTATTACTGTGACTGTTGTTTTTGAAAATATAATCTGCAGTAACTTTGTTTGACTGTAAATAAACGTATTTGTTATTAGAATGTAATTTGCATTGACATCAAAAAAGTAATCTGATTACATAATGTTTGAGACTTGTAATGCATTACTTTACTCATTACATCAAAAAAGTAATCTGATTATGTATAATGCACATTACTTTTATTGCATTACTTTACTCGTAACATCAAAAGTAATCTGATTACGTAATGCATGTTGCTTGTAGTGCATTACTTCACTCATTAGATCAAAAAGTAATCTGATTTCAAAATGCACATTACTTGTAATGCATTACTTTACTCGTTAGTTCAAAAAGTAATCTGATTACAAAATGCACATTAATTGTAATGAATTACTTGTTGAATCAAAAAGTAATCTGATTATGTAATGCGTGTTACTCGTAATACATTACTCAAACATAAAAAATATGATTACGTAATGCACGTTACTTTTAACGCATTACTTTTCTCTTAACATCAAAAAAGTAATCTGATTGTGTTATGCATGTTACTTGTAATGTGTTTACCCCCAACACTGTTAATTTCAGATGAGAATGAAAACACCTGATCCCTAGGTTTTCTAGCTATGTTAGAAATGTGTCCATCTTGAACATAATCAGAATTGTAAATCTCCATACTCTGGTACACTGGAGGGAGCATCTGAGTTGGGTTTCCACAGATGTACCTTGACAGGCTGTAGAGATCTCTGATGGAATCTCGTCCTCATGTTCTGATATCAAAGATACGCGAAGTTCAACTTGCCTTTGCAATATTTCGCATTTATATTTTTTTGTAGCCTATATATGTTATAGTTTACACATGATTTAAATCATTTTATTGATTGGTTTGTTAAATACACACAATATTGCTGTGTTACTACTGTATTATGTTTAATACAGTATCTCTTCACTTTAACCCATAAACGCATGCTGTCCACTCAAGATGAAAATATCTTTGAAAAATATGTAAAAAAAAACATTAAATAAGTATAATAAAAACACATAGGGAAAAAATCCTGACTGAGTTTATCATAATTCATGAAAAGGTTAAAAGTGACCATGAAATCAGTATTCACAATTCTCATTTTTATGGAATATTGCAGTAGGGCTATTTATTATAAATAAAAACATTATTCTTACACATCTTTTTTTTTAAATTCATGTGCCCTCATGGTATTTAATCAAAATAGCCTCCCTTTTGCAGCGTACACTTTTTTCTTCTCTGATGATGTGTTTACTGGCATGAGGGCGGGACAACCTGTCACTCACATGAGATCAACCAATAGCAAACCACAACCATCCAATCAATTCTCGACTGAAAAAATCAAGTCCCGCCCTTTACTCTAAACCGCAATCGATAAATTGCTGTGATCTCATTTTTGGAACCATTAAATTAGAAAATAATATAAAAATGAAAATATATAACCTTTTTACCCTATATGTTTTGTTACTTGAACCTTTATAAAGAACAGATTTGGCATTGGGACTGTGGCTATCTATTATCAGTAGGGCTGGGTATCGTTCCAAAAATTTTGATACCAATACCGATACCTTGATTTCGATACCGGTTCCTGAACGATACTTTTTTCGATACCCATTTTATGAAATCCATTTTACACAAGATTACATAATACATTACCTCAGAAAAACTTTGGTTTTATTCATGCTCCTTAGCCAGTGCACAAAGGATTTTTTTTTTTTTTTTGAGTTCATCCTCACCAAAGCTGAATTTGTTTGATCAAAAATACAGTAAAACTTGTAACATTGTGAAATAGTATTACAATTTAAAATCTTATTTGAATATATTTCAAAATGTAATTTATTCATGTGATGTCAAAGCTAAATTTTCAAAACCATTACTTCAGTGTCACGTGATCCTTCAGAAATATGAAAACAGTTTGCTGCTTAATATTTTGGAAACTATGATACATTTTTTTCATGATTCTTTGATGAATAAAAAATTCAAAAGAACAGCATTTATTTGAAACAGAAATCCTTTGTAACATTACACGTTTTAGGGTCATTTTTGATCACTTTAATGCATCCTTACTGAAAAACAATTCTGACTAACCAACAATTTTTTGAACGGCAGTGTACATTCAGTAGGTCATTATTGTAATATAAACACTGTCAGACTGATCGACAAGGTACTCCAGTCGAAGACGGAACAACTTTCTGCTCTTATGTTTACTCCGTGCACTGTCAAGGTCAGATGTTCGCTGTTGGCATCGAGCCTGGAGAAATGTAGCCACACTTTTGATCGACTTATCCACATCTTTAGGGTATTGTGTGTGTGCGAGCGCGCTCGCGTCTCATAGGAGTATGTGCGTGGAGAGTTTTTGTGTGCTCGCGTCTCATTGAGTATGTGCGCGAGTTTGCCTCTCATATGAGTATGTGCGCGGAGATTTCCGCAGCGTCTCGTGTGTGTAGAGTTTGCGTGTATGTGCATGAGCGACTTTAGGTGTGTCGTTGTGCATTTCATGTATTTGTTTGAGCACTGACGTTGACGAGTTAACCCCTTAGGTATCGAAATCTGGTACCGAACAACAAGTCATTTTTCGATACTCGATAGTATCGAGGCAATTCGGTCGGTACCTAAAAAGTATCGAACTCGGTACCCAGCCCTAATTATCAGTCACATGCAATACTGAAAGTAAAAGCTATCTTAAGAACATTTTTCCTTTTACATCTTTTACACCACAGTTTGAGGAATAAGCATGAATGCTTTCAATTTCATCTGTTTTCATAAGTTATTATCCTCCACAAATCACATGGCATAACCATACATAAGCATGTATAATTTGGTAGGTCTTCTCTGATGGATACATTGTTATAGTCCATAGGACTTTTAAAATTATTCTTTTATTCTGTAACAAAGGGCTTGGTCAAGTCAAATCAATTGTTTTTGTATAGTGTTTTTCACAATGCACACTGTTTCAAAGCTGCTTCACAGAAATGTATAACATAGCATAGTCCACTTGTAACAGATGATAGTTTATTACATTTGGTGACAATATAATGATCAACAGACAAAATAATGATCAAATTTCCTATTTTATAGTTAGCAGGCATATGTAAAGTTGAATAATAGTTGGTAAGGTAATATGTTTGGTGAACCCAAAGTGCAGATGTTTTATAAAGAAATCAAGAAAAAAAAGTCTTTAAATTTGAATTCATGACCAAACAACGATAAAGGCTTCAATTGGAGCAAATACACTGATTAATGGCCAAAAAAGAACAGACCTTGACGTGCTTCATTTGTCTACAACTCATAATAGATGTATGTCCTTTTGTCCAGGGCGTACAGGCATTTAGTGCAACCAAAAAAAAAAAAAAAAACATAAAATAAAATAACTAAATAAAATAAAAATGTGAATACCAACATCAACTCCTCTTTGTTCCTGTTAACGACAAAACAAAATTACATTTGTACTTAATAGTATTGAACATCTTCCTGATGTAATCATACTGTCTATTCTCTGCACCGTTCTTTGGACATGGTATATGGTAATATTTTAATGCCTTAAAACGTTTAAAAAAGTCTATCTATCTATCTATCTATCTATCTATCTATCTATCTATCTATCTATCTATCTATCTATCTATCTGTCTGTCTGTCTGTCTGTCTGTCTGTCTGTCTGTCTGTCTGTCTGTCTGTCTGTCTGTCTGTCTATCTATCTATCTATCTATCACTTGGAGATAAGGAACTGAAAAAAAATGAGTTTAAGAAATAGAATTTAATTCTATTTAATTCTATTTAAATTATGAAATAGAAATACTATTACTACTACTATTACTACATAATAATAATAATAATAATAATAATAAACATTTAAAAGGTGCACAGATAGATTGACAAAAAACAATAAAATAACACAAAAAATTCAAAAAAATAAGAAATTATACCTGCATGGACCTGACAAAAGTTAATGTGACTGAATGTATGACCGAGATAGAGAGTCTCCATTCAAGGGTGTAATATGCTTAAATATGATAGACAAATCTAAACAATGTGTTAGTTATGGCTAAGATGTATCTTGATTTAGCCTCGGGAAAACAACCTTGGCGGAGGGACGACTATAAAGAATGAAGGATACCCCTCACTCGTTGTCACACTCTGCAGGCACTTTGTAATGACTGTATGACTGCTGACCTTTCCTTGCAAGGGAATAAATAATTGTTAAAGACAACTGATACATGTTTGTCTCTTATTCAGTATTAGAAAATTGTTTGCCACCACAATTTGCTGTAGTCGGCAGGATTTGACAATATGATCATTCCAAAACATTTTTTAACCATTATGGTAAATTGATGCACGGGTTGGACCCTGCATCAAAAGGGTGACACAATTAACCAAAGTCTGGTTTACAAAGGGGTTCACAACATTATGCTGAACATTTTTGTAAACAATGTGTTATTTGTAACACACACAATGTGGGAAAAGGGATAAAAATGCCCCAGGCATCTCATCCACCACCAGAGGGAGCATTTGATCATCTGATGCTTGATTTTATAGAACTGAATCCTTGTGAAAGGAAGAAATATTTCTTGGTTATTGTGGACATGTGGTCTAAATGGGTGGAGGTTTTCCCAACATCAAAACAAGATGCAGCAGCAGTAGCAAAAGCACTGTTGACTGAAATATTGCCGAGATGGGGAATCCCGAGAAAAATTAGATCAGACAATGGAACACACTTTGTGAATGAAGCAATCACACAGTTGGGAAAATTTTTAGGTATTGATATGAGACCACACTGTGCCTACAAACCAGCATCAGCAGGCGCTGTGGAACGTCAGAACGTTACAATAAAAGCTTTGAATATGTGCAGTATATTCGAAGCGTTCTGAAGGTAGGGTGTGGTGGCAAACAATTTGAGTTGCATATTTATGATTATTTAAATTTTAGTCCCAATATAGGCTACACGTAGGCTAAATCAGCATCTTCACAGCAAGGGACATGTTTGGAATAACAGCAAATAGGTGATGATTGACCGGCACAGCCTTTATATTGTACAACATACAAATTAAATTAAGCAGAATAACTTTTTATATGTTTGGTTGACTGTGTTTTATTTTGATAATGAACAGGCTGTGATGTCAAGTTAGCAATGCCAGAAGTGAACTGATAATGTGTGAGCGCGCTATACGCCGGCGCATAGTTTCTCAGCAGGGTAAATAACTTGATACTCTGTCATTTATAGTCATACAGATAATATGACATCATTCGAAACAGTAAAATGTATATTTTTATTTGTGTACATTCAAAATGACTACAAAATGTCATGCCTTTGAAAAATAAAGAAAACAACATGATGCGCTGCTTTAGCGTGTCTTGGTCTCCTTGATAGTGAATAGCCTTCTTTGCACGCCTACTTGTTTTGAAAGTTATATATGGATTATATAGGCCTAGCTTAAGTCTCTCTGGAATAAATCACTGCGTGTTTCATGATAAAAAAAAAACGTCTAGGTTACGACTGTAACCTCTGTCCCCTGAGAACAGGGAACGAGACACTGCGTCGGTGACGCTTTAGGGAACGCCTCAGGAGTGACAGGTGTCTGAAATCACTATCAAATCACGGCAATCATATTGACCGGCGACAGCCGCTGACTTCATTAATGTGCAACCCAGAAGTATAAAAGGGCGCCTTGCAAACATGATAATCACCTTTTCGTCTGAAGGGACTGTTTGGCAGGCAGGCCCCGAGGCATGGCGAAAAGACACAGTGTCTCGTTCCCTGTTCTCAGGGAACAGAGGTTACAGTCGTAACCTAGACGTTCCCTTTCGAAAGGGAACTCGCACGGCATCGATGACGCTTTGGGGAACGATATACCAACGCCACCATGCTAAGGGGAGTGCATGCCCATTGACAGTGACAACTGTCAGAACCAGTAAAATTCAAATGAAATGCCAGAACCACTCACCCTCAGGTCACACTGGGCTGTCAGTGACAGCATTCCCTACGGTCATAGCCCAAGCTATATGTTTTACAGGAAAACCTCCATAAACTTTGTTTAATGAAAGGCCTACCTGGGCCTGCTCAAGGGCCTAGGACCACAGCTTCAAATTAGAAGGGGTCCCTTCTAGGGAATGTGGCTAGGGAACCCTAAGGAGCCCCAGCCAATCACTATTCAGGGGAACATACTCTCCCGAAATGCCACCAGGAAGGCCTGATCTGGCGTCACTTACATTGGACACTTCAGTCTGGCCAACTTCCTGGCTGTCCGAAGACAGAGCCTCTGGACACGTGGCTTTAGATAGGGCATCCAACCCGAGGGACTGCGAAGCTGACAGTGAACCACTCGGCCCGGATCTCAGAGACGGGGTATCCAGGAGAGCATCACTCAGCATATCACTTACAAACCTTGCCAGCGAGGGGAGTTTCTGTGCTTGATCCGCAGATCTACCCAGCACTTGTGTTTCAAAGCACCGAGGAGGCCTGAAAAGGCCAACCGCCTGACAGTGGTCTTACTAGCTAGCAAAAATTACTCACACTGTTGGGGGGGTTGTCTTCTTGGAGGCCTAAACAGCCAACAGTGGCAAATCTTATTTGGCTGATCATGATCGGGGCTCGCCTCCAGAGAGGCCCACTGAAGCCAATTGTCTGATTGGCCAGTGAATTTAACAGCCAAGCACCCTATCTGTTGGCTGTGTACCCCGTCGAAAACTCATGGGAGGCCTACTCGGCCTGAGGCACGCCAGTGCTGTCAGCCAACTACCCATACTGCTGGGGACTCGCTTTCAGGGAGGCATGGTAGGGCCTACTAGCTGATAGCAAGTCTATTCTGCCATGAACACAACACCGTTGGGAACCACACCAACTCAAATATTGGGGCCACCCACAGGATACCTCGGTCGCAGCTTTAATGTATGTCCCACAACGTTGGGACTCTCTTCCAAGGAGGCCTGTTAAGGCCTACTACCCGTCAGTGAGTCTACTGCCCGAACTACTAAGGCCAACCACCTGAGGCAAGCTGGCCTAAAGAGCCCTTTTTGGGCCTGCTGAGGCCTACTGAGGCCTGCTGAGGCCTACTACTTGACAGCGCAGCCTTTGTTGGCAGATAAGCTGTTTACACAGCGCCCACATTATCCTGGTACCTAACCACATTGCCCATGGCAGTGTACTCAGCAAAAACGCAACACACTTTAAGCAAGGGAAGTACAACATACACCATCCTGCCTCAATGGAGGCCCCAGATTGAGGGGCCTATCATCTATATGCATTGGCGTCAGCTCATGGCAATGATCTGGCTTCAAGGGAGCGTACTTCGAAAACCAAAATAAAGTGAAGGTTAGAACTTTCTGCTCGACCCGAGCCATAGTGGTGCGAGGTAGAATGATACTCACCTCCCCCTGAGAATTTAACAGGGTGCGAGCCTGCCAGTGGCTCTAAAGATGACAGAATGTTTTCTGCGCCCAGCCTAGGGGAGTGGGGCTTGCTTGCAAGCCAACCACCTTCAACCCATCGCTTGAGCAGTGGCTCAGCGAGCTGAGTGGAGCCTACTCTGGAGGCCCAAATCCATATGCTAGCTCTGAACAATCTCAAAAACAATCTCTTCGCAGAGCGAAAGATGGTCTAACCCTGCCCAGAAAGACCCATTGTCCTGGGGAGGCCTTATTGGAGGCCTAATCCTTGGTCTTTATCAATCATGCCTCTGCACCAACCTGCATTACTCTTCTCACGAATGCAGAGAAGGGGGCAGGCCTTGGCCGAACGACTCTCTATTGGGAAGAGGCTGTCATCTAGGGATGCTAAAACAGCCTAAACTCACATAGTGAAAGGCCAGAGGCAGAAATGCTTCAGCAGCCCGCCTACACTATCCCTAGTATAGCCTAGACCAGCTATTGAGGTGGCCTTGGTGAGGGCCAGCCTATAAGCATAGATCTACCTGAGGCTTGGAGGAGCAACAGCCTCAAGGGAATTCTCCTGTAAGAGGCTGTAAAAACCACTAAGCCTGTATGAAAAACCCAAATAGAGCTCAAGGGAGCGATGTACTCAGGAAAATGTCAGACGGCCCCGTAAGATCTATCTGAAGCTCCAGCGTCAGTCTCTAGAAAGAAATCTATATATTCTCTTATACATTTTTTTTTATTATTATTTAAGAGAGGAGACAAACTACTCTATCCTGCGGTGGCTAATAACCTGAGGGCTAAAACAGATTTATTTAGACAATAAACCAAGTGGCAGCATTCAGCGTTTCCATTCTTTTCTTTAAATAGTGTTCTGCTACTTAGTGCTCCACTAAAATTCCAGTAGAAATGAGCGGCGGCCTCAAAACGCTCTCATAATGAGAGGAAGCCTAGCTGTTAACATAGTTTACATCTAGAATGAGCGGTGGCACACCCCGTGAATTCACAAAAAGGGAAGGCCATCATATACTCACACATGAAGCCCATATAACTGGTGCTTCTCTCTATCATTCTAGTCACCTAACAGGGAGACTTCAGGACCCTAATAACAGAACAGTCCCTAAAGATGAAAAAGGTGTTTGTCATGTTTGCAAGGCCCCCTTTTATCCTTGCAGGTTGCACGTTAATGAAGTCAGCGGACAGCGGCTGTCGCCGGTCAATATGATTGCCGTGATTTGATAGTGAATTCAGACACCTGTCACGCCAGAGGCGTACCCCAAAGCGTCATCGATGCAGTGCAAGTTCCCTTTCTAAAGGAAACGTGACTTTAATTACAGTCTGGAAAATACGGTAGGTTATAGCAAATTATTTGGGTTGGGTCTACACAGAAGAAAGCCCTGTCAAGGCTCTTCCCCGGTACGGATTGTGTGTGTGAAATGTTGTTGCACTGAATGCTTTGAGAATCTGAATCCGTACAACTGCAGCAGCAGCCAGGACTATTATTCTGCTGTGTGAATCTGAGAAAGAACTTATGACGGAACAGTTTGATCTTCGGCTGACAAATCAGAGGAAAGGGGCGTTACATTCCCATCAAGAGCTGAATTCTTGTTTTTCGTTTTTTTAATTTAATTTTTTTTGAAAAAACCAAAAAATTACTGTTTTCCCAGTGCTTCTCAAACTTTTTAGAGTGGCACACCCCCTGAGGCTTTTAACATCCTTCTGTGTACCCCCTCTCTGCAGTCACACCTTTTCCAGTAAAGGGCAATATTTGTCCCCTTAAATCGATTCTTCCAGTGCATTTTTTACCTTTACAAATACCTTTTTAAATAAATAATGCTTTAAATAAAAAGAAAATCAATTGAGAAATATGCAATGATGGTAAAAAGTGATTATTTAAATATTAAATAAAAAATGCCACTAGGTGGCAGTAAGTCACTGTCTTTATGAGTGAGTCATCGAGTCATTCATTCATTCATACAGCAACGAAGTGGCTGTCTTTATGAATGAATCATTGACTATCACGATTCATTCAAAGCTGAAGATTCGTTCATCAACACTGCTGTGTGCTGCAGTTCTGCTGTGGCTTTCGTTGGAGCTATTATTTTGTTGCAAAAAATACTGACAATACTGTGTTAAACGTGTACAATACTGTGTACACACTGCTTGTGTTAATGCAGTCAGTTTTGACTGTAAAAGATGAGGTAATTTGATCGGATGTCGTGCATTTACGGCATTTTACCTGACAGAAATACATACTCAGTTTTAATGTTATTTTAAGGTGGGGTAGAATTAAGGGTATGAACCACTAACCTATCTTTGTAAAGCGACCTTGGGTATTGGGAAGGCGCTATATAAATACGAATTATTATTATTATTATTATTATTATTATTATTATTATCATGAATAACCACCCAAACACAGTTTAACACAAACTGCAGGATACGAGTGCTCTGTGAAAAAGTCAGTAATTATTTAATGCCAAGGCTATTAAAAGGTTGAGGTATTCTTACACAAAAACAGTACTGCACAAACTTTACATTTGCTTTTGAAACTGAACTCAAACTGTTTCGTTACATTCTTCATATATACTGGGTGCATTTAATATTTCATGGGTGGGGGGTGCCCTAGCACCCTCTATTGGCTAGCCGCACCTGCACCTGACAAACCACCTTGAGCAGTAGGTCCTGTGAGGATAACCAAACCTTCTGCCCACACGTACTGTAAAGAGGAGGCTTCGAATGATTGCGATCCGCCGAATCCTTGTTCCGATCGTCAATCATTAATAAGGCTTCCCTGGTGACCCTCCAGGTGCTGTGGTATCTCTTGAAAAAGGCGTGCATGGACGGAAAAAAGCATAGAGTTCTTGGGAGGAAAACAGAAGGTGCCGGTAGCCTAAACAACACTGGAGGGGCGATAGGCCCATAGATGACACCAACACGTTCTCACACATGACGCTTGGTCAGCACCTACGCGGCATCACTTTTTAACACACAGAGTACCCCTTTAGCGTAATGTTTCGACACAGGCAAAGAGTTATAAGCATACACAACCCAAACAAGCTTGGAACTCCAATACTTTGCTCTGGGTTTTAAAGGAGCAAGACTATGCATCATGTTTACCATTCTTGGAAGATTTTAATTTCCAACACTTTATTTTTGCCCAGGGGGCCATTTACAAGATCACGTAGAGTAACATGACACAATATACATAGGAAGCACCATACATTAACTAAAAACATAGTGTGCACAAAAATAATAGTCACCATGTAAAAGAATGAATAATATACTATACTATAACTGAGTTCAATTCAATTCAAAATATAAGTTGGGGGGAAAGTAACAGCATGGTAAACATGGGGTCAGAGGAACTTAAAAGCTACATGACTTTAGTAACAAAGGTTGGCTTCCTCCTTTGTGTCCTACAGCTGGACAGCTGTCACCTTGAGGGGAGCCACTCAGAAAACGTGACATCTGAAGGGTCTTGTAAAATCCTTCCAGCCAACCTAAGCATTTGCAGTTCGACCTATTGTAGGGTATTGAATAAGAAAAATCAGCAAACAAAAGTCTGGCTGTGGAGTTAGTAGACTCAAGATTCTCATGAACAATGTCTGTGATAAAAACCTTTCCATCATCGACCCCTCTGCCTGTGCTATATGCAAACTGAAGTGGGTCTAACTGTGGGTCAATTACTTTAGTGATATAAGTTTTATTAATCCTCTCCATTGCCTTTATCACAAGAGAGGTGGGAGGAACAGGCCTGAGATCGTTTAGGGCTTTGATGGAGCTCTTTTTTTGGTATTGGAATAACTGTGGAATGTTTCCACAGCTGAGGGACTACAACACTGGCCAAAGAGTTCTGAAACAGAGCCTGACACCCGCTTACTGCTCTGCACAGTGTTTTAAAATTCAGCCACAGACATTATCAAGCCCAGGTGCAGTATAAGCTTTGGTCTTCTTGAGAGCTCGCACCACCTTCTCTGGTGAGGGCAGAGTCAGAAATGATTGTAGAAATAATTTGTGTTTACAAGAAGTGGGAGCAATATTAACTGCTGTATGGAGGCTGTATTGAGGTTCCCCTGAGTAAATGTTTGCTCAATCTTGGTTGTGTACTTCAGTTTAGAAGTTTTAATAGCACGCTCTGTTGCTCTCTGTTGACCTCCTTTTTTCAACTTTTAAAAATTTCCTTGAGTTCTATAGTCATCCAAGGCTTGTTGTTGGGAATATTATCCACACAGAAGGAGATATACAATGTCACTGTGTCCACTTGCTCATTGATATTGATAGATGAAGCTATGAGCGTATTCCAATTAGTTGTTTCAAAGCATCCTTGTAACCTGTCAATTATGTCATTAGTTCACTGTTTAAAAACTTGATCAACCTTCTCTGTCCTCTTTATAACCGGTAAATATGCTGGTACAAACAATTCCATATGGTGATCAGCAGAACCAAGTGGGGGGAAAGCGATATATCAATATGCACCTGGAATTGAGCCATAGCATTTATCCAATATTTTCCTCAAACAAGTAGTGCATGTGACATACTGAAAAAAAAAAAAAAAAAACGTTCAAAGTTGTTTTCTGCTGATCAGTGGTTGAAATCACCCAAAATAAATTTAGCAAATATGAATTTCAGTCTATCTAAGGCGTTCGGAATATGCTCTATAGCTGTGGTTGCATTTGCTCTGGGATAAAAATAAACCCCCCAAAAAAAACCTTAAGTGGAAATTCCCTATAAAGATATAAAGGGCGTAGAGACACGGCCAAAAGTTCAATGTCAGAGGTGCTCAACTTCTCCCTTATGACAATCTTTGAGCACCAGTGCGCATTTACAAAAAGAAAACAAAAAAACAACATCAGTTCATCATCATCGTTCTAATTCAGCCATGTTTCAGTGAATGCCAAAATTTAAGCACTCCTATATTGAGTAACTAAAGTAGCCACAGAGAGAGAATGAAATGAATAGTGGAATAAAGTCGTTATTTTTGTTTTGTTTTTGCGCACAAAAAGTATTCTCGTCGCTTTATAAACTTAAGATTGAGCCACTGGAGTCACTTGGACTATATTAATGAGGTCTTTAATACATTTTATGGGCCAGCAAGTTATAGTGTCCATAAGCCATGTGGAGGAGTGAGCCAGCACTCAGATTTCATCAAAAATATCTTAATTTGTGTTCCGAAGATGAACGAAAGTCTTACGGGGTTGGAACAACATTAGGGTGAGTAATTACTGACAGAATTTTGTCTGTTTTGTCAGAATTTTTGGGTGAACTAACCCTTTAAGTCTGGTGGTGGGAATCTTCCAATCAGAATCTATCATGGAGAGGAGTTTTGGTGCTGGAGGATTTTCTGAGTAAACTGCCATGCTGTAGATCAGGGAGTTCAATGAACGCTGCAGCACCTGTTGCACTTCTGTCAAAAACCTTCAGGTTCATAAGTACCCGACTCACAAGCCCGACTGGATAGAAGGGAGATAACAAAAGCAACCTTTGACTCATTATTAGGAAATGTAGATGGTCAATGTCATATAAAGAGAGCACTGGGACAGGATTGAACTACAAGTCTTAGGCTCTCCTGAATAAACTTCCAGAGGATTAAGACAAGGTTCAGAGCCTCTGCTGAGTGGAGGAGTCGGGGGGTTGGCTGTGGGAGCAACTGATGACACTTGAGTCATGTCAGTAGGATTGCTATCAGGACAGACGTTGAGATGATGTAATTGTCCAGTTAATTCGGATGGAAAGTGTGGAAAGTCTGATTGAGCTGAGTCTGTTGATGTCCAATCAATTCACCTTGTTTTTGAAGAGCCTCATCAATACCTTAACTCTGGTGGGTCCATATTTATAATAACCAGTTCATTCTATTAGGAAAATTGGGAAGGAGAGATGCAGAGAACAAAATGTTTATTGAACAAACTCATGTAGGCAAAATAAAATTAACAACTGAGAAGCAGTTCGGTATCTGCGAGCAGGAACGCACAGTCCACGATGAATCCACGAGCAACAGGTTACAGACAAGAAATCCACAGTTCAATCTGCGAGTGGGAAGGCACTGCAACACAGTCTGTGATCCAGATCTGTGGAGAAACAAAATACTGGGCAGAACAACAGGGAACGGAGACCAGACAAAAACTCATCAAACACAACGAACGAACTGGCACTGTGACAGGAACACGAGGTAAACAAAAAAAAAAAGCTAACAGGCTATCAATTTGCTTGGGGACACTTTTAGTCGAGGCATCACGAAAATGTTAACATGATGATTAAAAGTTCTATTTTAGAACTAGAACCAAGTCAGATTAAAGACTTCAGACCTGATTTAGACTCCAGTTTAAATACTTAACACTTGACTCAGACTTCAGTTTAAAGACCATTTTAAAGACTTCAAACTTGAATCAGACTCAAGTTTAAAGACTTCAGACTTGACTCAGAATCCAGTTTAAAGACTTGACGCGGACTCCAGTTTAAAGACTTCAGACTTGACTCTGTCACATGCCTGTCCTGTCTTGTGCTGCACATGGGTGTTTTGTTATTTTGGGCCATGTGCTCGGGTCATTGTCTGATCCCTCCCCCTTGTTATCTGATTATTGTTTGAGTTCATCCACCTGTTCCCTTCTGATTAGTTTCCCTTTATAAGTCCCTTCTTGTTTGCAGTCTGTGTTGGTACGTTGTCTTATATTTTCCGTTCCCTGTGATCCTCCAGTAAGTTTTATGTTCTGTTTTTGTTTTGTATTTATTAGTTATGTTTTCCCCTTGTGGGTTTTGTTTTGTGTTTGTTTTCTTTTGTAAATAAATATAATTTCTCCTGCACTTGAGTCCTCACACCTTTTTGCATTGCACCCAGCTGTGACATAACGTACCGACCACATGAGGACTCAGCAGAGAGAAGCATTCGATTGGGTCAGTTTTGGGGCGATGGTGGAGGGACTTATTCGTGATCGGGAGAGAATTGCCAGGGAGGTGGTCTCAGTTCCGGTGGTCCCGAAATGGAGGAGGAGAAGGAAGACTCCCTCCGTGATTGTTCCGGTGGTCCCGAGTCTGGTGATCTCGAGTCCGGTGGTCCGGAGACGGAGGAGGAGAAACCCCTCCACAACAACTTGTCCAGTGGCTCCTAACCCAGAGACCATCCCGGAGGTGACTGCCATCCATAGCGCGCCGCCCAGGTGCCCTGCCCTGCTGGCCCCGCCCGAGCTGCTCGCTCTGCCGGTGCCACCCCAGAGACTGTTCACGTCACATCTGCCGATCCAGAGACTGTTCACGTCACGTCTGCCGATCCAGAGACTGTTCACGTCACGTCTGCCGATCCAGAGACTGTTCACGTCACGTCTGCCGAGCCTGTGTCTCCGGACAAGATGGCCACCACCGAGCTGGTGTCTCTTCCTGAGCCGGTGTCCGCTCCTGTTCCTGAGCGATGGCCACCTGAGCCTGTACCTGTGCCATGGCCTCCTGAAGGGTTGTCTCCTCCCTGGCCTCCTGAAGGGTCCTGGCCGCCCTGGCCGCCCTGGCCGCCCGAGGGAAAGTCTCCGCCCTGGCCGTCTGCACAGCCTGCTCCGCCCTGGCCTCCCGAACTCTGCGGGCCGCCCTGGTCTCCCGAACCCTGCGGGCCGCTCTGGCGTCCCAAATGGTCTGTCCCTCCCGTCCCGCCCCGTCCCGCCCCGTCCCGCCCCGGGAGAACGATACTTTAGGGTTTATAGACAATTTAGATATTTACTGTTAGAACTAAAGAAGAGCTTAGAGGTAATCGCACTCTCAGGGATTTCAGCAATGTAACAATATTGAGACAGATTAAATTTCATAAGATTATAAAGTTTTAATCAAACAACTAAGATTACATGTGCTAATTCAATCATGCAGGAGTAAATATGCATAAACAAAACAACATAAACGATCGCAATACGACATAAAATAAAACAAAGCAAACAGAATAAAATAATAACAAGGTTATGAGAGGAAAAGAGAAAATGAGAGAGAGGAAAAGAGAGTTTTGTTGTGTGTGGGTGTGGCAGCGTGTATGTGGGAGTTTGGGGAGCACGTGGGTGTGTTTGTCTAGGAGCGCGTGCGTGTGTGTTCAGGAGCACGTGTGTGTGTGTTTGTCTAGGAGCGCGTGTGTGTGTGTTCAGGAACACGTGGATGTGTGTGTGAGTGAGTCAGAACAAGGAAGAAGGCAAAACAGTTTAAAACGTTACTCTTCAACGAGAACCCAAAGGCTATAGCAATTTCTAGACAACTTAAAACAGCATTTCTTTTGGCTCTGCGAATTTAAGGATATACAGTACTTGTTTGAGGCCCTCTTGTGTGCGTCTCGTGTAATAAAGGCACCTGGAACGCG
This sequence comes from Rutilus rutilus, assembly GCF_951802725.1. Taxonomy (NCBI): domain Eukaryota; kingdom Metazoa; phylum Chordata; class Actinopteri; order Cypriniformes; family Leuciscidae; genus Rutilus; species Rutilus rutilus. The sequence continues at coordinate 20,813,533 of NC_140220.1, read as the reverse complement.
TGGTCAGCCGCTTCGTCGGAGGCGAGGTTTGGTTGCGATGGTACTCAGAGAGTTCGTTAAACTTAGCCCAAAGATAACTTAGCCTTAAGTTGGTTTCGTTGGTTTGTATGAGAATCATCAAACTGAAATAAAATATCAAGAAAATAAAGACTTAGAGTAAAAATGAAATAAAAAGAAACGAAGGAAGGAGGCGGGTCTCTCTCTCGAACTGTTGAACTGCCGAGTCTTAGAGAGCCGGCGCGTGTTTTTGAAGGGACCACAGCCACGCCTCCCCCCTGTTTCGGAGCCAATCATCTGGAAGGCGTGTTGCGGCCGCCTCCCTTCGTTTTGTAAAAGTACACGCCTCTGGAGAAACGTATTGGAGGGATAAACTTGGGTATGGAACATTTATAACCTGGTATAAATGAAAGAATGCATAATTTTATACGTTGAGTTAAGAATTCAACATCGTTGGGTTCTTTGCAACAAAATGATACTGCGAATGATGATTCTGTGATCTAATAACACAAAGATACATATCTCGGGATTTTACATGCATATCACATTGATTATAAAACAATACAGCTTATAGGTATAGTAATTTGGGTATTGAGATCCTGAAACACAACCAGAAATACAATTTATATAGTTTATAGGGTATTTGTGAGCACACGTGGTCACGATATAGTATGGTCTCTTTGTGTTTTGTGTGTGTGCGTTTTGCGTGCAGAGTCATCCGGAGTTCACGCCTCGCGCTGAACTTTTGCTGAGCCGGAGGGGGTGACGGGCTATATGTGTCTACGTGCGTTTTCCAATCGCAGGGCTTTTGGTCAGACACTTGTCTTATTGTTCTAAGGTGTAAATCAGTGTCTGCGTGTTAATCAGTGTCTAAGAAGACCCCTAGGGGATTTGCGATATTGCCGACATTGCGGCGCCTTGTCCTCGTGACTTCCTGTTGAGGAGTAAGCAAAATGATTCAGGGACAAGAGATGTGTTTTTACATGACAGTCAATGAGTTACTGAGATGATAGGCGCCATCTGTTTTTCTGTAGACAGTCCAGGAAGAACAGAGCCTGTTTGTTGATTGGAATGTCAGTAAGTTAATCATGTAAACTCTTGCTATCAAGGAGGACAGGGTTTTCTTGCAAATGAAGATCCCAGTTAAGTTAATTAGATCACGGAGACTGGGAGGGGGAGTTGATCATGGGGTAACTGTTAGTGAGTTAATCATATAGGGAGAGCTGAAAATCTGATCATCTCTTTTGCGTTACACAAGTATACTTTGAATACTTAATTATACTTTTAAGTATATCTCGATCAAAGGATTGAGTACAAGTACAGGCCAATTACACATGGACTTTTCTCTCCAGTTTAAAGCATAGACAGTATATAAACTGGACACAGCGACCCCATTGGATTCAACGGAGGAAAGTGAAGTAAATTAGAAGCACTAACTTCCTGATGGTCGAGCGTACTGCGCAGACTCACACTGAGCTTGACGACGTAGATGTGACGTGAGTAACCCGTCTGTCTTCTAGTAGCTGTGCCAAGCGAAATCTGAATCATTCCCTTCCGAAACTTGCAGAGACGGAGAGTGTGAGTAGGAGGTGTCCATGAGCTAGGAGCAGGAGAAACTTTTGCTAAGTATTCTGATTAATTACTTTGCCATTTTGCCTCCACGTCCCCCCGATTGCGCGCGAGCTTCTCCTCCTGTCCATACAGTAATCTCTCTACTGTGCGACAGAGAGTTGCGTGGGTATGACGCAATCGTTAGCCTATTTTTACAAAAACTGCTTCTACGGGGCCATAACGTAAGATACAAGGTAATGGAGCCTTTTATACATTTTCGTGTTTCTTTAGAAATAAATAATGGACAAATGGAGTCTTTAAACGCCTCAGATGTAAAGTTATTCGCTGTCAAAGTGACGCCAAAATGAATGGGAGTCAATGGGATGCTAACAGCAGGTGATGGTCTGATAGCCAATGGCGGCGCCCGGGGAAGCTTCAACATAATATGAAACGCTGCCCCCCTGGTTTAAAGCTGCATTCAGTAACTTCGGGATTTCTTCGCTGTATTCTCGCTTTTTGCTCGCAGGTTTCTCTCTAGAGCTCCCCCCACAGCTTCGGAATAGATATTTGACAACACTGTTGTAAAAACTCGTTGGCTATTCTCAGACACCAGAGGCTAGTAGATCAACGACATCAAAGCAGATGGGACATTCTTTAAACCGTCTTCTTCATTCGGGTTCGAACAGCGTGAGGGAGCGCAATAATGACAGCATTTTAGCAGATTTCTTTTGGCCGTAAAGCAATTGTTTACATCGCGAGACCTGATATCACGCGAGACTTCCTGACGCGCGGCCGGCGGCCCGCCGGCTCAAAGTTGCAAGTGCGCATTTTCCGCTCAGGGGCACCAGGGGGGTGCGAAACGACCACCATTCAACCCGAAATAAGTAATATAACCATTCCAATGACTCCGAAGCTGTTCAGTTAAGGTAAAAAAAGTTACTTAGTTCACCTTTAAAGACTTTAGACTTGACTCTGACTTCAGTTTAAAGACTTTAGACTTGTCTCATACTTCAGTTTAAAGACTTCAAACTTGACTGACTATTTTAAAGACTTCAGAATTGACTCAGATTCCAGTTTAAAGACTTCAGACTTGACTGTTCAAAGACTGCAGACTTGACTCAGACTCCAGTTTAAAGACTTCAGACTTGACTGACTAGTTCAAAGACTTCAGACTTGACTCAGAATCCAGCTTAAAGGCCAGGTAAAAGATGTCAGACTTGACTTAAAGACAATCATCCAGTTTATTATATATTATTGTTTGTGTGCAGACTTTAATGTAATTTCACATTTGGCAAATAAAGACCCCATGGAATCAAATGTGTTTAATGTATGTAAGTTAGTGTATAAATGTTTCCTGTTGACTGTTTTATTAAAGGGTCCTTTTCAATAAATGGTCCTTTTAATTTGTCCGTCACAAACAACTGCAAGAACTGATTAAATTAGCTTGTGAAGTAATAGATTTTTGTGATAAAAAAAAAGAAAAAAAAAAAGCTCAAAGGACAAACATCTCATTTATTTTTACAGCTCATATTTACCAAAGGTGCCAATAATTCGGACCACTACTGTACTACATACATTTTTGATGAAAATGTCTAAATGTTTTTTTCTCCCTTTAAAAACTAGATGTACCGCATCGCGGTACAAAATATGACCGCCGCTCAGGCCTGCACTGGCTTTCCACAAAAATAAATGACGTGGAGTAATTTGGCTGTATTGCGTGTTTATGTATATACCTAAAAAAAGTAATAGTATGTGCATGTCTGTCTGTGTGTGTGTGTGTGTGTGTGTGTGTGTGTATGTGTGTGTGTTTGTGTATGTGTGTGTCTGTGTGTGTCTGTGCGTGTATGTATGTGTGCGTACATGTGTGCGCGTGTGTGTGTGTCTGTGCATGTGGATTTGTATGTGTGTGTATGGGTGTGTGTCTGTGCGTGTGGATGTCACTGTGTGTGCATGCTTGCGTTTGTTTGTATTCCTGCCAGAGGTGGGACAAAGTCATTGTTATGCAAGTCACAAGTAAGTCTCAAGTCTTTGCCCTCGAGTCCCGAGTCAAGTCGAGTCAAAGATGAGGCAAGTCCCGAGTCGAGTCAAAAGTCAAAGCCAACAAGTCTCAAGTCGAGTCCAAAGTCCTACCATTTTAGTTTCGAGTCATTTCAAGTCCTCTTACCACAGAAATAAAATTTATACAAATCATGTACGTCTGTAAGATTTGTATTTATTTAAACCTCTTTTTATACTTTGATTTATAATCAAATACAGTAAAAAACAGAATTTAATTTTCACAAAAAATGCTTGTATTTCAACAGCATATTGCACTAGAACAATGCACAGCATGCTATTAACCTCATATTGCAAAACATTTTAACTTTCAAATAGACATGGGTCGTTTTAGCCTAAACCTTTTTAAACATGTCATCAATAAAATCCTCACTCCTCAAAATGATCACTTCTGAAAAACTGGACCAACCTGATAATATAATTGGAATGCGTGTTGCAGTGCGTATGCGGTGCAAGACCAGCACGCGCAATAGTGCTTTCACATAATGCTGCGTTTGCAGTGCGTGATCCGCGGCTGTACCACAAATACTCCCTATTTGTATTTCAAATCCAGAAGTTATTAGCATCTTTTATTTAAAAAAAAAAAGTTTGTCAGCATTGCGATTCTCTTTGTACACACGTATACACTCTTTAATAGACGTATTCACGTTTAAATACAATTTAAACAACGTATTATTTAATGCATTACTCTTATATAATTATATATTAAGTTGCTCAAACAAGTGGTAAAATATTTAACCATGTAGCCTACTTATATTAAAATCGCATAGCCTACATTTTAAATTAGCTAAAACTTAAAATTGACAAAAACAGCAGACTCATACTCTTTCTTTTGCATAATTTAAATCTTTATACAATAAATCTCGCATGTCACAAAGAACTTGTTTTTCCACCTCCACGAATGAGACGAGTGTTATGTTGCCTTGTTGAAATATGTATTTTCCCTTGATTTAGGCTACCCCGGTCTTACGTCTCAGCATTGCGATTCTCTTTGTACACATATACACTCTTTAATAGACGTATGCACGTTTAAACACAATTTAAACAAGGTAGGCCTATTATTCAATGCATTACTTCTACTTATATTAAGTTCCTAAAGCAAGTGGTCAAATATTTAACCATGTAGGCTACTTATATAAAAAAACAGCCGACTCTCATGCCTTTTATTTTATATTTAAATTAATACAATAAATCTTGCATGTCACAAGGAACATGTTTTTCCACCTCCACGAATGAGACGAGATTTGTTCATTATGTCGCCTTGTTGAGGTAAATTGTAGTTTTCCTTGCTTTACCCTGGTCTTAAAGTGAAAATAGTATTTAATTAAATACATTTATGGTGAGATTACTACATTTTATTTAATTAATCGCATTTATGGTGAAATTACTAAATTTTTAGGTCAATCTGTGTTCATGTTGACCACGAAACATGCGCTGTCACTTTAATTCAGCGCGTGCAGCACATGTGCAGCACAGCAGAAATAGACTCGGTGCGGAAACGATCGCGGCACTGCTGTATACGCACCGCACCTGGAACGGATCGACGGACTGCAACCGGGTGCAGTGTGAAAGCTCTAACCTGTTAACATGGGTACGGAAAAAAAATACGCACCCGCTGGCGCATACGCACTGCAAACGGAGTATGTGTGAATGTGAAACGGGCGTTAGATGCTGTCGAATCAAAACAACGTGGGACTACAGTGATTGGATGTCGTGCAGGCAGCGCGCGCGCTCTCTGCATACATACAGGTGGTGCACATTTTTTTTCACAGATGCAGATAAACTGAGAGCGGCGCGGCCATGTGGACATTTTTTCCCCAGTTTTCATGGGAAGTAGCAAGTCTTCTCGAGTCAAAAGGCGCAAGTCCAAGTGAAGTCACGAGTCATTGATGTTAAAGTCCAAGTCGAGTTGCAAGTCTTTGTACATTTTGTCGAGTCGAGTCTGAAGTCATCAAATTCATGACTCGAGTCTGACTCGAGTCCAAGTCACATGACTCGAGTCCACACCTCTGATTCCTGCATGTGTGTGTGTGACAGTATCATCCTAAACCAGCAACCCTTCGCTCAACAGCACCATCTACAGGCCGATGAGTGTACAGTCACTAAATGTGCACATAAATGAATTTATTTTATACCCCCCCATGGATGAAATTCTACAAAACTTAGCAGAGGATACCCCCAGGGGACCCCCGGGGACCAAACGAAATTTTTCCGTAGAAGTCTAGTGGGGCTACATGCCCACCAAATTTCATGTTCCCCGGTGCTTCGGTGTCCCTGGTATCGTTGACGAAAAATTTACGGGGGCCCCAGCGTGGGGGGGGGGAGTGGCCCCCGGGGACCAAACGAAATTTTTCCGTAAAAGTCTAGTAGACGAACATACCATAAAAATTTCTTCATCCTCGGTGCCACGGTTCAGGTAGTTATTCAGGAAAAACTGCATTTTTTTGGGTTAAGGGGGGCCCAGCGCGGGGGGGGGGGAGTGGCCCCCGGGGACCAAACGAAATTTTTCCGTAGAAGTCTAGTGGGGCTACATGCCCACCAAATTTCATGTTCCCCGGTGTTTCGGTGTCCCTGGTATCGTTGACGAAAAATTTACGGGGGCCCCAGCGCGGGGGGGGAAGTGGCCTCCGGGGACCAAATGAAATTTTTCCGTAAAAGTCTAGTAGACCAACATACCACAAAAATTTCTTCATCCTCGGTGCCACGGTTCAGGTAGTTATTTAGGAAAAACTGAATTTTTTGGGGTTTGGGGGGGCCCAGCGCGGGGGGGGAGTGGCCCCCGGGGACCAAACGAAATTTTTCCTTAGAAGTCTAGTGGGGCTACATGCCCACCAAATTTCATGTTCCCCGGTGTTTCGGTGTCCCTGGTATCGTTGACGAAAAATTTACGGGGGCCCCAGCGCGGGGGGGGGAGTGGCCCCCGCGGACCAAACGAAATTTTTCCGTAAAAGTCTAGTAGACCAACATACCACAAAAATTTCTTCATCCTCGGTGCCACGGTTCAGGTAGTTATTTAGGAAAAACTGCATTTTTTGGGGTTTGGGGGGGGCCCAGCGCGGGGGGGGAGTGGCCCCCGGGGACCAAACGAAATTTTTCCTTAGAAGTCTAGTGGGGCTACATGCCCACCAAATTTCATGTTCCCCGGTGCTTCGGTGTCCCTGGTATCGTTGACGAAAAATTCAGTAAGGTGACGAAAAAAAAAAAAAAAAACAAACTTTGACAATCCCTATATGACCGCTTTCGCTAGCTACGCTAGCGGCGGTCATAATAAATATTAGAATTAGATTGGATTTCCTTCTCATCATGTTGTTCATTCTTTGTCATTGACCACATCCATAACTTTCAGGATTGCAGGTGTATGTTTTATTATTGCAGATTTCTGATGATGTGTGTCTGAAGCTGGTTCCATATTTGCTCAGAGGCACCAGGATATGCATATTTGTACATCTCTCAACATCTCTAATTGACCGTGACTCCCTCCTCCCTGTAAAACTTGTGCAACCGAGGCAGCTTAACCACATAGTGGCAGTACAGCCATTTATATTTTTAAAAAAAATGAAAGCGAAAACTGTGTCTAACAGTGGATAATAATCTCATGCATTTGAGTTACTTTGAAAGAACCCACAATCTGGATATGTTGAGCTTTTATATTTTGTATAGAAACAAAAGAAAAAGTTTTAACTTAGCTCACATCACAACAAAACATGAGTTTGTGGATGCAGTACATGTAAATGTACATACTGAAAAAGTAAATAATTTGGTAAACAGTGTGACTAAAAGTTGATGTGAAAGACAAATGTTCTCAATGTGGGCTTAAAACCACGATTCTGCGTTTTATCACTTCCTTTTGGTGAACATTTGACCATTTTCCCACAGAGACATTTTGTCAAAAATGTCAGTTATGCTTAATGTCATGTCATGCAATCATTTGTGTTTTTATTTTCTGGGGAACCCTTTTTTTTTTTATCTTCAAGTGTCTTTTCCACAAAACAATCATCATGATGGTTAGGAAACATTCAAGAACATGCAATGTATAAACATGTATATTACAGTTGAATTATGACTTATTTATTAACCTCACAGAAAATTATTATATGGACGATTTTATGGATCTTTTATATTGTTCTATTTTCAAGCTGGACAAATTGTGGTCACTATGAACTTTCATTGTGTGGCAAAACAACATGTGTTTTTTTTTTTTTTTTTTTTTTTTTTAACTAACAGCATATGAGTAAATAATGGCAGAATTTTCATTGTTGGGCAACCTTTCCTTAAATAAGCAGGAGAAAGTTGATTCTTCGTCATCGTGGCTCCATCTGTGATTATGTCCGATAGAGCTCTGTGGTTTCAGAGAGGTTTGAAAGCACATTCTGTGGTGAACAATGGATTTACTGTAAATTCAGTGTACTAAAACAAATGAAAAATACAATTAAAGGGGCATTATTTTATTTATAAGAATAAGACCACATCCACAAGGGGGATTTACAATCTATTATTTAATCCTCGGTCTGTTTGAACAGACAATATCAGTAAATCTCCACGACTCAAATCTTTGCTATCTCAGCAGCTTAACATACTGCAGTAACTTTATTTGATATCATTGAATACTCCACTGACAACAGCATTAACCATTCTTTTAATGGGAAGTCTGACGCCATGTCTACGTCCTCGTCAGATCCAGGAAATAAGTACAGTGGGAAACACTTCAGTTCACCACGAATGTCACAACAGCCAATCCTGACTCAGTTTCACTTCCTCTCCACTTTTATTATGTAATCAGTTTAAGTGCATGAACTACTTTTTGTTTGGTAGATTGTTTAGTTGGTTTAAAGGGACCAAAAGCTAAGAGATGACTGACCTTATTCTCATTAATTATCTTGCTCATGCAAAGGAGCCTGGGAACATTATACAACTGACACAGAGACAAGACATCTGGCCTTCTTATAGATAAGAGTCTCCTTAGAGAGAATGGGTAGATTTTTGGTTGTTGTTGTTAGAGTCAATTATGGGTAGCGAGGTTGGTGAATGAAACATTACATGTTGTCTCAATATTGATGAGCCAGACAACATTATCAGATTTGAAGTCTATCTTTGAGTTACAACCTACCGAGAGAGTAAGGTGCTGTGTTGTGTTTGTTATGGCAGGTCATTAAAATGACGCACACACTGTATATGAAGCTGAAAAGCTGGCATCAGAGATGATGATAAACGGGGGATTAAACACATGGCCTGTTCTTCCCGCCATTTAGAAAAATACTGTAATTAACCCTTAAATGCATTAATGTTTCGCCAATTGTTATTACATTTTCGGGTCTTATAGCGACCCGGATCTATATCTAACACGGATGGATAATCAAGTAAAATCAATAAACAAGTTCCCAATAATATAAAACTCTCCTGATATTAGAGTAACAATTACAGAAGAATAAAATAAAGCATATATTGTTATCTTTTGGAGCTTGGAAAGGCTCAGTTTGAGCAGATGTTTTATATTATCATCACTCGTCAGAGCTCATTTCCCAGTACATTCAGCATCGGGCTCATATTCACCATCTCAAACATGTTCTCAAAACTATCATTTTCAACATCAAAATCAATATTTTGATCGCTGACAGTTTCTTCACCAGATCCACCATCAAGTGACAGTGACACTACTATTTGATTGCATCATTTGAATTTTTGCTGATGATACTTCCTATTCTTTTGTTTTCTGCCTGCAGTAACTATGAGTGAAACGTCACTTCCTCATTGTGTATCAGACATTTTCCACCTTGTGGAATAAAGGTGATTTGCACTTATTTAGTCAGCAAAGATTAAATTATTGCTATGCAGAAAAAAATATACTTACACTGTTACACACCTTGGATCATCAGCGACATTTTTCTGTTGACTGTTTTTGCCCAGTTGTGTGCAATATAAGAATAAACTGAGTTTTTGAGAGAGAGAGAGAGAGAGAGAGAGAGAGAGAGAGATTAAAGTGTGTGAATTACCTCAGTCTTTGCATCTCTCAACAGTGTTCGGCACCAGCGTCTACTAATAGCGAAACTACTTTTATCAGCAGTGCACCTCGCTAGTGAGAAACGTCATATAGGTTTTAAGTTACTAAACTATTTTACTGATAAAATCATCAGAGCAGCGCTGACAACACAAGTGTAAGTTCGTACTGTACATGTGTGTGCGTTTGAGTGGGAGAGAGAGCGCGACTTGTGCGAGATAGAGATGTGGTTTTCCAAAATAACTAATAAATGCAAATACATAAAAAAAACTTAATTTTGTAGCAAAAAACTATCCTATTGTTTACTATATTTATTTGCTTGGTCAGTGTCATTGTGGGATTTGGTTCTTTTGTTGTTATAGGCTGTAAAGTCCTGTGAAATAACTGAAATCATTTGGCGAAGTGATGGAACTGTAATGCGGTCAAGACCTGCCTGGAACTACTTTAGCCGTGCGTTTCCCAGAAAATAATTGCACACCTTAGAAAGTTCATCAACCAATCAGAATCAAGCATTCAACAGCTCCATATAACGCACAATAAGACAAAGAATGTGCTTTAATAAAAGTACATTTGATGAATAAAAGGTGTGACAACTTAGAAATTAAATGGCTCAGCTTAGTGCAATAACCAAATTTGTTCACAAAAAGTAATGTTAAATATTTAGGGCATAACCAGAACACAGACAATTTTAAATGACTGTGATGTTGTCAGTGTAAAGGCCCATTCACTCCAAGAACGAACTATGAAGATAACTAGCGTCCACACCAGCAGATATTGTCCTGTTTATTCTAAGTGTGTGCTTGTCTGCCGCTTTAAATGCTTTAAATAGCAAGATGGATTCTGATTGGCTGTCCAGGTTTTTATGGTTCATCATCTGAATAAAATCGTTCTGAAAGTGATTCCAACGACATTGCTTCTTTGTGCCGTTATCGTTATAGCTGGGGAGTGAACTCTGCTATTCTTTAATATTGAGAAAGATTTTTAGAACTATATCTTTATCGTTATCTTTATCGTTATCGTCATTGGTGTGAACAGGCCTAATATTGTGTCCTGCAGTGCCAGTGATTTAAGGCTCAAAGAACGTGTGGCTTTGTTTTGTTTAGACAGTCTGACAATCAGCAATGCCTGTGCTAATCACAGTTCATTGCTTTGCAGATGAAGCCATTTAAAGGAATGTGCCTTAGGCAGCATTCTGAGCAGGAACTGGCCTGGAGTCCATTGACATATTCCAGATTTCACACTTCCTTTCCAATAAACCATGTGAAGCATAAAGCTCTATTATTTAAGTTATCTTATCTCATGAGTATGATTAAATGCTAAGTAACAGGCTTACTTGTGTTTTATTTATCTATTTGAAACGAGAGAGTGGATTGTTTGCTGGCAAGCATTTTTACGGATGTTGTCTACTGTTTATATTAGTTTCAATGAGAGTAAAAGAACATGTTTACAGTGGTGAGCCATGCAGCAAACACAAATGCTAATTTGTATCCTCCTTGAGAGAGATTTATTTCTCACTTTTCACTAAACAAAGTTTATCTCCTTCACATGTATCTCCTTCTTGTTTTCACAAATTCAAGTTTTTGTAGCTTACACGGACACGATAACGATATTGTTTTCAAAAACTTGTCTTCCCTTGTTACCCTCTTTATTACCTTCCCCATTTATTCTCCCTGTATTCTCCGTCTTGTGTCTGATCATTACCTAATGGTTCTGGAGTGTGTGCTCCCTTTATATCCTAGCCCTGCTGACCCTTCCCCAACGGGGTAGTTTTTTTGTTTGTTTTTGTTTTGCTTTTTTCATTTCACTTTGCCTCCTCCCTCGACACCCAAAAACTGACCAATACCATTCTGTGATTGAAATGACTGCTGCGTAAATGACATTTTAAGCATTTTTGGAATAAATTGGCTGAATTTGTCGTGCACAGGCTAATTTCATAGCTAGCATTTGATTTATCATATATATACCATAGATATGGAAGCCCATTTCTGCGACATAAGAAAAAAGAATCATGCTTTTGAAAACCATAATTATGACACAAAAAGTAAAAAAATAACACAGTAAGTCATATTTATGAAATAAAAAGTCGAAAGTAATTAAACAATGAAAAATGCTCATTGATTTTAGACAAGCCATCTGTTCCTCAGAGTACCATTACCAAGGGGTAGGTTGTTTAAGTTGTGGAATCTTTTATCTTGGTAGTTCACAAGATCTAAAATAAGTCTCCTGATGTGTGTATGTGAAATTTTAGCTCAAAATACCCAACAGATAATTTTTTACAGCATGTTTAAATTGTCACTTTTTGGGGCTCAGAAAACGCGCCATTTTAGTGTGTATCCCTTTAAATGCAAATGAGCTGCTGTATGACAGCACAGAGGGCGGAGCCTGCTCGCACTCAGAGCCAGGATGTCCGACAATCTCATCTCACGGAATGATAATATCAAAACAGTAGCTGTGTTTATTTCGACCTGGAGTCGGACAATAATGCCTACAGAGCCAGAGAATATATGCTGTATGGAGATAGAACAGGTATAGTTTATTTTAATTACGGTTATAACGTATTTGTCATCTGCTTTTATCCACTATTAATACAAGCCTGTTGTAGCGGGCCCCGTCCGAATGATGGCCAAAAATATACTGATGAGTTCAATGAAGTTTATTGTACATCACATAAAAGATGAAGCGTTAGTTTTACTCCAGAAAATTAGCCTGGGTTTCCCCATGCTGCCTTGCGCGCAGCGCGATTTTATTCACACTGCTAGGCAGCCTGGATTCCATGGACCAGATTTTCGCCTCAGCGAGGGGACCAATCACAGAACGGGGAGGGAGCAGCAAGACGATGACGACGTCTATGCGACACAACGAAGCAGTTTGTTTATACCTATGGATCCAACATGGCAGCAGACGCGAAGTTACCTTTCGATCTTGCACAAACGGCAATAGTCGCTGAACACCATCGTGTACACATAAATCTCTGACCCATCGTCTTCTTCCTCGTCGAATTTCTGTCGCTCTACATACGTCATCTGGTATAATTGAAACGATTGGCTATGAGCTACGTACAGGCGCATTTGATAGACATTCGTAGCGCCCAATAAACGGCTCTGGGCATTCGTAAACCATGCCTCAAATACGAGAAAATGAACATGTGGTTCCCCGACCACGTCTCAATGAGACGAGGTCTGACGTTAGCCAGGCTACCAGAAAATCACTGTAAGAGCTGAATAAACACAGTATAAGAAGTGCGAATGAAAGTCTTATCCATAAACTCTCTCTCTCTCTCTCTCTCCCTTTGATTATAATCAACATACACAGAAAATTGCACAAAACACTCGTTACAACTAACAGTAAACAAATACATACACACCTTTTCAGGGGGTGCTTGATAAATTGGTAAACTTTCTATCCATAAAAAGACTCAATGAACTGTAATAAAGTGCGCGCTCTCCCCTTTCATTACTGCCAGGTCCAGTTTCGCTCCGGAGACTGTAAGCTGAATAACAAACAGTTGGCACAAATCCATCCTCGAGTAAATGAAGATTGCTATGTTCATTCTTACATCCAACAACAAAACATCTCAATCGCTTAGAAGACATTCTTGTCTACAGCAGCTCAAGCATCGAAACAATGGTGGACTGTGTAGGCTACTGCTCTCTCATGGCGGGTCTATGCTAAAACTGCAGTGTAAGTCAACAGTTGTGGGCGGGGCTTGTGCAAACATGTCACATTGCCGAATCTGAGAACGGCTTGTTCAGAGACAGTGCTTATGATTTATGGGGATTAAAAAAAAAGCACCGGGTGGATTTTTATCATTATAGGGTGGTTGTGCACACACACTGCCAACACACATTTATGTTCAAATACCATATAGGACTTCTCCTTATAACAAAGGGTGTTCACTCCCTCAAGAACCATACAAAGGAGTTTTTGGATAACCACCGCTGCACCTTCTACTTCATGAGACTTAACCACCTTGACTAAGTTATCTGGGTATGGTCATCAAGGGTATTTTTGTGACTACGTGGACTGTGTGTTGCTGCAGTGCAAGAATGTAATGTCATGTTCAGTTGTTGTGTCATTTTCTTTTAGGCCCTGTTTACCCTACAGAGCAGAGTAGGTGCAACTTTCAAGATCAAAGGCATCTTTCAGATCAAATGAGAAAATCCAATCCCCTGGGCACACTTGTGATATGATTTGTTTCAATGTTAACATCTTGAACAGCCATTTCATAAGGGTGCGGTTCAGATGCCTGAGATAGAGGATGGGCCTGAGGCCGCCATCTTTCTTGGGAACGAGGAAGTAGTGGCTGTAAAAGCCTGACTCGCTGTGGGCCGGTGGAACTACTTTTACAGTCCCTTTCGCCAGCAAATTCATTACTTCGGTACAGAGGACGTGAGCCACATTGCTCCTTCGCCTGCGAGCAAATTGCAGCGTGTAACCTCATATGATTTTGTTCAGAACTCAACTTGACCCTGGGGATGCTCTTGAATATGTTTTTTTTTTTTTTTTGGCTATAGCGGTCAGTTGCATGGGTGCGTGAACATAAATGTGCATAAATGCTTGCAACAAACACATGAACCCAGTACTGAACAGGGGGTGGGAAGGCAAACTCGAGGCTGTTTGGGGGGTGGTCTGGCCGCAGCGAGACTTCCTTCCTCTTCCTTCCTGAAGGATCAGGACTGCTTCTGTGTCGCAGGATCCAGTGTTATCTCAGACCAGGGACCTTGGCACTTAGGGAAGGGGTAGTGCTTGGAGGGAATGCTGTCGAGGCTCAGGTTCTAGCTTAACCCGAGTAGTCAAAGGTGCAGGCTTCGTGGGCTGCTGAGTTGGCATGCTTTTCTGTCAACTTGAAGCAGCTGCAGAGCTGGATCACTTAGACAGGAAGTGGTTCATTGCTTTCGACAACTTCTGTGCAGTGGTGAAGTGATCAGTGAAACCATCCACCACGGGACTAAACAGGCCGGTGGGGGAGACTCGGGTGTTGAGGAAGGCAGCCTTGTCTGCGTCCTAAATTTCCATCAAGTTTAGCCATAAGTGGCGTTCCAACATCACTAAAATGGCCATTGCTCTGCTGGGCAGTGGAGGTTGAAGTACGGAGGCGCACCACGTCTTGGTGAGCTCATCATGGACCTCGGGGAAGAATGGTGCTCCTCTCAGACGAGCTGCCTGCTACTAGCACACCAGCAGGAACAATTCATCCAAGTGGCTGTGTGTGGGCTCCTCAGAAGTAGACTACTCCAATCAAAGCTCGTGGACTAACTCGCAATCCATCCCAGCTCTAGAGTCACTCGGCTCTCTAGACAACGGGGGGCAGGGTCATCCAGTGAGCCTAACCAATCCTCCGTGTCTGAAGCCACCAATGACATGCTTTCATCAGAGAGATCCTCTTCGGATCACCTGAACGAGACCAGGCTGCTCGTTCCAGAAGAGGGGCGGTGGTCTGTGTGAGCAGACGGGTACAAAAGAGCACGGGAGAATCCTCTCTTTGTGGGGAGAGTGAGGCATGCGGGATCTGCGCCGGTGTGAGCTCACTCCTCTGGCTCCGCTGTTGCTTCCTCCAAGGTTCCTGGGAGGAAGAGAATGGGAGAGCATGAGGGGCGGAGCCGCTCACTGAAAAGAAAGCAATCCATGAGGGCAGAGAGAAGAGACTCTCATAAGAACAGCTTGTCTCAGTGAGCACCGCTTCTGCGTGGGATTTCCCCTGACAGGCAACTCACTCACTGTGCAAATGAAAAGCCACATTCGTGGCACGACATTTGCAGGAACGGCACATGAAAGTTTGCTAATTTATGTGCTCTTTTATATCATCTGATAGCCGCAGGGGAGACGGCAGAATCAGCTTGTTTGCAGAGTGCTGTAAATCAGCTTGATGGCAGGTCGTCAGCTTGCTCACAGTTGAGTCAGGTTGATCCGCTGCGAGGCTCTTCGACGGTGAGAAGGCTTTCTTCTGTATCGTAGTCCAGTGAAGAGAAGATCTTTGTCGCTGAAGGAGAATTAATCAGAGTTGCCTGCTTATATAGATGGGTAGTCCAGTCCATTTTGGCGGGCTATAGCGCCATAGGTTTGTGCAGTTCCCCGGCACGACCATTGGCTCGTGCAGTTTCACTGCGTGATTCTATAACGCTTCAGTAATCGGAGAAAATTTAGTTTTTCCCAATGCACCTAGCGACGCAATTCAAATGAACCGTATCGATAGGGTATATATCCTGTAAAATTACACCAAAATGGTCTACCTTGACAAATGCATATGGGTATGGGAAGCTTTTCAATTTGGGTAGGTCAATTCCAGGCAGAAATCCCCCAAAATGGTCCACAATCTTAATTTAAGGATGTCCAGACAGCCACTTTAGAGACAGTAAAAACTGTTGATGCTCAAGGCTGTTCAATAGAGAGCATGATTCCAGAGTAAACTTTTGTAAGTAAACACAGCTGCTTCACTTGTACATCATGCCAAAACCTTGGTCTCTGTGGGAACCACAGACATTTCTGTTTGGCCTTCTATTAGCTGAGGGGGAATTTAATTATGAAGTATTTAACAACTAAGAACTTGTCTACAAAACACTAGCAGGCCTAGAGGGATTGTATTGCACTGGTTTTGGGGGAGACCAGGTGCATCAGTTTTACATAAATTACAACTCAGTCTGATTTTTGAGATAAAGGTGCACTAAGTTACAACTTACACACAGCTAAATATTTTTGGGTTGCACATTAAAACAAAACTCAATTAAATATTTACGTAAGTCTCAGACAAGTAGTGACCGTTGGAATAAAGCAGCAGAATGCAGATTGACTGCATCAATATGCTCTTGTTTACCGGACTGTTTACCTGACAGACAAATCCTCTATCCACTCACTTACACTTTTAGAGAGCGAACATTATGTGAATAAATTACTTTGTTACAGGCTCTTCAACACTAACCCGACCTAAACATGCCTCATGTGTGCATGTCAAATAAAATCAATCACAATAAATAAATGTAATTTCTTGTGTTTTTTTATATTAGTATTTGTTTACTGATCCTTTTTCATTTCAAATGCAGAATATTTTTTGCATATTAACATATCTATGATTAAGTAGTTCAATGGAAACATCTTTTACCATTAGTTACATGAGGCAAAAGAAGTTAGAAGTCATGACATTTCAACAGAACTTCTGCTTACACATTTGAAGGCTGCTATTATATCATTGAGGATAAACGGCATATTATGAGACTACGCACAGAGCCCGTCTACGGAGAGCCTTGGCACTTCCTATTAGCCCCATTGTATCGATCTTGGTTGCAGTTCCATTAGAATTCCACTGGAGGTGATCGCGGGCGAGTGCAGACTGAATGGGAGTCTATGGGGCTAGACGGCTAAATGTGTCTCTTTCACCCGATTCCCGTTGAGAAATCTCAGATTTTATTGTAAGTTTTGCAAGTTCAACATGGGTTATAGGTCGAAAGTTGAATGAACGAGTACTTATTTCTTTTCGATTTCTTACAGGTTGAGTTGTTGTTGCCCATAACACGCTAGCATTCTGCTAATGACGTCATTGACATTTTAAAAGACTTTTTAAACCAAATAAGTGACTCTAAAAAATCTAACACCCAGCAATGTGTAATTTCTTTGCATCTCCTTTCGAATACAACATTCAAATTACTAGACAAAAAATTATATCCTGAGAAAATTGGATTTTGAGGGTTTTTCGCCATATAGATCTCCATTCATTCTGCACTCGCCTGCGAGCGCCCCCGCATGGACAGAGACGTGTTACTGCAGCCAGTCCAGAAACCGGAAGTAAGCCGAGAGTGCCAATTCTCTTCCTATTAGACATTCTCTGCTACGCATTACATTACGGAGAGCTTATGACTTACTAGCTACATTCTTCCTTAAGAAGAAATGGTCCAACCAAAGATTAGTAGCCTATGTCCGAATTCACAGTACTAAAGAGTAGGCAAAAAGTTCTTGAGAGATTCTGAAGTGTGCATATGATCCACGCGAGAGGATTTGTGAACGGCAGTGAAGCGGTGCAACTGTGCAATGCGGTAGGTCACATGAAAATGACAAAATGGCGAATGTAGTACATCCAGATTACATTCACGCAACATTCATACAATATATAGAACATACTTTTTTAGCGGTCGCAAAGTATACTTATTCAAGATAAGTACCTAGCTAGTCAAAAGAGTTTGCAATTTCGAACACAGCCACAATTTCAACATTTACTCTCCTGGGGCCAGTTTCACAAAGCTATTTTAGACCGGTCTATAGTGTTAGACGAGTCTATAATTTGCTCATAGACTAGTCTAATGCAAGTTAGACTGTTTCACAAAAATAAAGACTGACTTAATTTAGACCAAAAAAATTAGACACCTTACCCTCAGGCTAACTTAGGTCTAAGACTCTATGTTACCTTGGCAACCAGCAGTAACAATCAGTTACATTACAAACAGCCAAAAGAAAAGGGAAAATGGCTCATAATTTAAACATTTCTTCTTGTTACTACATTCTCTGCTAAATTTCCCAAGTAAAATGTCCGTGTAACTGTTATACTCCTCCAACAAACACATATTTTCCGCTGGGGTAAACTGCACTGAGCGGATGAATGCGCTTACTCGATCCGCCATGTTTTTTTGTTTTGAAAAGTGTCTTATTTTACCCAGAATGCATTGCAGTGTAGTCCTACTTAAGATAGTCAAAGTCTTAAGTGCTTTATGCAACAGATATCTACTATAGGTGCATATATACTATATCTAAGCCATAGTCAAAATCTATCTTTGTGAAACCGGCCCCTGATCTAGTCTAATGCACTGCCCAGTTTCTATTAATGCAACAAAAATGATTAATGTATTCCCAGCACAAAGGGATTAAGTATTTATATTAATATTTGTATAGCATTTGTGTTGCTTTAGCTTTAGAACAAGCAGCAAAAAAAGTTTAAACAGAGATGAGAGTACAAACATTTTGACAATGAATGAATGAATGAATGAATGAATGACTGATTGAATGAACGAACGAACGAACGAACAAACAAACAAACTTACACATGAGTTTTGTGAATGGCAGGTTTCAATTCTGTGCTCACTGCGGGTGATTATGTGTGGGCCAAAAAACTGTAGATAAAAAACATGTGTTGAGACAAGTCCTGGAATGACATCAGGCAGAATCCATTCTCGACTTTCATGAATCTGGGAATATTTCCTCAACTTTTAAAGCTTACTTTAAAAATGTGCTAATGTTTCACATCCTCCTTCCAATTGCATGGATTTGTTTGTTTAAACCATGTAACAGTTCATTGGTTTATTGACCTCTCTATAGTCACATTTCGCTCCCTCACACCATCCTGATTCATGCCCATGCAAGACACACAGGCTAGGAGATGTTTGTATCTGTGCCACCACTGCATGTTTCTGCGGTTTACCCCAAGGCTTGTTTTATGGTCTGATTTCTATATTACAGATGTGAGAAACAGCCAAGAACTTTTTTTTTTTTTTTTTTTTTTTGCACTGCATTGCATTACAACCAGATTTCTGGAATAGGCGGAGTTATGCACTCACACAATACTGTAAATCACAGGTGTCAAACTTCCTGGAGGGCCACAGCCCTACAGAGTCATGTTCCAACCCTGCTTCAACACACCCACACACCTGCAGTTTTCAATTAAGCCTGAAGGACTTGATTAGCTGATCAGGTGTTTTTAATTAGGGTTAAAGCTAAATTCTGCAGGGCTGTGGAGCTCCAGGAACTGAGTTTGACACCCCTGCTGTAAATGATTGCATCATATAATAGTATAATTTACATAATATACTGATGATAATTTGTATATTCGTGTCCAAACTGTGATGGGCAATACATTAATTTCATTTCATTCATATTACCTTTTGGGAAAAAAAATCTAAATTAACCTAAATTAAAAAAAAAGTGTTAGTTGTCTTTTAGTATTAAAGATGCTAAAATAATCAAAGATCAGTCGCCTTTAGGGAAATCATTCATGATTTTGAGGTTTGGTGGACTCTCTACTGCAGGGATTTCAAAAGGAACAAAAATATTTCGGGATTATATCCAAGATACACATCTTATGAACTCTGATAATTTCCCAGAAAACTAAGATATAAAAATAAATGTATCTCCTTCTAGATAGGGCCTATTTATACAAATGTTAAACGGTTCTTTCTACTTAGACCTTTATCATTTGATTAATGCATTCCTAAAAAAATATGACTAAGTACATAACAAAAAAATTGGTAAAGTTATTTTACCATTTTAGGTACAGAACATTGATATGAACATGTCTGCATTGCATTTTAATGATGTAATGCTTTCATTTTTCTACGTTATTGATAATAATGGGGATTAAATCCATTATCAATATGCACATCTAAAGCTCATCAATGACTTCATATGTTTAATTTAAATTTGTTTATAATTTTCTTTCAAGCCAATTAAAATAAGCTGACTTCTGTTGTAATTTTTTTCGTTGCTGACTGGATAAACATGCTTAGGGCTGTTCATACTGACGCATGTTTAAATTCTGTGGAAATCTGCGCAGATTTCTGTTGATGATGTATTCACTCATTGTTCAATAATAATAATAAAAAAACAATAATAATAATTGAAGTAGCCTATAATCAAATTGGCTTTTCAAGTATTTTCTAGTTGAATATAACATAAAAAAAAAAAATTCAACTTGTTTAAATCATTTTGAGTTAAAGTAATGGAAAGACATATGTTGCCATGACTTATTGATCATTTAATTTTTTACAGTCTAATTCAATCCTTATTTGGTTATTCTCAACGACAAATTGCTTCAGCAGGTAATTAGGTTTCTCAATGTTTACTCTGTAAATAAGCGGTGTTTGAGTGACTTCTCTTTAAAGTTTCTCACGATGAAACTCTTGCTATTGAGTCATTTCAGGAAGGTCATTAAAGCATCTGACTGCTGTTATGAAATCTCTCAGTGTTGTTCCTGGTGTTGATGTGAGTCCAAGAGTGCCAGGCAATGTTTTCTCAATTCCCTGTGATTGATGTTCAAATGTCAACACACACTTGTGCCCTATATCTGTGTGATGGGTTGAATAGCAATGACAGCAAAAACTATGAAATCATGAGTAAGTTAGTCTTTCTATAAATAGAAAAATATTCCTTATTATTTCACCAAGAGTTGAAAATCTGAAGAAATAATAAATATATACGTAATTATTGGGGAATTTGCTAATTTAGTAAATTTCCTACTGTAAATATCTAAAACATTTATTTATTATTTATTTTTGTGCGTGAATGCAGTACAATTGCGAACATAAATGGACAACTTTAAAGGTGATTTTCTCAATGTTTCGATTTTTTTGCACCCTCAGGTTCCAGATTTTCAAATAGTTGTATCTCAGCCAAATATTTCTAAATATTCCTTACACACCTTACATCAATGGAAAGCTTATTTATACAGCTTTCAGATGATGTATAAATCTCAATTAAAAAAAATTGAAGCATGTGACGCATTGTGGTCCAGGGTCACATTTATGACATGCATTCAAGTAATTTGTTCAGAGAAAGATGGCAATGTACCTTTTCTACAAAAAAATTTGCAAGATTTTTATCTATACATCTAAAGTCTTTTCCTCTGTACAGATGAAAACATTATCAAAACAATCTCAGTTCACACGGATCCGTGGAAACGACTAAAAACACTGTATTATGCATATATGCTGTATTATGTCTTTGTCACTTTGTAAAGAAATAATACGCGCCTGCGCACATACACATTCAAACGCACATGCCTATAGACTAAACACGTAATACACATGTGTATGCAGTCACCGTTTTCACAGATTCACGTTTTTGAATGTTTCAAAACATTCGGAAGTTTACACAGAGATGATAACGGTATCGCTTTCAGAAACTTTGAAACCTACTTCAAAGTTTGCGTTCTCAGGCCACCAAAACGTCGTTGTTGTGTAAATGAACAACCAGAATGCATTAAAGGTTTTCTGTTTTCAGTTGAAAACTGTGTCGTGTAACTGGCCCCTAAGTTAATAACTAATGATTTTACACCGGAAATGAATCAATTAAACTTACTTAAGCTAGACAATCCCTTTCTGATAACCCTTCCTTTTACAGTCCCCTAATTACTAGGTATTTACCTGGTAAATATATGGTAAGTTATAGTTGGTTATTGGTAATTACCACAGGTAACAAGTATGTAAATGCAGAGAAACTACAAACTAATTACTAAGTATTTACCTGGTAAGAATATGGTAATAGTATTTTAGTGTGTAATTACTTAAGGTAATTAGTATGCAATTACAGATAAACTACCAGGGGAAAAAACACCACTGTTAAATATCAACTCAACAAAGTACTGTGTACTTGTTACCTGTTTAGGTTGGTAATAACTCAGATTTAATTGTGTACTTCCTCAGAATGTAGGCAGCCAATTTTTAGAAACACCTCCAGTATTACCCATCAATTCAAGTTAGGTTTGTAGTTATCCTAGGGTTATGTTGGTAACAGTCCATGTTTATTTATTACTATCTTGAAATTAAGACGGTAGTTTCCAATAAATTACCTTGTCTTACATAGTTGTTGTTCATTGCTACACCCATTTATAGAGGGTTTATCAAATAATTTACCTTACACTTACCTGGTAACTACCCCACAGGAACAGTTTTCCCTAATGTCATGGCACATCTTAAATACTGGGTATGTTCTTGCAGATGTTTTTACAATTTACTCAGTAAGTAAAGTGCAACTGTACTGTAAAATGAAGCCTTGTTTATTTCCATGGTATTACCGGAATTGTACCATATAACCTGATCATTCCCTTTTCCATAGTCACATTTTTTTTTTTACCTCGTATGTCCTGCAACGTTACCAAGGAAAACATGACAATTTACTCGGTAAGTAAAGTGCAACTGTAACGTTACTGTAAAATGAAGCCTTGTTTATTTCCATGGAATTACTGGGATCTTACCCTATAATCTGATCATTCCCTTTTCCATAGTCACATTTTTTTTTACCTCGTATGTCCTGCAATGTTACCAAGGAAAACATGACAATTTACTCAGTAAGTAAAGTGCAACTGTACTGTAAAAGGAAGCCTTTTTATTTCCATGGAATTACTGGGATCTTACCATAGACTGTAAAAAATAGGATCTTACCCTATAATCTGTAATAGCTACGTAACTGTAGCTATTACAGATTATTGGGTAAGATCCCAGTAATTCCATGGAAATAAAAAGTCTTCCTTTTACAGTACAGTTGCACTTTACTTACTGAGTAAATTGTCATGTTTTCATTGGTAACATTGCAGGACATACGAGGTAAAAAAAATGTGACTATGGAAAAGGGAATGATCAGGTTATATGGTACAATTCCTGTAATACCATGGAAATAAACAAGGCTTCATTTTACAGTACAGTTGCACTTTACTTACTGAGTAAATTGTAAAAACATCTGCAAGAACATACCCAGTATTTAAGATGTGCCATGACATTAGGGAAAACTGTTCCTGCGGGGTAGTTACCAGGTAAGTGTAAGGTAAATTATTTGATAAACCCTCTATAAATGGGTGTAGTAACTATGTAAGACAAGGTAATTTATTGTAAACTACCGTCTTAATTTCAAGATAGTAATAAATAAACATGGACTGTTACCAACATAACCCTAGGATAACTACAAACCTAACCTGAATTGATGGGTAATACTGGAGCTGTTTCTAAAAATTGGCTGCCTACATTCTGAGGAAGTACACAATTAAATCTGAGTTATTACCAACCTAAACAGGTAACAAGTACACAGTACTTTGTTGAGTTGATATTTAACAGTGGTGTTTTTTCCCCTGGTAGTTTATCTGTAATTGCATACTAATCACCTTAAGTAATTACACACTAAAATACTATAATTTACCATATGCTTACCAGGTAAATACCTAGTAATTAGTTTGTAGTTTCTCTGCATTTACATACTTATTACCTGTGGTAATTACCAATAACCAACTATAACTTACCATATATTTACCAGGTAAATATCTAGTAATTAGGGGACTGTAAAAGGAAGGGTTACCCTGTTGGGTAAAAAGCGCTATAAGGTGACTAGACTTGAATTGACTACAAAATGAAGTTTTATGTAACAAAGTTCGGGAGGAGCACGTTCAGGTAATCAACCAATCAGCACAAGAGGAAGCCGGTATAAATATAGCCTTCCCTCACCTTTGTCCCATGACAGTTACAGCATCCCTCCACCACCCCATCACCTCTTGGCTGGTTTTCTATCCCAGTCAAAAGGGGGGGAGTACTCTGGGTTCGGGCCAAATTCCGACCTCGGAGCCCTCTCCCGGACAGCACGCCAAATACACATAAATTACTACATTCAATTTCATTTACGTGTGAACTCGTGAAATGATGAATGAAGAATGTGCATCGGTGTGTTTGTTAAAATTCTCCTCTGTAAAAGAAGAAGAAAAAAAGTTGAATTTGTATAGTGCCTTTCCTTGGTGCATGAACAACATGGGTTTCTGTATCAGCCAGATTACACAGGTAATAAAAAAAAAAAAATAACAACAAAAGCAATTTGAAAAACAAAGGAAAAATAAAAATCAATTAAAAACAGATTACGTACGGGGAGAAGGGTTTAACAAGAACTCCATCTATGTCAGAGGACAGGTGCATTCTACTTGCAGGTATGCTGAAGCCGATCAGCATTATTTCGGTTTTGCTGTCATTTAGTTTGAGAAAGTTCAGGGACATCCGGTGTTTGATTTTTGTCTTAAACATGCAGTAATATTAAGTATCAGAAGAGGTGGTAAGATAGATTTGGATGTCATCAGCATACCAATGAAAACAAATTCCTATCTGCGTGACATCACCAAGTGTCTGCATGTAGATAATAAAAAGTAACGGACCAAAAACTGAGCCCTGTGGGACACCCTGTGTCAGTGGAATTGTGATGGACTTATACCCCTGCATGGAGATATTACTTTCAATTAGTCAGATAAGAAATAGTTTGGTTGTTGTTATTCTTTTTTTTCTTAAAAGACATTTGGTTTCTCCATTAATTATTATTATTTAATTTTTTACCTTGTTTTTCAGTTTTCAGGACTTTCGTATCAGCAGTATGGAAACATTTTGTGAAGGATTGGGAATATTTCACCAAAGTTGGTGACTTGAAAGGACAGTATTTGAATTTTTTGTATGTGCAGTTTGTATGCGTAATTTGTCTTTGAAAGGACAGTAAAGCAGGAACGTAGAAGGAAATGATGCAACCCAGTTTCAAAACTATATTCCCTACATCAGCATCACAGCACAAGTCAGTTGATTTTTTTCTGTTAATGGATGCACAAGTGAATAACCCACAAAATACAGAAAAGCATTATTTGTTAAAGATATTTATACATCTCTGCTCAAAATGAAGATCCATTAAAAAAAGTTCCAGGTTCTCGGGATCAAAGTGTGTGCTTTATCCTGCAGCGAATGAGGTATAAACCAGCACTAATTCAACAAAAGAAAATACACAGAACAGATAGTCTCTTTAGATCAGGGGCCCATAATCCATCTGTGACGAACTGCCACAAAGGCTAGACAAACAAACACTGATTTCGGGAATACTTTGACTTTATCAAAGAAATAACATCTCTGACAGGTCCTGTGCTGACTACATCACAGCGACCACATGACGGGTTGTAATATACGGCCAGATTGACAGACAAATGTTTCCCTGCGGTCTTGCCTTATAAGGATCCCTCTCTCCCCTTCCCCAAATGTCCAATTAAAGGAGCACATTAAATGAACACATATGAACAGCACACGAAGGTAAACAACAGGACATCCACGTCTTTTTCATTAGCCAGTGAAAGTAACTATTCCCAGTACAATTAAAGATTAAACAAAACACAACATGTGGACTCTTGAGGAAATGACCTGCAACTAAAAACATATGTGTTTTACACAAAAGCTGGTGTTTATTGTGGGAAACTGCACAACTGCATTAGCAGCCTCTAGTTTTCCCAGGACACTATTCAATCTAAAATGTAAAACAGTAACTATAAAATATGCATTTCAGATAGTTTGATTCTTTCACTATATTGGAGTCAATTCTTATAAACAAGGAAATGCTTTTCCAAAGGACATATCTGTCATAGTTCATGAGTTACTAAGAATACTAAGTTCTGCATTTGGGGGGCTGTAAAACCAAAACCACTGGAGGGAGTGAGCTGATGGAAAGAATCTATGACTATTTGTAACATGATGTCTTAAATTTGTTAAGTGATTTTGGGAATGGTCATGTCTGACATGTCTGATGACCTAAAATAAAAACTGTCTCTCAAGGCTGCTAGACTTGACATTGAGTCATGGTTGTAAATTCATCAGATGAAAGGATATAAAGAGTGTAAAAGTGTTGCTCAAGACACAGAATTAACATGTCCAGTGATCCTTCAGATAAACATTACAGCTTTTTTACAGATAAGTTTATCCACTTATTCTTGAGACATGGGACAAAATATGCCAATAGCTTATGTGGATTTAAACTTTTTCACTTTAAGATGATCGCTAGGACGCTCTTGAATGGATGGTCCATCTAAAAATGAAAATTCTGTCACCATTTACTCAACCTCGTCATTACAAACCTGTCTTCTGCAGAATACAAAGAAAATATTTGAAGAACGTTGAACAACATTGAAGCACATTGGCTTCCATTGTATGAACAAAAAACAGACATTTCTCAAAGTATCTTCTTATGTTACATAGAAGTTTTGGAACAACGTGAGGGTGAGTAAATCATGACAGAATTATAATTTGGTGTAAACTATCGATTTAACACAGATTAGCATTTGAGTTCTAGGAGATTCAAACAAATAAGTGAATACCAAAAATCAAAAAGGAAAAAGGAACTCCAAGGCACTCTCAATTGCAAAAGTTAAAAAGCCTTTATTATTATGGCTTGGTCACATTAACCTTCTAAAAAACTCCAACGCGTTTCGGCTACATGCCTTCTTCTGGGAGTTAAACAGATCTCAAACAAACAAAGTTTATACCTCTGAACATGACTGATCCAAAACAGTTCCTTGATGCATCAACTTTTATTTCTTCAGTTTAGAGTGGTTCAACTCCCCTCCAAATCATCAGTCACAGGACTTTTTCACAATGAAATGACTTGCTGTGACATGATTCAGTCCTGCATATATTTGCAATGGAATGTAGAAACCAAAACTGATGAAGCATGAAGTCAAACAAAGAAAGAGAACCGCATTCCCCATGCATGCAGTTGAAACAGGAAGCATGACTTTCCATTTAAGTCAATACAAATGTTTTCTCTCCATAAATAAAGACAATAAATACATTTAATTTGCAAAAAAAAAAAAAAAAAATCTTTTATATTCCTCATGACATCACAGGTGCAACACCACCCAGTTCTGTCACCCTCAGGTCTCAGATCCAGCTGTTCAGGTATCCAGTGACCCGAAACTTCTGCATCCGTTATTTTCATAACATAGGTGAGTAATCACTCCATAGTCATTCCCATGAACACAGAGATGTTTTAAGAGATCAGGAGCCAGCAGTTCCTGGAATTCCCGTGTAAACTTTCAGCGAACTGCCTCCTTCTGAATCTCCAGGAGGGCTTTTCTGATACAGGACTGGATGAATGCTGCGGACTTTCTCCTGTGTGGGTTTGGACTTTATGGTCTTGCACATCTTGTCCCAGAGCAGGCGAGGCACTGGGGGACTGAGGATGATGAAGACCCAGGGGTCTATGATGGGGTTGACCGATACAAAAAGAAGGGGTATGACGTATTTTTTAAATATGCGGAAGTACAGTTGAATCTATGAAAACAAGAACATAATGTGAATGTAATAATTTGGTGAACACATTTTGAACAGTGTTTATATTACTTCATATGGGTAAACATAACAAACATTATTCTGACATGTCTGTCTTGATAACAAATTATGCTTGTTTCAATATAGCCTACTACATTTTAGGGCCACTTTATATGGCAAGCAGTTCAAATATTTATTCCTTTAAACTATAACTAGTTCAAATTGTATGTAGTAGTAGGCTACTTTTAAGTCACTACTAAGTAATCCAAATTACAAGTTTCTTTTTTAGTTTCTTAAAAACTATTTATTCACTAGTACCTTTTCATTAGATACTAGTTCATATTCCTAGTGTGTATTCATTGAGTCACTAGTACTAGTATTTATTAACTTCATACTGCTAATTATAGTCTTTGCAACTAGTCACTAACTCAATAGAGACAACTAACTATTTTTGTTAACATATTGCACACATCTGCCAATGAATTCTATTGACATGGTTGAGATATCAACTATTGTACATGTTATTTGTCTAGTAATGACTAGGCTATAGTTAGAAGGCTATATTAGTTAAAATGGTACTATAGTAACAATTAGAATACCCACTAGTTTTATTAATATGAAAACTGGAATAGACTAATAACTATTGAATTAGCTAGATAAGCTATAGCAATAGGCTATATAAACTTACAATTGCAAGTTATGATGTCAGAATTGTGAGATATAAACTCGCAATTCTGACATTTTCTTGGAATTTGGAATTTATATCTTACAATTCTGACTTTATAACTCACAATTGAGAGAAAAAAAAAGTCAAATTAAAATTGTATATCTGACAAATCTGACTTTAATTCTCAGATAAGCTAATACATAGACCTAGTTAATATATTAGCTGGAAAAGCTAGATAAGCTATAGCAATAGGCTATATAAACTTACAATTGCAAGTTACGATGTTATGATGAAAAAAAAGTCCAATTAAAATTTTATATCTGACAAATCTGACTTTAATTCTCAGAACTCTGAGGAAAAAAGAAATGCGAGATATAAAAAAGTCACAATTGTGAGATAAAAAAACCCTACACAATTAGTCTATCTTATTTTTGTGGTGAAAACAAGCTTCCACCATACTACTGCGATAGTGACTAGAAGCAAATAAAGTTCTATAGCCTATGTAATGAATAAGTACATGTTTCATATGAGAGTCATATTGGAGAAAGTACAGTAGCCTACTTGTAATTGGAAAAAAATATACTAGTCATTATTGGGTAACTTAATAAATAAAATTGAAAAATGTAAACATATTGTACTATTAACATAAAAGTAGGCTACAGCCTGCAATTTGGACATTGAACACCATTCTCATAAAAAAAAAAAAAAGTGTAGGCGAAACTTGAGTGTTTGACAAGTCTGTAACTGCCTTACCACAAGAGGAAGAGAGCAAATGACGAATGCTATTGTCATGAACCCGAGTAGCACCAGATGTTCTACCTCCTTCGCGATGGACCGATGCCTCTTGTGACCTTTCTGCCGTTTGATAGAGCTCCGGTGAGCCTTGCGTCTTCGGTACATGAGTGAAAGATGATAGATGACGGACACGTTGCACAAAACCGTACACACAATCATCACGAGCAAGCAAGTCGCGTAGATGATATTGAACACTTTATGATTGGTCTCTGATGGGTGCATGTCAATGAAGCACCACGTACCCGGACAGTACTGAATATACTTCCCAAAACCGTAGAAAGGTGTGACACAGAAAAGAGCGCAAAGGAAGTAAATGACAGCTATGGTGATGTACCCGCAGCGTTTACTCAAGCGCTTCTCGTAAAAGTAAGGATGTCCTAAGGAGAGCCAGCGCTCCACAGCCATGGAGAGAAGAATAGCGAGAGTGACCATACTGAAAAATGTCATCGCATATGCAAAGTGCCCACAAACGAATCGGTTTTCACTCATCCCGATCAAAGACTGATTCCTCAGGTACGCAGTTAAAACCAGAGGACTGACGGAGAAAGTTCCCAGCAAATCTGTGATGACCAAAGATGTGACGAGGACATGGAACAAAGATGCGGGTTGTTTCCTCCGCCGTATTTCCAAGAGAATTATTGCGACCACGTTCCCAAGGACACCGGCGGAAAACATGATCGCAGATTTTGAGGGATATCTCTCTCCAGAGACATCCAGGCGCTCCTGGCAACTGACGTTTATCGAGTCTGGTGCCATAAAGACGTCTTTTTCTGTATTATCCACCCTGGCGTAATTGTGTGCTGGTTGAAGTGTATTTGAGTAAAATGATGTATCATACCAGAGAAGAATTAGGCTCCATACTTATAGCGGAGCCGAACTTTTACGCACGGCACAGCCCATAACTTTCAAACGAGAGAAGCAACGAGCGTAAGCAGAGAGTGAGGAGGAGTTTCAGTAGAGCATGCTCTGTCAACAGCTCATGACTCACTACAGCTAACGTAGTATTTACCCAGCAAACACAGAACGTTGGCGCAACGTACCCAACCTTCTAACAACGTTTTAACAACATGGCCAAAAGGTTGCTATAACTACGTTGTGTAGTGAAGGTTGTTACAGCGTTGTCACAATGTTGACATTAAACCACCGTTCATGGCCATTGCTTAAGGTTGTGCCTAGGGTGTCTGGACGACCACTGGACTACATAATGTACTCGTCACTGCCCTGAAGGGGGAAAATCAGCATTTTAAATTCCAAACACCTGTTGGGCTCATTGTGTTCTCATTCATCATCGAGCAAGGATACGTGAGTAGCCTATTGCGTTTAATTTAGCCTACCTCAGCTATCAAACACAACCTACAACTTTAATTTCTAATGTGATTAATGTAGCCTCGCTTGCACTGTTTAGTTTGTCATTTGATTTTTCCGCTATCTCATTCGTTACTTTGCTCCTCTGGATTTGTGGATGTTTCCTCGGTTACCGACCTCTATCGTCCGGACTCCGGCTTTCGGCTACTGTCTGCCATACAGACCCGGTTTTGTTCATTAAATGTTCTAATCTGCCTTTGCTTTTTATGTTTTATTTATTATACTTAAAATAAATGTATAATCGTTTTTTTTACAAATGTATTACTTTTGGAAGTGCAATTTGATTACCATATGCAGTTTTAATAAAGTTTAATTAATGAAACTTTCTGTCATTTTTACTCTTCAAAGTGTACACTTGCAGGTGTTGATAGCCCCATTAAATAATAATATAGATAAACAATAAACGATAAAAAGTGGGGGATATAGCAGCATATAAAAATATTATATTTTACAGATATAAAAATATCTGTAAAAAAATACAGAACGTCGTCTCTCAGTTGCTGAATGTCGCGCAACAACGTTGCTACAGCCCTGTCGCGTCTTACAATTCTACGTTGTTACAATGTTGCGAGCACGTAGACAGCAACGTTGCCATAGCAGAAATGCAACGTGCCAGAGACGTTGCCACAACGTAAATGTGTTTGCTGGGTAGTCAGGTAGATTTTAAATGCGATTAAATGATTTAAAACATGATTTGTATATATATATATTATATATATATATATATATATATATTTTTTTTTTTTTAATGCTATAGCCTCAGAAGTGCAGTAAGCTTAATGCAATATGTTTTCATTCTATAGACAATTATAATTCAGTAAGTTAAATGAAAATTACGTAATAAATATGTTAAATAAATAGCTAAATTATTTATAAATTATTAAATGAAAATATTAATAAATTTCTATTGCAAACAATAAATCACCCTACATAGGCTAAATAAAATAATATAATATATTAATATTACAGTTTGTTCTCAATTGCTTAGACACAGTTCTGGGAACTACTCGCTATTTTCTCAAATCTCCACACACAGTTTAAAAAATTCAAACCCAACGCTACAAACAGCTAACTTTTGGATCCCAATTCAAACTTTGCCCTCAGACAGAACAAACTGTAAAAACACAGGCATCATGTTTGTTACACACTGGTGGGATTAATTAAAAACACTGCTACCAAACGCTTACAATTTTTTTAGATAAATAATTTGGAACTTAAGTGTGCTGGCACAGCTAAAACAATGCGACTTTATAATTGTCTTAGCCCCATTTATGCACTATTAAAGATTATGTTGCAAAACTTTTATGTAATTCCTTTAAATGACAGTAGCCTAGTGTTGGATAAGATTCTTTGGTCCAACCACATAGGATTGTGGTTGGACTGACAGAACTTTCTTTCTGTAATGGGCAGGAATAAGCAGGTCTGGAATAATGCTGCCCCTGTTGCTACTCTACAGCTTGTTCATCAGTCTAAGAAAACGTACATGCGGTTTTTTGCCTTTTTAATAAAGCATTTTATTCTTTTTGCGGCGTAGTTTTTCGTACAAATACAACAGCCGGTTTTTTTAATGGTTGATAAGAAAGGAGTAAACACGGTCACTAGTAGGTTGTGACGGCTGTCAATCAAAATGTGGACCGGTGATTCGTTCTATGTGTTCCCTAGAAAACAAATGGATAATTCGGTCAAATACAATTTTAATTTAACAGAATTTATCAACTTGTTGCCTGCTGTGCATGGTTGTTCTAATTCTCACCCTTTCTAAAAATATGAAAGTTTTTGGTTTAATATATAAGACTGTATATAATACTGTCAATGATCTGATTTCATGTTGTTTTATATTTTATTTGTTCATTGTTTATTTTGTTGGATTTTAGACTTGGTCAGAACTGTTTCAAAAATAGTTATCTGCATGATGCCTGCTGCCTTTGGGCTCAGTGATGTTGCATTTAAATGACATGTAAAATAAAGACATGTTATGTTACATTGTGATGTAATGGTGTTTTTTGGAAGGGACTAAAGAACAAAGATTTTTTATCAGCTGAAAGGCAGAATACAAATGTTTTATTAAGTTAGATAGACATTATATAACAGTTTCAGGTTATGTTTTGGTGTTGGTAACATGTCCCACATTGTCCCACACAAACTTATAATCGTCTCACATTTGGTTTGTTTGATGGTGGTCACCCTAGTGATGAGGCACACCTGAGGAGAATGAAGCCTCATCACAACCGCTGTAAAATGCTGAGCGCGCCTCTCCTCGAGAGACCGGTCTCTTCCCTGCATGCACACTGGTGTCATACACACAACTTTTCAGGTTTGAGTATTTATTTTATTTATATATTTATTTTGCCACATTTAACTTTGTTGGAATTTCACAAACAATGTTGGAATTTAAATGTCAAAGTATGATTTTTTTTTTTTTCACAGTTAACTTTCTTATTAAAAAGCCTGTTTTTCATGCAATAAACCCTTTAAAATGTGATTTTTGAGCTCGTTATTATACTGTTATTTATAATTTTGCATGCAGCTGCCACACACAAATATAATTCAAAAGCAATTACAATATTTGATTTTTATTGCAAAACTATGCAGCCCTTTCATATCTATCCATGATATTGATCCATAATAGAAGGAAGATTGGATGAGGGATGGATGTATGGATATCTATACAGATGTACAAACAATATCAAACTATACAGATCAAATAGTACTGAATTATGTGATGCACACAAGTGTTACAACAAACCACTCTGTGTGTTAAAATTAACCCCGCATATGTTAATTTCAGTGCAACTGTACGGAAATGGTAGGTCCTAGGGAAAAAAAAAACAACTTTAAGTGTTCATTTGTAGCAGAGAGGTGTATATTGTTTGTGTAAAAAAATAAAATGTAACTTTTTTTTTTTCTTATTTTTTTTTTTTTTCTAATTGAGCCAAAACCAAAATGTGTTAGGTTGTGCTCTCCTGGTCCTCATTTTGTAAGTCGCTTTGGATAAAAGCGTCTGCAGAATGAATACATGTAAATACTGTCCCTGCCTCCCAAATTAGAATAAATCTATGTAGTCCATGAGCCAGGGGGGTTGATCGGTATCATCTGGGGGGGCAAATGCTATCATTGTTTTTTGGCAAGGTATACACCCCTAGTATTAGAAAAATCACGATAGCAGTGCAGCGGTGGTAGCGAAATCACTTTTTTCAGCTCATGAAGTTACTAACCCCCTAAAATAAATTCCGTTTTTGAAATCTGGTGTATATCTGGGGCCCGTTCTTCGTACGTCGCTAACTCAGTTAGCTGGATTTGATTGTTGGGGATTTGGCATGATCTTGGATTGTTTGGTTCTTCGACGCTCATCCTGGACTTGCTGTCATAGCAACAGGTGCGCAATCTTAAACCTGCTCGGGAGCAGGCTTATTTCATGTAAACAGGATTAGACTGCGGCTTCATAAGCGGAGCTGATACGGGAAGTCCAGCGCAGCGCGATAGTGCACTTTCTTTCTGAGATAGGCTATATATTTTTTCTCGTGATTCGTGAGATTGTCGTTTACATTATTAATTTGTTGGAAACGCACATTTATTTTAGACTTGTCGGAGTCGGGCTTTAACTAGGCTACAGCACAAACTGTTTGCATTGCCCTAAGATTATTTGCGAGTGGCTTTCCTTTACACTATTGGAGATGCGGAGAACTTGATGGAAAGTGCTGTCTGTCGTGTCATTCGGACTTTACCTGGCGCTTTTAGGTTTAAAAAACAGTTTTAGGTTGTTGTTTTTTTTGTGGAATTTCCAAGCCACTGAAGACCCAATGTTGTAAAGCATTTTTTTTTAAAGCATTTTTTTTTTTTTTTTTAGGCTATCATAATTTTTTATGAAGATCATGCAATCATGACCATGGTCCATGCCGATTACAGTACACTAACGTGATTGGTAGACTATAGGCTATAGACTGCCATCAAGGCCTCAATAAGGGGAGTGAACAGAAAGAGGGTTCACAATGTAAATGTGCAGCCCAGTTACTATTGTGTTTCTTAATATTCCAGATTAGTAATATTATATATATAAAAAAAGAAGGCAATTGACTAAAATCTTCCATATCACAAATGTGAAAGCAAAATGGCCAGGGTCTGTGCATGACTTAAGCATTTTCAGAGATTCACATTTATGCACATTATTTGAAAGTGGTAAAAGTTACACAATTAAATATCAAGCTCACTGTATTACATACACTTATGCTGATCCTAACAGAACTGCATTTTTTCATAGGTGATTATGACGTGTTCCTGCAGACAGGTGTTTTATGACCCCATTCCCTGACCCAAACCAGTTACAATGCAGCTCTAGCCAGGACAAGGGCACACAATGAAATGAACTTTGGCTAAAGGGAAGATGTCAGTGTCTGAAAAGTCTGAGGGTTGCACACCTGACAGGGCCTGTGACATTGTTGCATGTGCCATATTACACAACATTGCCAAAAAAACACACTTTTCATTATGTTTAATAAAATACAAATACAGCCATAGTAATCGATTGTCGAGTTCACGCGCGTGATCATAGGTAACTAAGCAACAGTGGAGACTCAGACTGTCAGCCCAGCCGATGACGGTGCTGTGGTGTTCTGAGAATATCAGATCTGATGGATAGTTCATCCGAATCAGATGTTGAACACACAGATGATTTTTTTTAACTCGACAATCGATTACTATGGCCTTCCACCGAAAACAAGATGTAAACAAAGGTATGAGCGCTGGCTGAATTAACTTCATTTTTATTAATATCTCTAACATCTACTGCAGTCAGATCCACCCGTGTTCACTCGGAAGGAATCACTCACATTTTCTGTGCACTTGTAATGACACTTAAAGGATGTTAAGAGGTTAAAAAGCAGGCTTACTACTTGCCCCATTGAAGTCAATAGGGTGCAAATTTTAAAAATAGAATAACTCGGTGTAGGCAACACCGATTTTTGTCGTTGTTTCTCTGTATTGACAGCACTCCAAATGTACAAAAAAATGAGCTCAATGTTAAAATTGACCGGAGTTCTCCTTTAACAGTGCCTTTTATAAAAGAGACTATATAACAAAAAATACCATTATGTAGAATATTTTTGTACTTCACTTTTATTTGTTCCCATGTTCTAGTATGGTGACTGACATTACAATGCACAAAGTAATTATGCAATTATTAAAATACAAAAATATAGGCTAATAAGTGATAAAAACATCTAACATGGCCACTTCTAACGGATTTAAATTGTCTGCTACTTTTTGCCAGCCCTCTCTCCTGTCTTTTGCAGACTTTGAGGTGTTCCCTGGTGTTTTAATTAAACATTAAAATTCTGAATAAACTTCGACTATTAGTTCTTGTTCTGCTGAGGAGAAAAACTGAGCGCGCTCTTTGGCCACGCCCACGCTGAGCAGCCAATAGCAGCGTTGCTGATCAATGTTTCTACTATCGATACATATCCCCTTTTAACCAGCGCATGAACGCGCAATTATCTCAGATGACTCAAACCAGCGATACTAATCATATCCGGCAAGTGTGTTCGAAGAACCGAGTTAGCCAGATCATGATTAGCACAATGATATCATCTTGGATGTCTCATTTGATCTCGGATGTTTTAAGCAACGTAAGAAGAACGGGCCCCTGGTTTAGGCTCATGCTTGGGATATTGTCAATATTCTATAATATGGTGCTTGGTATCGTTGGAAAGGGGACCTTTTAGGCTTTCATTTAAGCCCAGTACTGAATCTGTCTGACAAACACAGAGGTCACATGACTTCTTTAAACCAGAAATAACACACATTTTTTCACAATTTCCGCCTAAACTGTATGCTTTCTTTTATCCCTGTGGCATGAAAGAACACCATGGACACAAAACTCAACAACTTCAATACTCAAGGCACTCTGATGACTCAGAAAATGTATAATATACCCATACTATTTATTTGTGAGAGCCTTAAATTAGACTTCTGCAGCCAGCACAAGTCTTCAAAATAGAATAGAGCCAATAGAATGGACAAATAGAATACCCTATTAGTCCAGGGCCAAATGGCCTATTTATTCATGTACAGTTGTAATAAAAAGTAATTGTTTCAATACTGTCGTCAGCATAACACTTGTAAGTGGTTTAACAAAATGTTTCTATCATGTATTTTGATATTCACCCACTTTCAGTTAAAATATCAGAAAGTAGCTCATGCAGGGAATGTTGATGGATTTTGACAGTTTGACAAGGTTTTTTAAAAAGTCAGTTTTGTGAAAAGATTGTTGGTTCAGTTGACTGATTATAACAACACTACCAACTATGCCATCTTCAATCAACTTCCATTGAGTTCCAGGGGTATTAAATGTAAGTACAAAATACTTTTTCTCTTGTGCTTGTGAATTGGTGGGGAATAGTAGCAATGACTTAAGGCCTCATTATACTTCTGCGTCGGACATACGCCGGAGCCTATACGCCGTAGGCAACGTGTTGGTTTTAATTTATACTTCTGTGTCGTTGTCCGCGTTGACGCGCACCTGGGCAGCATGAAACCCCGAGGAAGGGGTTCTGGCAGACCAATCACAGCGCTTGTGTCCGCGTAGAATTGACGCGTTGTTACATTTTTGGAGAGGTGCACGTCAGGGTACGCTGAAGGGTACGCGCACTACACACAGCCTACGACGTAGCTACGGCGGCAGTTCGACGCAGAAGTATAAAACAGGCTTAATGTAAGCTTGGCGTTTTTAGCAGGCTAGCTAGCTTGCAGGTTAAACTGGCTGTCATAGATTAATCATAGACTGGCATAGATTAATCTATGAAACAGTGTAACAGTAACTGCTACAGTGCAGTCAGGGCTCTCAAGTGTCACATGACAGTCACTCATTTCGGTCTTTTGTCACGCCCTTTCGCCACACATTGTATTTCTCATGCGGAAAAACTATTTATAATATATTTAATATGCCGCAGCGCCCAAAATGTCTCTGGCCACGCCAGTCTCATTATGGAACCGGCAGGAATCAATCGCTGTAAAAATCTATTATTGTCTATCCATTATAAAAGTGCATCTCTCCATCATAAAAGTGCATCTATCCATTATAAAAGTGCATCTATCCATAATAAAAGTGCATATATCCATTATAAAAGTGCATCTATCCATTATAAAAGAGCATCTATCCATTATAAAAGTGCATCTATCCATTATAAAAGTCCATCTCTCCATCATAAAAGTCCATCTATCAATTATAAAAGTGCATCTATCCATTATAAAAGTGCATCTATCCATCATAAAAGTGCATCTATCCATTATAAAAGTGCATCTATACATCATAAAAGTCCATCTATCCATTATAAAAGTCCATCTCTCCATCATAAAAGTCCATCTCTCCATCATAAAAGTCCATCTATCAATTATAAAAGTGCATCTAGCCATTATAAAGGTCCATCTATCCATTATAAAGGTGCATCTATCCATTATAAAAGAGCATCTATCCATAATAAAAGTGCATATATCCATTATAAAAGTGCATCTATCCATTATAAAAGAGCATCTATCCATTATAAAAGTCCATCTCTCCATCATAAAAGTCCATCTATCCATTATAAAAGTCCATCTCTCCATCATAAAAGTCCATCTCTCCATCATAAAAGTCCATCTATCAATTATAAAAGTGCATATATCCATCATAAAAGTGCATCTATCCATCATAAAAGTGCATCTATCCATTATAAAAGTGCATCTATACATCATAAAAGTGCATCTATCCATAATAAAAGTGCATCTATCCATTATAAAAGAGCATCTATCCATTATAAAAGAGCATCTCTCCATCATAAAAGTGCATCTCTCCATCATAAAAGTGCATCTCTCATCATAAAAGTGCATCTATACATCATAAAAGTCCATCTATCCATTATAAAAGAGCATCATAAAAGTCCATCTATCCATTATAAAAGAGCATCTATATAAAAGTGCATATATCCATCATAAAAGTGCATCTCTTCATCATAAAAGTGCATGTCTTCATGTTAATTTTATGAAGTATACTTAAGTAATTTAAGTATATTTTTAAGTATACTTTATGTAGTAAGTATACTAATACCAATGTGTACTTGTAGTAAACTTGTGTACTATTTCAATACTGATTGGGACTAAATTGGCCCACTTTTAGTATTTGTAGTATTTGTAAGAGTAGTAAACTAAGTACACAACTAGGTTTCTCATTTGTAATGCATCTGTACTACAAGTTACTTACAAGTATACTAGTAGTTTACTATTTTAATACAAGTAGTAAATTTTTTAGTTTATGAAAGTACACACTGATGTGTACTCTCAGTAAACTACTAGTTTCGTAGTTTATACTGCAAGTATACTTGTAAGTTTTCTTTAAGTGAACATAACATTATACTTATAGTTTACTATTTATATATTATTTTTGCACTTGAAAAATAACTTTAACTGTACTTTAATTTTAAAAATATTTTATTAGCTTCATGCATCCTTTTTTAATCAACGCTTGAATGTCAGTAAGTTTCATAAAGAAAGGCAACATTTTAAACAAAAAAGTAGAATTAGAGTAAATTGTTATACACTACCAGTGGACTAGCCTACACAAAAATTCAGATATGCAGAATTAGAAACATATCTGTTTTATATCAATATTCTAATCAATATTTTCAAACAATGTAAGTTTCATAAAACTGTATATGAAAAACTATGTAAAAAAAAATATATTGAATTGACTACTCAATCAAAAGAGTTAACACAACTACAAGACAAGTATACTTTGATTTCTTAATTATTCTTTTAAGTATATCTGGATCAAAAGATTGAGTTCAAGTACAGGCCAAATATACCCGGGCCCGTATTCATAAAGAATCTTAATGCAAAGAGTAGTTCCTAGTGACAAAATTCAAAGAAAATTCTTAGAAATGTGGGCGTTTACTCTTAAAATTAAAGAACAAATCCCAGTAAAGAAAAAAGTAATTCAGAAAGCATCTTAACCCTTAAAAGAGGTCTTAAGGTCAAAATTGTTAGGAGTACGGTCGAGGACTTTTCAGAGGCTGAAGAGTTTCTTTAGCAGAGGAGAACATGGCAGAAAGATGAAGAGGGAGAAGAAATGTGTTGCAGACAATGGGACTCAATGACAGTGAGTTAATAAGGCGCTATAGATTAGATCGTGCAGGGATCATGTTTGTGACTGATCTTATTAGAGACGCGCTAACATCTCCGACACGCAGAAATGCCATAGCGCCAGAAATGAAAGTAATCACTACATTACGATATTTGGCAACTGGGAAAATGCAACAATGCAGCAGTGTGTAATGTACACAGTCACATGTAATTTCTAAGTGAAGGCTTAGAATAGACCATATACTTCCCTTCTTGGACAACCAGCCAATCACAGTCTTCAAAAGATTGTGTCATACATAGCAACGGGGTCAACCCCGCCTCCTCACTAAGATGAAAGTTTTTGTCTTTTCCTTGCTCAGAGTTGCTCTCAGATCGGCCCCGAAACGCTCTTAAGCTAAGACTCTATATGTAAAAGTTTTTAAGCTACATTAAGAGTTTTCTGAGAGGATTCTTAGAATCTTTATGAATAC
Source organism: Rutilus rutilus (assembly GCF_951802725.1). Lineage (NCBI taxonomy): Eukaryota > Metazoa > Chordata > Actinopteri > Cypriniformes > Leuciscidae > Rutilus > Rutilus rutilus. The sequence goes on along the minus strand of NC_140220.1, from coordinate 20,773,741 downwards.
GGGCCCTGGACTTTTCTCTCAGTATAAATCAAGTACACTGAAGTGTAATTTTAATTATATTTCTGAGAAGTACATAAAATGTAGACTGAAAGTATACTTTCTTATTTTAAGTTTAAAAGAAGTATACTAAGTGTGAAAAACACCAAGCTTACATTAGCTACTGCTACTATTCTGCTACTATTCCCCACCATTTCACAAGCACAAGAGAAAAAGTATTTTGTACTTACATTTAATACCCCTGGAACTCAATGGAAGTTGATTGAAGATGGCATAGTTGGTAGTGTTGTTATAATCAGTCAACTGAACCAACAATCTTTTCACAAAACTGACAAAACCTTGTCAAACTGTCAAAATCCATCAACATTCCCTGCATGAGCTACTTTCTGATATTTTAACTGAAAGTGGGTGAATATCAAAATACATGATAGAAACATTTTGTTAAACCACTTACAAGTGTTATGCTGACGACAGTATTGAAACAATTACTTTTTATTACAACTGTACATGAATAAATAGGCCATTTGGCCCTGGACTAATAGGGTATTCTATTTGTCCATTCTATTGGCTCTATTCTATTTTGAAGACTTGTGCTGGCTGCAGAAGTCTAATTTAAGGCTCTCACAAATAAATAGTATGGGTATATTATACATTTTCTGAGTCATCAGAGTGCCTTGAGTATTGAAGTTGTTGAGTTTTGTGTCCATGGTGTTCTTTCATGCCACAGGGATAAAAGAAAGCATACAGTTTAGGCGGAAATTGTGAAAAAATGTGTGTTATTTCTGGTTTAAAGAAGTCATGTGACCTCTCTGTTTGTCAGACAGATTCGGTACTGGGCTTAAATGAAAGCCTAAAAGGTCCCCTTTCCAACGATACCAAGCACCATATTATAGAATATTGACAATATCCCTAGCATGAGCCTAAACCAGATATACACCAGATTTCAAAAACGGAATTTATTTTAGGGGGTTAGTAACTTCATGAGCTGAAAAAAGTGATTTCGCTACCACCGCTGCACTGCTATCGTGATTTTTCTAATACTAGGGGTGTATACCTTGCCAAAAAACAATGATAGCATTTGCCCCCCCAGATGATACCGGTGGACCAAATTTGGGGCCCTGGCTCATGGACTAATGGTGACAATGGGGGATGTCATGATGATTTTTTTTTTTTTTCTAATGTTGGTCGATTCATTGTACTGTTAACGTATTATGTCTTGTATGTTCATTGTATTTATTATATTTTGTATTCTATGTGGAACTTTTATTGCGGCTTTCTTGGCCAGGGCTCCTTCGTAAAAGAGACTTGTTCTCAAAGGATTTCCCTGGTTAAATAAGGGTTAAATAAATAAAATAAAATAAAATAATAAATATCTCCTACATAAGTGGATAAAGCAATACTCATGTACTGTATTGGACAACCTGACCTATGAAACATCAAATTGACAAAACATGTAAGGAAGCGTCCATGCACAGTAAAATACTTAAATTTTCAAAGCTTTATTTCCAAACCCAGCAAATACTTGGCTAAAAATCAATTTGACAGTTATGAGTTTGAGGGTGTACAAAATGTGCTATAGTATTTACTGTGGAATAGTGAAAGTTCTCCCATCTAAAGTACTGCTGTTGTCTACTGTAATTATACTGTATGTGTATAGTATAAAACCCTGTAGATGAGCCTGTGTAGACCAACTTCAGTTATGGTCTTTTTTATTTATTATATATATATATATATATATATATATATATATATATATATATATATATATATATATATATATATATATTATTACTTTCAGACAATTTCTGAAACTATGGCTCGATTTCTCAAAACTCTACAAAACCACAAGCACACAACATGAAACACGCAATATCTCTTGCAAAAGCAAACACGTCATTCAAAACTATTTTAAACGTACAGTATGGATTTTTCGCCGCTAGGGGTCGCTAACCTCTTACAATAACAAAGGCGTAGTTTGATACATTTGCTAAGAATTATGGATCTTGTCGTCAACGTCAAGCCGACCGATCTAATAAAGTTTATGGATGGGTGAATACATCGATGTTTTTATCATGACTGTGATATGAAGCAGGTCGGGATTGCTAAGAGACAGCTATCAGCTCCACACGCGACGCGAGTCCCGCGGATATAAAAGGAATAAGGACATTTCATTCTACCGAACTAACTTACACGCAAGTGCAGAATTACTACTCACAGGTCAGTTTATTAGACAAATTAAACTTGTGAGGTAACGCAGCGCTGTTTCACTTGGTCTAACATTACACTATCACACTAAACTGCATTTGAATGTGTTGAAATGTATGTGTTAGTTTGTCTGTATGAGACTAGCAGTAAGCTAGATCCACATTAGAATAACATACAGATCATATTCTAACATTTTATCATTGTTGAACTATATAGCATTGATTAGTTTTATGTAAATGTGCTCACCTGTTTAATACATGTAGGAGCGGTCGAAGTCTCGGACGTGGAGCTCTCGTTTATAAAACGACTTTCTCGTTTACAAAGTCTGCTTGCCATGGTCCATATGAACGAAACAACAACAGCGTGCAAATAGACATTGCGAACTACACAGTTGTCCACGTCAGTCGCCTTGGTTACTATCAGAGGGCTCTGGTTACTATGGCAATACGAGCAGAAACCAGGATATGAACGCTATTGATGGCGACAAAAAAAAAAAACGGAAATAAAGAAACGGTCCATGTCTTCGAAATAAATTACAAATTTCTCCTGGTTTGAAAGGTGTTGGAAACAGTCAGGATAATGTAAGTACACAACAAAAAAAAATTGTGTTTTTTGCTTAGTACACACAAACATCAAATGATTAGCCAAAAAATGTAAAATCTACTCTCTTTTGCTTGTGCAGTGTGCAGTGAAGCGTATACAGGAGTTTGTCATAGAACTCACGTGTAAGTATGTGCACGAAATACACTATACAGTTTGTATGCACAATAGGCTCTATGCACGAACGCTGCTGACGTATTTCCGGTAGGATCTCAGCCAGCGTCTTTACTTCCGCATAGCGCGTTCTATAGGACAATTCACTTCAATAAAAATCATTTTCTCAGAAACGGAGACAACGATTTTAGAAACTGATTCGCTAGTCGGATTTCGCGCGATATGAGAGAATACTCACCCTCAAAGTTGTTGATGTAGCTCGTAATTTATAATTTAAAGAACTTCTCTTTTTTACTCATATGTGTGACAGTTTAACTGCCTCACAATATTGTTAACTTCATTCACGTTAACCGCTGGAAGTTTTTGTAAACAGCGAGTGTAATTTGCCATTATCTCCACCTAATGCAAAAACTGCTTCTGACGCAGCACCGGATGTAACTGGGCGGGCTGAGACAAAACGCGGAAGCGATCGTGCATAGAGCCTATTGTTATACAACTGCTGAACTTACAACTATACGCTGATTTCACGCAGCCGCCATTTTGAACTTGAAAGTGAGTCTCCGGTGGGAAGAACCCCGGAAGTACAGATAAACAACAATGCCTTGGACTACCAACCTGAAGCTGCTGCCGCGATTTACACTATTGGAAGATAGTATCTAATATAGGATATGTATATATAGTTCATTCCTGCTTCATTTTTTACTCTCTGAATTATATATATAAAAAATATTTTATTTATAAATAAATTTCACTGTATATAGTCTAAAGTATGAAAGAAATGTATGTACAGTTTTAGAATTGACACAACATCATTAAACACAACAATACGCCATCGCATTCACGACTCTCCTATGATTAAAGGCGACACTTCCGGTTTTCTTCCCACCGGAGCCTCGCTTTCGATTTCAAAATAACGGCTGCGTGAAATCAGCGTATTGAACTGAACTGAACTAAATCAACACTGAACTGCCTTGAGCTGAATAATGACAATATTGGCTTGCAAAACACAAGAGCTGCTAGTTTTGATTGATGTGTCTAACCCCCAATTTCCACCAGATGCGGAACGGCTCTGCTGCGTGACAGCTCCGTGTTCCGTCGTCCGTCAATACCCACCAGGTCCGTATTTGTTGCGGAACGGCTGAGTCCATGACTGACAGCTGAAGTCACGAGGACCCACGAGATCTCGCTAATTCACGTATGATCGCGCGATATATAGTTTCTATAAACAGAACGTTATGAGGAATGGCATATTATGACGTTTTCAAGGTGTAGTGTAGGGAAATATGATCCGCCATGATCACGGTGTATTTTATTTAGAAAATTAACCGGATCTTTTATTTTGTTTTGGTTTGTTCTGTTTTTTTGCTCGACTTCCTGTCCTGCGCATTCTGCCCTGTAGTGCTGCGTAGCTCTCCGGCATCCGGCAAAAATAGAAGCTCTGCGTATCTGCTCCGGAGGGCTGCGGATCGCCGGAGTCGGAACGCAGCTGTACCGCATTCAGTGGAAATACACTCATTGACTTTAATGGAAACCTATTGACTCCGCTGCCGTGCCGGAGCCGTAACGCAGCCGGTGGAAATTGGGGGTAATGTAGAAAACTGTTTTTAGCGTTTTGCAAAAAGTTTGTTTAACAATTGCAAACTGAGTGTAAAGCATATTGTTGTATTCTAATTCGAGGTTACCAAGGTTATGGGGGTTCCGTCTGTGCATGCGTTGTGAGTGTGAGTAAAAAATAAATAAATAAATAAAAATCACTTTGCAAAAGTATGCTGTCGTCCCCTGCTACACAAGCATCACAGAGGACTTTCTCACCTGTCTGTAATGACAACACTGACACCAGATTTCCACCAACTGCGTATAACGGCTGCGGATCGGCTCCGTGCTCCCACCAGGTCCGGATTTGTTGCGGAACGGCTGCGGCCATGACTGACAGCTGAAGTCACGAGGACCCATGAGATCTCGTGAATTCACGTATGATCGCGCAATATAAGTGCTGAATTGCTGCATAGCTCTCTGGCATCCGGCAAAAATAGAAGCTCTGCGTATCTGCTCCGGAGGGCTGCGGATCGCCGTAGTCGGAACGCAGCCGTTCCGCAGTCAGTGAAAATACACACATTGATGGAAACCTGACTCCGCCGCCGTTCTGACGCGGATCCGCAGCCGTTCCGCAGTTGGTGGAAATTAGGGGTGAGATTAGACATGTAGGCTATCAGCTGGCAAGGCTGCTTTTAGGACATGTACTGTGCTACTGGATGAGGTGAGTCTCCCACTCCTCCTGGATATGGGCAGAGATGAGCACAAATACATCAAAAAGTATTTAATTACAAATTACAAATACTTACTCATCAAATGTATTTAAATACAATACAAAATACTGCTGTGAAAAAAGTATTTAATAAAAATAGAAGTAATTTGTAAATACAAAAATACAAACAAAATTTACAATCATTTGAAGTGCGAGAGTATGCCTAACTGTGGAGTTAGATAGGCTACATGTAATAGAATGAGTACAGAGAATGTCGGAATATCATCATTTAGTGTAGAAGATGCGGTTTTAATCCTACATGTTGCCGCATACTGTCATAATAAACGATCATTACGCCTGCCACTGGGTGGTGAATTCTGAGAGTCCGAATGTTGTGTGCAGTGGACAGACGACTTTACATTGATTTAAGACACGACCGACTGTGTTGACGTGAATATTCTCCAAGGCGGGGCATTCTGACATAATTTTGTGTCTATCTTGGCAGTTCCCCGCCAAACAGCAGTTCATTAACTACTCAGATTTCAGCAACACACTCACATACACATGTAGGCCTACATGTTGTTTTAATATTACCATCATTAATGAGTTATATCATCCACCGCGACCCACCCACTATTAATCAGAATTTTTTTTTTTACTTGACCCGCCGTCCTGGCCGCATAAATAACTGCGATCCGCGCTTCACTAGACAGCGCATGTCACTCTTTAGCTAGCAAGTAAATTCAAAAGTTCTAGACATTTGCACCAATCTTCTGTCCTATAATGACATTCAGTGAACAATATCTGATGGTATATTTTACTAGATACTTTACTTTAAAGCAGTTTGACTGAGCACAAAAGCACCTTCTTTACTTAACTGGGTCTGACCTTGTTCACAATGAGCGAGCTGGACCTTTTTCACAGATTGTAATGACGAGTTTTAAAGGTGCTCTAAGCGATGTCACACGTTTTTTAGGCTAAAACATGTTTTGTCACATAAAGCAAACATCTCCTCACTATCCGTTAACTGCCTGTCCCCTGAACACACTGTAAAAAAATGCGGCCTCTGTACACAACCCAGGCTCCACAAATGGCAACAAAAACAAATTGGCCCAACCTGCACCACGAAACATAAAAAACAATGTTCCAGCCAATAACCGACAAGAATGATTTGGTGGTGGGTGGTGGTGGGTGCTGGGGGTTGGGGGGTTAGTTAGCACATGAAGGGGGCTGTTCACACTGTGAGACGATAAGGGCTCTGATATCTACCATGTCACCTACACCTGGCAACAGAGATGGCCAGCGCTGAGCTTCAAATGATGCTGGATATGGGAGTGATTGAGCCAGTCAGTGCGATCCCCTGGATTTCTGACCTGGTCATTGTAAAAAAAAAAAAAAACTGGTGGAATATGAGTCTGTGTTGACCTGCGCTCTGTAAATAAGGCTGTTATCCCTGACAAGTACCCATTACCCACACTTGAGGAGCTAACCAATCACTTCTATGGTTCGACGGTCTTTGTGAAGCTGGATTTGCGCCAGGGTTACCTGATTTTGAGACCTCACAGCTTTTGTTACACATGCTGGGGTATTTCGTTACACTCGTATGCTGTTCGACTTAAGGTTCACCCCCAGCTGCTTTCAAAAGGTGATGACCACCATCTTTGCTGGTATTCCTGGAGTTGCGGTCTTCCTGGATGACATAGTTGTTCATGCATTGGATATCCAGACCCATAACAACCATCTCAGTAGGGTGGTCAGTGCTCTCATGGCACATAACCTTACGTTGAATGGAGAGAAATGCACATTTGCAACCTCAGCCATAGATTTTGTAGGGTTCCATCTCACATCTAGGGGCATCGTCCCTCTTCAGTCAAATATCGAAGCGATTCAAAAAAATCCCAGAGCCCACTTCTGCCTCCCAGGTAGCCTCGTTTCTGGGCCTTGTTTCTACTACCTTCTTTTCCTGCCTCAGTACTCCCAAACCACAGCACCACTTCGCCAGTTACTAAAAAAAAGAGAAGACATGGAACTGGACTGCAGTACGCTCTGAGGCCGTCCGGACACTGAAGTCCCAGCTGACAGCACCACCTGTGCTGGCCCACCTCGACCCTGACCCTGACAGTCAGACTATCATCACCTGTGATGCATCTACACAGGCCCTGGGAGCGGTGCTGTCACAGGAGCAGGTTGGAGTGGAAAGTTGGCCACTTGGGCATCGTTAAGCTCAAGCAAAGATGCCGGGACCTGGTCTGGTGGCTAGGCATTGACCACGACATTGAAGGGCTGGTCAGGGACTGTGAACCTTGTCTCTTCAGTGGGAAGACTGGACTACCAGCTCCAACCCCTCTTCAACCTGTTCCATGGCCATCTCGCCCATGGAATCACCTTCAACTGGACATTTTTGGGGAAATTCATGACCATAGAGTTCCTCATCATCAACGCTTTCTGGTGGGCGTGTACGATCTCCATTGTAAATGGCCTGAGGTAAGACCAGCCGGAACAGTCACATCACATACCATCACACAGATAATGGACAGCCTGTTTGCTCACTGGGGCATGCCCCGTGCCATCACTTCTGACAATGGCCCTGCAGACTTCTCCACTTTCCTTTGCAATAAGGGAATTAAGCATATCCGGGCTGTACTTTACCACCCCCAAGCGAACGGCGGGGTCGAAAGGTTCAATCAGAGCCTAAAGAACAGCATTCGTGCACATCTGGTCCAGGGGTACACATTCCAAACAACACTCAACCTAACTTTGATGCATTACAGAGCTAGCCAGCATACCACCACCCAGGCCTCTCCTGCTCTGCTCATGCTCGGGCGGTAGATGGAATTGCCATTGTACAGACTCAGAGCACGAGGCTAGTCAGCGGCAGCAAATGGCACGTGGTTAGCAGCCAAAGCAGCTGTAACTTCAAACCAGAGGCGAATGAAGGACAGCTTCGACAAGAGGCACAAGGTCAAGGAGATTAAGATAACGGTGATGGACTGGGTTCAGGTCCACAGACCCCACCGTAGCAGCAAAATGTCATCGTTTTGGTCTAAACCCCTCCAGGTGGATCGTCAGTTACAGTCTGCCACATTCTTGTTGAGCGATGGCTCCCGATGGCATGCTAGTAGACTGGGGAAAGTGCCGCCCCCTCTCAACTCAACCAGGTGCCTATGGGCGAGGGAGCCTAGTGGGAGAGAAGCACAGAGCATGCCCCTTCCGGCCCCTCCACTGGAGCCAGTACAGCCACGGCCAGGCCCGGAGTTTCAAGGTTCCCCTGTCAGGGAGGCCCCACAACCATCTCTGCCAGCACTGGGGCCTCAACCCTTTCAGCCACTGTGCAACGTTTATTAGGGTGGCCAGGATGTACCGCAGTCTGCGGCATTGGAGAGTCGACCGGTTCGAGCAAGGGCTCATCCTGCATACCTGAAGGACTTTATTACAGACTTTCACATATAGGTGTTTAGCCATCTCTCCTCAACTATAGTTTAAGTTGAAACACAATTTTTGTAGTTCTTTATGGGGGTGGGGGAATGCTGTATTCTAATTCAAGGTTTCCAGGGTAACCAAGGTTACAGGGGTTCCGTGTGCGCATGCATTGTGAGTGACACAAAAGAGTAAAGAGGTTATCTTTTCAAGGTCTGGTGTGAAATTGAACTTCTTGTTGAATAACTAAAACACTCCAACAAAACACATATAATGTGCTTGCAGTTTTGCAGACTTGGTCTGAAGATTAGGTATACCTGTATGAGTGAATGGTTTCATTGAGTCAATACCATTTTTAGTGTGTAAGCAAGTTTAAAAAAAACTGTAATGTTTACACATGGATAAATGTGTGCTAATTGAGTTCACAGTGTGACACTTGAGGTAATTATATTATGCGTTTGCATTTTCTGAATGAGAACAAAGTGCAAAGTGTGGGCATTTTTCTGTAGAGTTTTGCAGAAAACATTGAGAAAACTGGAACGTGCATGAAAACAGGTAAAATGTGTTAAACGTTTTGAGAAATGTGTCTTTGTTTCGAGAACTGGATGAATGGTTTGGGAAATTGGGCCAACTGAATCAGTTACAGTGTGTTAGCAATCGAGATAATCTGTAATTTATATCAGTTTATAAATAGCACTTAAAATAAAATGACATTACATGTTATTTATTTGCAAATTACATGCTATGTTTGAAGTTATGTAGGAACCGTATGTAAGATTGTGGCCAAAACTGGTACTGCAATCACTTTCAAATTACTGTAGAGCGGTGTATCCCCTCAACCCTCCCCCTCCCCCTCCCCCTCCCCCTCCCCCTCCCCCTGACTCAAGGTTGCCAGTTAGGCTGCAGGATCCAGCAGGAACGTAGGCTGCTACAAGGAGCTTCCAATGGCAAGTGACGAGTCCTAGACAGTACGTTTTTTTTTTCTGTTAATTATGTTTATGCTTCATGAGAGATGTTTTGCGAAGTAATTATGTATCGCAAAAATTTACTAATGGCGATTAGCCAAATATAATCGTAAAGATGTACGCTCGTATGTGACAGTATATTGTTATCTCCTTGTTTTATTTCGGACTTTGTCACGACGTATTTTGGATTCATAACGAGGTCTTTTAGGTTTTGTAACGTTAGACATTTTTTATCCGACACGTTTGTAGCTGCGCTGCAGCTGTGGTAACTAGAGCAGAGCTGGCAACCCGGATGCCGAAACACTACTGACTTCGTGATTAGTAGAAAGGTGGAGGGTGGCGCATCAGGCCAAAACACAACATGACAACATCAACATCAGTTGAGGGCTGCAACTTAACTTTTAAATGACATTATCCTGGCCAGACAACTGTTGTCAGTGATATAAGTATTTGAAATGAACATGATTTCTTAATGTCTAATGACATATCAGGGCCATTTTATGATTAATTGAAATACATTTCTTACATACGGTTCCTTTAATGGGTATAAAATCTTGGTTTACCATCTGTACTGCATCATGACGCCTCCTAGAGGGAAATATTTAAGATGCACACAAGTTTTAGGAGAGACATCATTTCTCATTACACAGCAGTAAGGTTAAAACATTTACAAAACTTTTCATTTGTATATGTCAAAACAAAACAGATAATATCTTGAACTGCCCTCCTGCTTAAAATGTTATATTTTATATATATTATATATATAATTTTATTTTATTTGTTTTTAATAGAAATGGCAACCACTATATAACTTTCATTATGACATCATTAATGGAGCAAAGTGTGCTCACAGAGCACTCATGGTATATTGACATGGAAACTGGAGTTCCACAGGGATCAGTACTAGGACCATTTTTAATCTCTCTTTACATTGAATCACAAGCAAATTTATCAAATCTAATGGCTTTCTTTATCAGTCTCATGCAGATGATACTCGGTTAAATCTCTACTTCTACCCTCTGACAAACAGGTTTCACAGCATTTCTGGAAGACATTTCTGTCCAGATGACTGAAGCAAAAATGACTGAAAACAAAGCAGCTGTTCATCCTAGGCAAGTTCCACCCATTGGCGAGACCATGTCATTTCAATAGACTAACTCAACCATCTCACCCACTCAGACAGCCAAGAGCCTTGTTGTTTGCACCTTAAATACCACAGTCAAGACATGCAGATTCCTCCTGCAGAAAATCCAGAACATTGGTAGAACAATTACATGGGCTCTACATATTCTGAGAGTTCAAGAGCAATAACCGGTGCAACTGCAGAACAATATTGTCTTTCAGTGACTGTATAATTTATATTTATTCATTTATGTAAATAAAGGACATTTTATAGTGAACTTCCGGGACTGTGCCACTATTGTATTATTTAAATGAAACTGTAATTGTTTTAAAGCTTTGTACATTTAAAGGGTAGTTCACCAAAAAAAAGTCATAATTTACTCACCCTCATGTCTTTCCAAACCTATTTATTTCCTCTGTTGAAGAAGATATTTTGAAGAATGTCAGTTACCAAACATTTTCAGTTCCCATTGCCTTCCATTGTGTTTTTTTGTTTTGTTTTTTTTATCTTATTTTAAGCCAATAAAATATTTTAGGGGATTCCAAGGGTTCCAAGAATTAGATAACGTTTTTGAAAATTATCCTCATTTCTGTAAATGAAAGTATTTTTTTTTTATATTTAATATTTAAAATACACATTTCTTGAAGCAAGTGTCTGTTTGCAAAAATCATTTTCTATTCTCCATAAGTGAATGCAAGAAACCTCTTTATTATTTTATCCATTCTGTTCTATTCAACCACATATGAGCATTGGATGATGCTTTGTACTCGCCTACTAAAACCCTCCCATAGACATTTTGGTAACTATGTGGTTTGTGGTTGAGGCATCCTTTCATTTTAAATCACCACATGGTCACATCTCATGAACTTCTTCTGGGACAATTATATTCAAGTGCTCCAGTTCGAAGCTGCTTCGTCTCGAAATGAAGAACTGCTGGGTATTTGCTTTACTTTTTACAAATGTTTATTTCATGAATGCGATTCAAAAGGACGCACTTTTCCCTTTTGGATTATCTGATGGCGATTCAGTTCTTCAAGAAGGTGATGATGAACTGTCTGAAGCCCTGACGCTAAAAAAGCCATTACAGTTCTACAATGTGCAGTTCAACGTTCTTTATGTAAGCCACACTATTTTTTTTGTCATTGCCATTACATTCTAAAAAGAAAAGTTTGATTTCCCCATTATTTTCGCATGAATTGTGCATATTTAACCAGATCTATTGAGCATGTGGAGTCTGAAGTTTAACAATGAATTGAATTGCTATTGTTGTCATACAAAATCATGAGCATAATTATTAAAATGCATCCAATTATTACAATATGAAAAGTCTTGAGTTATCACACTCTTCTCCATTCCTCAGGTTGCCACAAATGGCTTCTTGTCCCTTCAGCTTCCTCCTGAAGAGAGTCAGTATTTAAGAACCATGTTTCCTCTGAGCTTCTCAGCCATAGCACCTTTCCTGACAGACATTAGTTCGGGACATGGAAAAGGATCTGTGTTTTACCGTGTGGAGGAATCATTGGATGTATTAAACTGGGCTTCTGAAATGGTGCAGCGTGGTTTCACTGGTTCTACATTTAAGTCCAGCCACACGGTCATCGCCACATGGGACAACGTTGCATGTGAAGAGGACAGGCTACTCCAGTCACCATTTTTACATTGTGTAACATTCTTTTGTATTCCTTCATCATGCCTTTTTGGTTACACTTTATTTGGTAACACTTTATTTTACAGTGTTCTTGTTACATATGTTACATGTTATACCGTATAATAACAGGAAATTATGCATAATTAGATTAAATTAACCCTCAACCAAACCCTAATTCTACCCTAACTCTATAGTTAATTATTATTACTCAGTACTTAAACATATAATTACAATGAAATAATGACACCTTAAAATAAAGTGTAACCCTTTATTTTAATGTGTCCATGTTACAGTGTATTTATACATTTACGTACTGTGTAATAATAATTAACTACATGTACTTACTATAGGGTTAGGGTTAGGATCTGGGGTTTAATTTAGGGTTATTTGCATGTAATTGTTGCAAAGTTATACTTTAAATGTTCGCCGGTTCCCGCCTCCTTCTTCCCATAACAACGAACTGCGTTACAAAATAAAGTGTTACCGCCTTTTTACCTAAATATTTCAAAGAAAGTAATGTTTTGATTTTGTAATGCTATTATCAATATTAACTATGTTGTTCTGACCTGCATGCAGGTAACCAGTTTCCAGGTTGTGTTGGCTGGTAATAAATCAGATACATATGCCTTGTTCCTGTATCCCGAGGATGAGCAGCAGATGCTAAATATCAGTCACAATTATACTAACATGTCAAAAGGACATGCTAAACTTCAGGTTGGTTTTAGTAGAGGTGATACATCTACCACAGAAGAGCTGTTCTACAGTCTGATTGGCTCTGATGAGACAACCAATAACCTCCAAAAGTGAGTGCATGAAACCTTTTTTTATTATTTTATCCATTTCAAGTATCTATGCAATTCATTAACATTACATATTTAATGCTGCATTATAGGTTTATTTATTTTTGCTTATTGTTAATTCATTTGAACTGATAATACAATAATGTATAAAACATGATAAAACATCTAAAATTTATGAATCAGTTACAACTTTTCTGAAGTAAAATTATTTAAACATGACAATTAAGGTTACTTCAGGTTGTAAAATGTCATGTGGTGCAATTCTCCCAAACTTTAAGTTTTTCACAGTCATTTTACACGTATACTTTTCTTCATTATGGACACTATGTTATTGACTACACTAAATGTAAAAAAAAAAAAAAAAAAAAAAAATAGTAGTAATTAACATTAACCTATAGTGATAAATGTTGTAAATGCTTTACTTTAAGTTTTGATTTTTTTTAACATAAGTTAACTCTGTTAAAGTAGTTAACATGACCTAACAATGAAAAATACTTCTACAGCATTATTTATCTTAATTAATGATCTTAATCTGCAAAGTTACAAAGCACAAAGCCACTCCAAAGGGAGTTGTTCTCTATAACAGTGCGCACTGTTTCTGAACTCCCTGAAACCTCCATTGCCTCCATTGTCTCCATTGTAATCTTGAGTTTTCTTCCCGTATTGTACAAAACTCTGGCAACACTATATGCCTCCGCTTTGGGGCGCATCTGTAGCGAATGTGTTTAATCTATGTTTGTTTTTTCAACACGTGCAATAATCATCAGAGATGCGATTACATTTGGAAATGGGCAAGCTTTGCTTTGTTCCCAAGTAAAGTCATCTTGTCAATTTTATAAACTTCTGTAAACCCAGCCAGTAAAATCACAATGAAAGCATCTAAACTGGAACATTTAACACACACACACACACATGTGTGTGTACAGTATATACTGTGTATATATATATATATATATATATATATATATTGTGTGTATATATAACAACTGCAAAGCATCCACTTTGTAAACAATACAACCGCATTTTTTGCTTAATATTTGCATAAAGTCTAGAACTGATGCTCTTGGCTGCTCTCAACGCTTTCTCCGGTCCGCTGTCAATCCCACAATGCACTGCACGAGCGTGAAGCTTAACTTCCATAGGAAAGAATTGAAAACACTTGCTCTGCTCTGCTCGCTCTGCACCATAATACATAAATGAGAATCTTTATTTCAAAAATGTATTTCACTGAGTTAGTTTTCACAAAAAAACTGGACGCACGCTCTCAAATTGACAGTGTTTTCTTATGAATTGGCTCTGCTCTCCCTCAGATAATTGTGTTGCATGCTCCAACTTTCCTGTGCACTCGGGGACCCATCTTATTTTTAAGAACACGTATTTTTAATGGTACAGCCAACTTCTATGGTAATTTAGCTGTACAAAACAGTCTGCTTAATATCAAAAACACTTATCTGTGGTCATGTAATTTTTATGTTTGATTTCGCCTATGGAGCCAATTAAATGTGTGGTCACGCCATGTCGTAATTACCGCAATTACATGATTTCAACAAAAAGTGTTCATGTCCTCATAAAGCTCGTAATTACAGCTTGTAAGGTAGGAGTTTTCTGAGAGCTCCTACTTGTACCACAGGACCGCTGCAGATTCATTTAGGTGTTGATAGTGGTGCCATAAAAACGCATTGTCCCAGTCCGAGGACGTCAACAGCTCCGAATATAACGTCATGTGTTGTCATCTTGAGACTACGGTAATTACGATGCATATGAACGCAACATAAGCCAGAACCACTGCTGCCAGCTGGTGCACAAGAGAGTTTTTCCACTTCAAACACTGGGCGTGACATTTTCAAAACACGCGTGAAACAGTTGACCAATCACAACACATTGATTTAGCCAACCAATCAGAGCACATTGTGCTTTTCAGAGGAAGGGGTTTCATAGAGACAGGAACTAAACAGAGAAAGACTGGGAAGAGAGGTGCTGCAACAATGTAACGTAAAAAAAGAATGTTCGCGCTGCGTCAATGACGCCTTGGGAAAGCATCCGCGTGATTACGTCTGAAGCATATATGTCAACTAGTCCAATGGAAAGAGTGAACGTCACAGGCGGATGACGTCATGACCAGGAAAGGATAAAAGCACATCCGGTGCAACCGCCGTTAGCTTTTGTGCCTCAGCAAAGCGCTCTGTGTCAAACCCGTCTGTACTATTTATCGTTTGTCTGTCACAACATTATGGCGAAACAGTTATTCAAGTCGTGTGCTTCTCCCTGCCCTTGTTTCCTGATGGGTGGGGATACACACGAACTTTGTGTAATCTGTTTGGGAGTGGAGCATGGCACGGAGGCAGCATGGAGAATGCATTCCTGGGGTTCACAAATGGATCTCTCGGCGGGGTTGGAGACGGGCTCTGCCTTATCTCCTCCCTTACCAGGGGGATCCAGTGCTGTCTTGCCGGTGTCAGAAGCCCGCCCTGCGGCTACTTCCGCCCGGGGAGAGAGCCCAATGCTTCGGTGCTCTAGGTCTGAGGAGGTAGATGTACTGAGCATTGGAGAAAGTGACACAAACACACGTGAAGAGGATTCGCCATCTAATTCCCCAGCATATGAGGAGCTTGTGGAGGTGATAACTCGTGCTGTAGATAAATAAAAAATTGAGTGGCCAGCCGAGAGAAAATGTGCTCGTCCCAAAAGCTCAGGGTGCGGCAGGGTGGTCCTCGCCACTCACATTTGTGAGGTTTTATAGCCTGAACCTGGACGCTGCCCCAGGGTCTCAGGTGCTTTATACTTAGATTGCCGACAGTTTCACATACAGGCAATTGTAAGTATGGCGTATTGGGTATTCTCGTTCCCAAGGCGTCATCGACGCAGCGCGAGTTCCCTCGAAAGGGAACGTCTCAGGTTACGACTGTAACCCTAGTTCCCTGAGAAGGGAACGAGACGCTACGTCACCCTGCCATACTTCCTGCACCCCTGTGATCGACTTTGCTTCGGCTCTCGAAGCTAACGCCGGTTGCACCGGATGTGCTTTTATCCTTTCCTGGTCATGACGTCACCCGCCTGTGACGTTCACTCTTTCCATTGGACTAGTTGACATACGTGCTTCAGACGTAATCATGCGGAGGCGTTCCCAAGGCGTCATCGACGCAGCGTCTCGTTCCCTTCTCAGGGAACTTGGGTTACAGTCGTAACCTGAGATATTTTTTTTTAACATTCAGGCATGAAAACCTATTCTAGTAGACAGCAAAAACAAAATCAAGACTTTGAAAAAGGGCATAATAGGTCCCATTTAATGCATTAGCTGTTAACAAATGAGACCTTACTGTATAGTGTTACCATACATGCTGTAAAATAACTGTTCATTGTTAACTCATGCAAACAACAGTGTTAACAAACTAAACCTTATGGTAAATTACCTATGCAACTCTCAGGGCAGGGAACACCGGGTTAAATGGACTGTGGATTTTCCACATCGGAACCAGCCGCTTCCCATTCCAGAAGGTAGTTCCTGCTTCAGTCTCCAAGTCTGATTCTCTGGGTTTTGGTAGCTTGCGCAACACCACAGATGAAGATTTCTACATTACAGAAGAATCAAACACAGCTGCAGATAAATCTACTTCTGGGGCCCAAATGGACACCCCAGCTTCACTGGTTCAACCGCCATTAAAACCAAACCAAGACCTACTACACGCTAGTTCAAATAATGGAACCAAATTGTGTGGCATGCACTTGAAATTCTGCTCCCAGGATGGTTACTGCACAGACTATGCAACTGGTCCATGCTGTCATTGTCGTACTGGTTACTATGGGAGTGGCAGACAATGTTTACCCATGGGTGAGTTTAGTATGTTCTTTTCATATCATTTCTTATGACTATGATACCATCTATACAAAAGTGGAAGATACGATTGTTTTTACAGGTATTTCTCAGCCTTTAAGTGGAAAGCTGAGTGGAAGTGTTTCTGTCGGAGACACTAAATCTCAGCTAAACAATGTGGACATCCATGGCTTTGCTGTGGTGGGAGAAGGACGCGTGTACATCTCCATCAGTCCTGTCCCAGCTCAGGCAGGTTGGGCTCTGATGGTTGTGAGCCCGCTGGTCTCCATATTTGGCTGGCTGTTTGCTCTTGAGCTCCAAAACCATCCAAATGGCTTCAGCATAACTGGTATTATTATTTTTTTCTAATCTGAAGCTCCATTAAATAATATTTATAAAGTTGTCATGTCACTCTACTGAAGAAAAACATATTTTCTTCAGGTGCTGAGTTTTTTCATTGGGCAGAACTGGTTTTCAGCCCACAAGGCCAGCGTGTTACCATTATTCAAGAGGCTAAAGGACTGGATTCATTCAACCACTTGACATTTAACATAAGGATCAATGGAGATTTACCTACCATTCCCAGTGGTGCTAAAGTTCATATTCTGCCATATAAAGAGACCTACCAATACAACCAATCAGGTAATTCTTGTAAGCAATCTTGGAGGGTATGACTAGGGTTCAGTAATTCCACATGATTTTAAGTGTGATATTGTTTTTAAACAAACAGTTCAATAAACAAGAAGTTTATACTAACATACGTTTTAGACTCCATATCGCCAATCACTTTGTCTATTTGTGCTCCACCAAAAAAAAAAAAAAAAAGTCCCAAACCTGTAAGTTTACTTAAAAACCAATAAATCCCCAACACTAACGCACAGACTGACAGTCTGGAACTCAAAACAGAAATAGGGAGTATGGAAGCCCATTTCTGCCACATAAGAAAAAATTATAATTTGGTAAGTCATAATTATAACATATAAAGTCATAATTATTACACAAACAGAAAACTGAAATGTGAAATTATGATATACTGACTAATGTCACTATGAGATAAAGTCAAAATTATGAGATGTCATAATTATAACAAATATTTTTTTTATTTAGTTATGATTTACCTCATAATTTTGATTTTCTGTCATAATTATGACTTTATCTCATAAATTTGAAATAATGACACATTAAGTCATAATTTTGAGATAAAAAGTACTAATTATCACATAAATGTAGAAATTACGAGAAAAAAAACACAATTACAAATAATGTTAATTTAGAAAAGTCAATTATGACTTATGGGAAGTCTAAGTTCAATTAAATAACTCTGAATAGAAAAGCAAACAACGATCCAACAATACGAAACAGTGTGCTATGCAATGAGTGATACAAACAGAGGAACTTAAATAGACAGATAATGAACTAAATGATAAGCAGCTGTGATGATTAATCAGTGTCCATAGAAACTAATGATTGGCGGGAAACTAAGACAAAGGAGAACATGTGACTGAAAAAACAAACTAAAAGTCCATGAAAATGGAACTAACTGAACAAAACTGTGACGGATACACAGCAAAACAGCAAAATGTCCTTTTTTGTCCAAAAAATTCAAATGTCAATTATTTTGGACTAAACATCACCACCCCTTGGCCCATCAAATTCTTGAATTCTTATACATCATATTCTCTTATATTACCTGAAGAATTGTTTAATTTCAATAATGATTAATAATTAACAAATGTAACTCTTTATTGGACATTTGTGTCTTTTATCATAGAGCTGTCGCATGTTTTAAAAGCAATAAGCCACTCAAGTCTAAAGTTAGTGTTTTAATATGTGTTCTTTGAGCATTATGGGATATGTATTGTGTTTCTGGCTCAGTTGTGACATCATCATCACTGCAAGAGTACATGGTGGTGTCAGAAAATGGTGGATCCGAGACGTTCTCTTACCGGCTACACCATAATGTAAGTTTCCGTAACTGTGAGCATGGCCCATGGACCATACCGGATTTTCAGCAGGTGAATGTGGAGCATCTGATGGTCACGTTCACAGAAGGAACCACCCTTAGATATGCCATAATCAACCAAGTGGGACCTGTAGGAGGTTAGAACATACTGTTAACCAAACCATTCTACAATGTGGGTCATTCTTAATTCTATTTTACATAATTTTGGATCTTGTTGAGGACTTTGAAGATTTCTTTATCTGTATGTTATCAGGTGAGCTCCCTGGGCTTGTGGAGTTGAACCCCTGTTCAACTGGGAAGCACCATTGTGATCCCATGGCCCTCTGTCTGCCAGGGGATGGCATTCAGTACCACTGTCAGTGTGCCATGGGCTTTCAGGGGGATGGACGCAACTGCTATGGTACAGATATTTCAGTGTTCATCTTTGTTATATTTTGACATTGAGCCAAATGCTTAATCTCTATTTCCCTTAGAGACTGTGTGTCATCTTCTGATGCCTTTAATAAATGACTGCCTAGTTAAAGTGCTGAATGGCTCTCTTGGGTTTTGAATCTGTGATCCAGATGTAGATGAGTGTGCTGATGGGCTCAGTTCCTGTGGTCCTCACTCTGAGTGTGTGAACATGCCGGGTGGACATCACTGCCACTGTGAACCTGGCTATGAGTTTGACCTCGATTTGCATGTGTGTGTGGGTAAGTGTTCTGCGTTTTGTAATGTGTGTATGAGAATTTCGGTGTTGTGTGTCGCATTTGAGCGGCCAGATCATCCAGGCTGAGACACATCTGTAAAAATCTGATTGCAATCATAATTCATACCGCCTCCAAATGTGGTTTGAATCAGATTTGGAAAAAAAATCTGATTTATGTTGTTGTTGTTTTTTGTTTTGTTCTTCTGTCCAGACTTTTGAAAACCCATCTGGATAAAATCTGTATATATATAAAAAAAGATTTTTTGCTGGCTGTCTAAACATAGCCTTAAACACCTGTTTTGATCTGGAGATCCTGTACTCTTATGCAACCCCTATCGCATATTGCCGGAGAAGTGTTATGTCATAAATGACGGAAAATTCTGTCAATGACGGGTTAAGAAATATGCTAGAAAGGGTGCTGTTCCAAAAATCAGCAGTTAATCATCATTAGCAGCAATCATCGAGGCCCATCATTCTCTTCTTTTGCAGATATCGACGAGTGTTTTCTGCAGCTCTGTCATCCGTTTGCTTCCTGCTCCAACACCCAGGGCTCGTTCCACTGCCAGTGTTGGCCTGAATACAAGGGCGACGGCTTTCTCTGCCAGCCACCACGTAAACCACACATTTATCAAGGAACACACAATGCTTCCTCCCCTGTCAGCTCAGTATCAGACGGTTCTCTTTGCTTATAACATAGAAGTCCAGCAAACAAATCAAGTCAAATATTATGTTCATTGTCGCTTTATAAACCAATCGAAAACAAATGCGTTGTTTAATCATTCATGTGGTTGAAAACAACTAGAACATGTTCCCGGAACAACATCTCTAGTTCCAGGACTTAGATCAATCACGTCATTGCATGTAATGAATTCCCATACATGTTCTTTGGTCCTATGTTTATTTCTACACTAGAGAAGCCCAAACCGTCATTAACTGTGTGCCAGCAACACAGAGACAGTCTGCAAGAGAGTCTACGCATGTACCGTGGCCTGGAAGCCTTCATTCCTCAGTGTGATGAGAAAGGGCAGTACAAACCCCTGCAGTGCCTGGGCACCACTGGACACTGCTGGTGTGTGGACAGTAGAGGTCAGGAGAGAGTGGGTACCAGGACAATGCCTGGCACAGTACATGCCAATTGTGATCAGCCAGGTATGGATTTGTAGTTTCATCCCCCTCACGGTCTGTTAGGATCAGGCTGATATTTTAGGATATATATTTAAAAGTTTGGGAAAACTTTTTGAAAGAAGTTTATGTTCACCAAGTCTGCATTCATATTATTATACAGTAAAAACTGTAACATTGTGAAATGTTATTACAATTTGGGAATAACTGTTTTCTATGATGTATTTTAAAATGTAATTTATTGATTTAGTGATCAAACTGAATTTTCAGCATTATTGCTCCAGTCTTCAGTGTCACATGATCCTTCAGAAATCATTCTAATGATGATTTGACGCTCAATAAAGATTTCTCATTATTATCATCAGTGTTAAAAACAGGTGTGCTTAAAGTTTTGTGCAAACTGTGATACATTTTCTTTCAGTATTCTTTGAATAGAAAGTAAAAAAACAGCACTGATTTGAAATAGATATATTTTGTAAAATTATACATTTCTTTATTGTCTTTTGATCAATTTAATGCATGATTTCAAGAATAAAAGTATTAATGTATATAAAAAGGTTTCTATTTCAAATAAATCTAGTTCTGATTAACTTTCTATTCTTTAAAGAATCAAATTTATTGGACACAGAGCCCCTAAAGGGACATGGTTATGAAAAACATATTTGAATGCTTGCTTGCGCACTCTTGCAAAACTTTTGCGTTCCCCAGAGAAACTTGAGATTATATTTTAACATTATTATTTTACACATACATATGGTGAATCTCTACAGAGTCTAGCATTTTTTTGATTTAGATATTTAGTCTGCTCTAATATCCCAGTTCATTGACATTGAGGTTGTTAAAAAAAAAAGTTGCAATATGTTGCCAAAAAATCCCAGCCATTTAAAACACAAGGACACACTTCCTGTTCCTCACTGTTGAATTGCACGTGTGTTGTGGGAGTGGTATGCACTTCCAACTATATATGACATAATTATCATGGGACAGCCTAACTGTAATTAACGCTCACATAGTCATTCATTGAGGCAAGATATATGGATGCGGTCAATGGTCACATCATTTAAAGAATTTCAGGAAAATGTCTTCACAGTGTTTTCCAAAAGAAACATTACTCAGTAAAATTGACACTGTGTACTGTGTCTCTTACTCAGCTGCCCTGGTTCCTCGTGTGGAGACTGTATGCGAGCGTTGGAGGCTTTCACTTATGAGTCACTATAATGGTCAGCCGTCCCCTCAGGACTACATGCCCCTGTGTGACGCTCACGGGAATTTCCTGCCTGTGCAATGTTACGGCAACAGCAGTTTCTGCTGGTGTGTGGACCACCAAGGCGTGGAAATTATTGGAACCCGGTCCTACAATGATGTAAAGCCCCCCTGTGAGTAATGAAGTTATTTTGGACTGATTACGCTGAAAATACCGAAACCAAATCGCAGGGGCTCCCCAAATGATGGCGGCCCCTAGAATCATCTCCACCTTTCTCCCCTCTAGCGACAGCCCTGAATTTCAACAGAAGTCTGATAACAGGCAGAATACTAAAGCCCTATTTGCTCTAGTATTATCTGGGGACCTCGTGTGATTTAGAAATTCTGCGCATTCGCACGGGATAAGCGAAGCCTGTGATTTTACTCGACTCGATATGATGTCGATAGGCTATTGCTTGGAAATGTCTTGTTATTATAGGTCTAGCTGTATGAAATATCATAAACAGAAGAATGTTCCTTACCGCATGCTGCTATACATGTCATTCATCTCCATCTAATCATTCTTTTTGTTTTTGCTCTTCTGATGGTTTTCAGCTTTCTCTTTCAGCAAATTGTATAGTTGTATGGTGAGGGTATAGCGATATGACTCAGTACCCAAAATACTATCAAAACACTCCAACACAGCCTCCATTCTTCGCGAAAGATGCGCACAGGAAACAAAAACCTTGAAACAATTATTATAAACGCCCCCGCCAAATCACAGAGATGCCGATTCGCACGGGACTAATATTATCACAGGACCTCGGTGTCAATTTCGGGGGAATTTTTACTTTACAAATTAAAGACATGGCCTCAGGCCTACAGACATTCGCGCGGGATTAAGATCACAGACAACCTCCGCAATTATTACAAATGACTAGAGGTCACCAGGTAATACTTATCCCGTGCGAATAGAGCTTAAGATAAAGTGAGCAGTATTCGTTTCATGGGATTTCAATATGGCTGCCCCCATGAGGGGGTGACCCTGTCAATTTTAAATATGGCAGTAACTGATGTGAGTGTTTTTTAATAATATTTTTCAATTCATTTTTTGGGGTTAAAACACTTTTTACAGTGTTACTTTGTACACTTTTGAAGTATTTCTCAACTTACAGTATACGTCTACATTAATCCGATACATTTGAAAATGGCTTTTTCGTTTAAAAGTGCTCTCCGTCCACACTAGCATTTTCAGGCTTTTCCAACGTTTCAGTGTGGATGAGAAACTTTTGGAAAACGCTAAACTCACCTTACTGCGCATGTGTAAAACCTCACAAAAGCTCACTGAGATGATTCAGACGGAAAAATAAATAATAAAGTTATCGCGCAATTCTTCTGACAGGATTTTTTTTTATTTAGCCAAATTTCTCACCATTCACCAATGTGTCCAGGTCTCACTCAGTCACCATATGTTTTTTTTTTTTTTTTTAATCGTGTAGCCCTAGATTGTCATATTATAATGTCTGTTCTTTTTACCTGCCAGGTATCTCAGGTGATGCCCCCCCATTGAATAATGCATTGACGTATCCTGTCATAAGCTCCTCCCCTTCAGGGCCTGCTATCCTTTATGCACAAGCCTCACAGATTGTAGTCATTCCTCTTGATGAAACAGACCCAGTTCAAGAAAAATCCACTGTTTTACTGGCCTTAAAGGTAAACCCTATTAACCACAATTCGTGATTATATCCAAATTCAAAAACTTGTTCTAATTAATCGTGAAAAATAATGCTTGTATATCATTACAGGACTCCGTTGTGATTGGAATGGACTATGACTGTCAGGAGAACATGTTATATTGGACAGATTTTGGACGACATACCATTAACAGAGTGGTCTTAGTATTTGGGTCTCAGCCAGAGGCTATTATCAGCCAAGGTGATCTATCTATCTATCTATCTATCTATCTATCTATCTATCTATCTATCTATCTATCTATCTATCTATCTATCTATCTATCTATCTATCTCATCCATCCATGCACCCATCCATTCATTCCATCCATCCATCCGTCCATCCATCCATTATGGAGACTATAGCCACTAAGTTAAGACTGACTCTTAAAAACCAACTAAGCAAGGGGTAATCAGTCTAACTTTTCGGATTCAAAAATTAGACCAATTTACTTTCTTTTTCTTTTTTATTCCTTTTTTTTTTCTTATTTGCTTTATGAATAACTTGTAAAACTAGTCTCAGCAGTTTATGCAACTGACTCCTAGATTCCATAATCATACAATGTGAAATTTCAGGCTTGGTCCAGCCAGAGGGAATTGCAGTGGACACTGTGCACAGGAAACTGTTCTGGGTGGACAGTGGGAAAGACAGGATTGAGACATCTGGTCTGGATGGCAGGAACAGAAAAGTGCTGATTGATTCTGATTTGGTCAATCCCAGAGCCATCATTGTGGACGCTAAGAGTGGGTCAGTGAGATGAAATCAAAATCCTTAATTTGCTGTCTATGTATTTTAATATACAAAGTTCTGTCATGAAACTCTAGATGGCACAGGCTGATAAGTCCTTAACTCAATCTGCTGGGCACGCGAAGGCTGTTCCTAACCCCAGTGAATTATAGTATAGTAATATAATTATAGTACTGTCACAATCACCTTTCACCTTGGAAGGCACAGTTTGTATGATGCGTTGACATAATTTCCACTGAAACAGGAAGCTAAGGTGGGACATATTGAATGGCTCCTCCCACTTTTCAAACAGCCACTAGCGTTTAGTTTACCTCATAGACTGCAAGTCATACTTGACAGCACCATGGAAGCGAATACGAGTGCTGATGATACGTTGGATTCAATAGTAGAGGTATGGATATATTCAAGCCATTTCATTCTTAACCAACGTATAGTTGGAAAACGGAATAAAATTTGAGCGTTTGAGCAACCGAACACACACCTCCAACCCATATTGCTCTGTGATGTGTCAACGGTCACTTTGGCCAGGTGGTTTTATAGCATAGGGGGCGGAGCTTTAGATTCTAGAGAGCATTTCATTGGACAGAAGCTGTGATGAGAAGGTGAAGTCCGTGGCAATGTCTTAAAAATCCTTGATCCATTTTAGCGGAAGTAAGGGACTGTACGTTTTGAATGCTTATATCTCCTAAATGCGAATTTTGTCATTGCTTTGGAACACACCAGCTTATTCATAACCTTAAGGCTAACATATTCATACCAAAAGCTAAAAAACTTACATTTTGATTTCAGGGGGCCTTTAAAGCCTGCACCACACTCTTCATGATTGTCTGGTCTACAACTTGGACTATCTAATGTACTGGACTATTCTCTGTACTATGAAACTTACCTCTGTGATTGTCTCCACATCTTCATCTTCTTGAATTCTCTCTCCAGTCTCCAGTTTTCCATGTGTTTGTTTCATAAACCTGTAAGTGAAGGATACATGTACTTAAATCTTTGAAGACAGCAACATGCGTGTGTGTGTGTGTGTGTGGTGCAGCTCACCTGACCTTGGACTGTTCCTCGTCTTCTCATCAGTTGATATTTTCTGAAATACTCACCTTGTGCACTAAAGCTTGTAAATAAACTACTTGATTGTGTATTCACCATCTCTCTGTGAGTCTGTTCCCTGACTAAATGGGATGGACCTATCAGCCTGCGCCCTCTAGAGTTTTATGGCTGAACTAGAAATATATTCAAAAGTTGTGGGTCAATAAGAGTTTAATAAGTCTCTTGTGTTCATCCATCAGAAATCCTTCTATTATGGTTAATTGATGCTCAAGAAACATTTCTCATCATCATCACCAATGTTGAATACGGAATAATTATGCTGCATAATATTTATGTGAAAACAGTTATACATTTGTTTTCAGGATACTATAATGAATAGAAAGTTAAAATGAACAGTATTTATTTGACATATAAATCTTTTGTAACATAAACCAATTCTTTACTGTTACTTTTGGTCAATGTAATGCATCCTCGCTGAATTTCTTTCAAATTAAATCTTACTGACCCCAAATTTTTGAATGGTAGTGTATGTTATTTATTTTGTATAATAATGAGCATATACATTGACATCTTCATTATGTATTACTGCAATAAACATCAATATATTCACTTACCTGTTTTGTTTGAAAGTGTTAATCTACTGTATGTGTTCTTCAGAACCTTATATTGGACCGACTGGAACCGTGATGCTCCCAAAATTGAGAGCTCAACATTGGAGGGACATAAGAGGAAAGTCCTGGTGCAAGTGGGTCTCATGTTGCCCAATGCCTTGACACTGGACTTCACCACAAATCACCTGTGCTGGGCAGATGCAGGTACGAGTCTTCTTAAAATATAATATCTGACTTTATCAGCTACATATAAGGCATTGTCACGAGTACTGTGTAGTTAAACCCAAATAAGAGCAAAATGCAGGAATAACATGAAACTAGAGACTTTAATGAACATGGAGAATGAATAAAGCAACTTTACATTTAACATTGACGACGATGAATCCAGAACTGAGAAAACTATGGTCTTATATACACAGTAAATGATGATCAACAAAACAAAGAACAGGTGTGTAACTAATTAGAAACCATAGTATCAAACAAACAATGTCAAGAACTCAGGCATCCAGAGGAGTGAAAACAAAACCAACACTGAACATGACTGTTACAATCATATGCAGTATAATATTAAGATAAAAGTCAACTAAATCCCCAGGCTCAAAGAAACTGGAGTGCATATCTCCAGATGGGACTCAGAGACGTGTGTTCCAGGATGCTTTGGACTATCCATTCAGCCTGGCCGTCTATAACAGCCACTTTTACTACACTGACTGGGAGAGGTGAGTCTCTGACACTTATCCTTGCAGCTCTATGGATTTTAATTAACATGATCTGGCTGGCTCAGTGTTTCCTTATTCATGATGAGAATGTCCTTACAGAGATGGGATACTGGTGATAGATCAAATCAATAGGAAAAACACATCGTATGTCCCTATTCAGCAGTCACACTTGTATGGGATTACAGTTATTCCATCACAGTGTCTATGTAAGTATTCAAATAACATATATAAAAAAATAAAAAAATAAAAATTATGAAAGCAGTACAGAATTCCTGATCACTCTGTTTGTTTCTGTTTTATTTTTATATAGAGACCTGCAGACTTATGTAGACTATATGGATGTTTGGTTCTGTAACAGAAATGTCAGAAAATAAATAAATGACAACGAAACTAAACAAAATTGACTGAAAAAGTATTTGGCATTTAAGAAAATGCCACCCAGTGTTATTTTAGTATTATCTATATAGTTTTTAGTAATATTTTTAATTAGTTTCATAGTTTAGTAATTTGACTATGTGCTTTTGTCATTTCTTTTTGTAGTTTTTTTTTAATTATTTTTAAATATTACTAGGTTTTTTTTTCTTTCAGTTTTAGTTTTTATTTATTTGTAGTGAGTAATTTCAATGCTTATTTTCGCTCAAATTTTCGTTTATTTTCGTTCAATTTAATATTAGTTTTAGTTACTGATAATAATGATGCCACCCTAAACAACCTAAAATACTGCCTGAAGTTGAAGTTCAATATTTTCACCAATAGGTTGCGCTGCTAACTAACTAATTGAAATAATAGTTCATTACTAAAGCCTGAATGGTTCAAAATGGTCCAGTGTAAGTGTGTATATAAATTAAACTAGATGAAGATGACAAAGCAGATGAAGATTTTAGCTTTTCTTTTTTTTTTTTTTATCAGATAAACCATTTTTTTTCAATAAAAAATATATGAAACAAAATAAAATTAAAATTAAGTTTTATAATTTTCATAAATAGGTCTTTCATATCAATGCATTACTGTCGTGTGATGCCCGTCAAGCATAATGAACGGGAGAAGTGCAATTTGGCCCTCGACCACAATGGAAAATTCCCACTGTCTAAAATAATGTTGACACATAATGGTTCATTTTAGTCTGACTCTCAGTAAGGCCAAAAATACAAGGGTTCCATGAACAGAGAGAATCTCTTCCGCAAGATTGCTCCCACAACCCCTCACCCTTGTCTTCGCATGATTCCAAACCTATGTTGTTCTGCTTGGTTAGAATATAGCCTAGTTTCACTTTATTCTCTCGTCCGTGGGAAGGTGTGGAATAATATTTGAGCATTGCCATGGGGTTTCTGTAAACCCATGGTTTGATATTGCTAAACAAACAGGATGGGTTACCCACAAGGCACAAGAACCGCCAACAGACGGCAAGACTTCACCACTGCAGAGGCCAGACCTCCCAGCCTGTGGAGGGCAGCCAACACTGGCTTCTATCCTTCAGCCTCAGACCCCACAGCAGGTCAGAGGGTTCAATACAGTTTACTCAACAGAGTAGCCATATACCCAGAGGTGGGGTGTGAACTTTGGCCTGGTCTTAGAAGCCATCAGGCACCCAAGGGAGCAGTTTGAGCCCATTGGGTGCAGTGAGTGCATATTTCTCACATTTACCACGGTATCCTCTTAACTCCTTCTGGATTAAATGTTTATTGTACTGGGGCGTATGAACTATTTGGCTTTTTATAGGGTTATTTCATCCAAAAATGAAAATTCTGTCATCATTTACTCACCCTCATGTTGCTCCAAACCCATAAGACTTTCATTCATCTTCAGAACACAAAAGAAGATATTTGAATGAAATCTGAGAGATTTCTGTCCCTCCATTGACAGTCCATGCAACTACCAATTTGAGGCTTCAAAACAATTCATAAAGAGTTCCTAAAACTAATCCAAATGAATTGAGCGGTTTAGTCCAAATTTTCTGAAGACACTTGATCACTTTACATGTTGAACAGGTTTAATTTAGGCTTTTATTCACATATAAATATTCATCGACTCTCAAGCATGTTGACTTGATGTGCGAGAACCAATGATGTCCATTCTTGTGTTACGCAGCACGTTTGAGCTTCAGCAAGAACCAATGATGTCCATTCTTGTGTTACGCAGCACGTTTGAGCTTCAGCAAGAACCAATGAGGTTAATTCTTGTGTTACGCAGCACGTTTGAGCTTCAGCAAGAACCAATGAGGTTCAGTCTCGTGTTACGCAGCACGTTTGAGCTTCAGCAAGAACCAATGAGGTTCAGTCTTGTGTTACGCAGCACGTTTGAGCTTCAGCAAGAACCAATGAGGTTCAGTCTTGTGTTACGCAGCACGTTTGAGCTTCAACAAGAACCAATGAGGTTTGATTTCATGTGTCAAGCATGTTCAGCTGTTTATGTTCGCTGATCAGTGTTTATATGTGAATAAAAGCCTAAATACATCTGTTCATCATATAAAGCGATTGAGTTGCTAACATGAGGGTTAGTAAATGATAACAGAATTTTCATTTTTGGGCGAACTAACCCTTAACAATAACATGGTCTGAGATTAGGAACACGCTAAAAGTTAATGTTTTTGTCAAATTAACAATATTAACTTACGCTCAAATACGGCTTCTCTTGCTCACGTCTTCTCTCAGGTTGCATATGGTCAGCAGCTCAGTTTCTGTTGAGCTAATATGAATAATAATGAATATTAAAGTCACCATGAAATCAATTTACAGTTTCTATGGAATATTGCAGTTTATGATAAATTATTATTAATTCATGTGCCCTCGTAATCCTTAATCAAAATATCTTTCCCTCTCACAACGAAATCTATTCTCTTCTCTTATACTGGTGCGAAGGTGGGGCAATCTGTCACTCACAAGAGATTGACCAATAGCAAACCACAACCATCCAATCGATTCCTCATGGACAAAATCAAGTCTGCCCTATTTTTGTTCTTGTTTGAGAAGTCATTACACTCAAATATACATCACAACAGGAAAGAAAAGACTATCACAATTTTAAATGAATGCTGACTTTAAGAACATGCAAAGAATATAATGTGAAACATTTGCTAACGCACTATAACAGACAACTGATAGCATTCAAGCTACATTTACGTGTTAAGTGAATATCCTAAGTGTGCGTTCAGCATTGCAATAAAAAATGGATGCAGATCTGAATGCAAGCTTGCAGTTATGATATTTAGTTTAACAATGTCAAGCGGCTGCCATTGTTTTCCTTGGACAGAACGCACAATTGAGCACAATAAAATGTGTTAGTATTATTCTGCAAAAAGTGAAGACTAAAACTTGATCTTCAAAAAGGCCAACTTTGCAGTTATTTACCAATAAATCCAAAAATGTAGGCCTATGCTCAAATAACCACAAAGGTGATGCAAGACACGTTCCCATGGCATCAAAGCCAGGTGAAGCATCCAGCTGCTCGTTGGTTAAACATATGGTGAATTTGATAGTGAGCAACAGCAGTGTGAATGCTAAACAGCCCTCTTCACACGCAAAACTCAATAAGCAAATATTCTGATTCATGAAGGCTGTGTGCTGATGTCTGAAGTAGACTGTGCATAAAGATGCCCGTGTAGATTTAAGATTGGAAAATAGGCATGATTATAGACATCACTGTGGTGTCCAATTAGAGTTAGCATGAGAGCAATAGTTTGTACTGTAGTCTTGGTTTTCTGTCATCCGTCCCAACTTCACTTCCAGTTAAGTAGGCTTCTCAACTCTTCCCTTCTGCCCTAAATCTTTTGTATGGGCCGTGCGTTCAGTGACGCAAATCATAATTCCTTAAAGTCTTTGAAAATCATGCCAACTTTGTCTTAATGGTGCACTTTAACAAGCAATAACAACATGCATAGTTCAAATTCATGTGTGTGTGTGAGAGAGAGAAGAATAGAAACAGAGGGAGACAGGAAATTGAATGGCATTTTGATTTGTACCAGGAGCTCTGTGTGCAAGACACTCCTATGGACGTTGTTACTGTACATAACAGTACGGTTTGTTCTAGCCCTAGTCTGAAGCCCATTTGAGACTAATCTATAACCTTAATGTATAACCACGTACACACACCTCTCATCCTCTCTATACAAACACAAAGCCTTTCTCCTTTCTCACCACACACACACACACACACATTGAGAGAGAAATGGGTGGGGACACTTCTGTGGTTAAGGTTGTATGTTACATCAAAGAATAATCTTTTGATTATGAGTCAGCAAGAGCATTCAAAACAACGTCAGTTTAATTTAGGCACTATGAATAGGGTACAAATTGGTGTCCAATTACTTTTTTTCAAAAGCACATCTCATGTTTTAGGTTTTAAATGTTATATAAACTACTATCTACAAAACAATAATTAAGCATGAAAAAGTAGGCAGTTTAAAAAACATAAAATTAATGATGACTGGCATTTTTAAAAGAGGTAAAGAAGTAAAGAGGATTCCCTCCTCTTGAATGTGTATCCAACAATATCACAATATGCTGATTAATTGATCTTTACTGTAATATTGCTATGTTATGGAAGCTTGATTCCGCCACTGAATAAAAAATATAAAAAGGTAATTGCAAGTTTTTATTTCACAATTCTGACTTTTTTCAGAATTGTGTGATATTAAGTCGCAATTGTGTGTTATAAAGTCAGAATTATGAGTTTTTCAATTCTGCAATTCTTTATAACTCATATTTGAGATCAGTCTTTTTTTCATCAGAATTGGACTTATAACTTGCTAGTTTATTTCTCACAATTCTGAGAAAAGAAGTCAGAATTGCGAGACGTAAACTCGCAATTGCAAGACAAAAAGTCAGAATTGCGGGGAAAAAGTCAGAATTGCTGTCTGATATCTAATATCTTTAAATCTGTCTTTAATATCTTTAATATCTTTTTTTTTTTATCTTTTATTTCTCGAAATTGTGAGTTTATATCTCGCTATTCTGACATTATAACTCGCAATTGAAAAAAAGTTATTTTGAGATAAAAAGTTGCAAATATCTTTTACATTTTTTTTATTCCGTAGCGGAAACAAGCTTCCATACTATGTAGTTCACTTCACTGTGGTATTGTAAAACTATTTTAAATATCAACTTTGTGTGCAATCCTATTACCTCGTGGTTTTCCTTAATTACAATAAATAAATAAATAAATAAATAATAGTATATTTTGACAATAAAAGAGTAACAACATTAGGACCTTTCTACTTGCCTCCATTTTTTTTGTAAACTACAACCTTTTGTTTAGTGATGGGTTCATTTTGAACGAATCTTTAATATGACTCCAGACTACCGAGTTGTCTCAGAGAGTGATTTGTTCATTTTGTGTTGACCGCACATGCGCAACATCCTTTGGGTTCTGTACTGGAAACAGAAATGATTAGTTCACATTTGATGTGTTTGGGGAATCTGGCTAACATATAACATTTTAAATACATTCTGCTGAAATGAACGAAATTACTCGAAAAAAGATTCGTTCATTTTGATGAACGAGATTCAAAGATCCAAGTCAGTAAAATGATCCGAACTTCCCACTACTACTTTTGTGACTTATTGCTTCCAAAACTTATGAGAAAACCATTTTCTGGCATCTTTTATATTTGTATATTTTATATTTGTATTTGTCTGGCAATGGCAAGCTGTAAGCAGTAAGGCATTGCTGTATGTGTTGACTTTTTCCAAATGGTTTAAAACACAAATGCTATTAATCAACTTTAATGTTCTGTAATTTTATCCATTTAATAATAGGAGCCAACATTTAAACACTAAATGAATTCATGTGGGCCGCACCCTCTACCAGGAAGACATATTTGTTCATCCTTTGTCCTGCTGAACCCTGAGAGCGAAATGAGTTACATAAACCCTCTCTGCTGTAAAACACAAGATTACAGTACAGTAGAGTACTGTGCTACACTCTTATCTCTAAGATTATATACAGTGTGTCAGATTGACAGTAAGTAATTGCATTTAGTGGTAATTTCTTTAAACAAAAATGGTTAAAAACAGATTAATCACTTCATGAATGTTGTCGTAGTGTGTGTGTGTGTGTGTGTGTGTGTGTGTGTGTGTGTGTGTGTGTGTGTGTGTGGACCCCCTTATGGTAGGAAAACAAGTATGTGTGTGTGTGTGTGTGTGTGCGCACATGTTCATGTTCAGGCATTTTTAACAAGGTTGCAGGTGATTGAACAGGGAGCAAAGAGCATTGTGGGAATCTTCCCAAGAAACCAGGCCCAAAAAGAATTGTTTACAAGAGATGGCTGAATTTTTGGCATGTTTTTGTTGTTTATAACTTGTGTTTGTGTGTCGGGAAAATTACTGAAGCATATTGAATAAGGTCCCTGGGCAGTGAGCAAAAAACATTGTGGGATTTTTCCATTGAAGGTTACTAAAACCAGTCCGTGCTTAAACTCTACATTGTCCAAGACTCTAAGGGCCAGATTTACTAACTTGCACCAGCACAAACCCTCTTTTGGCATTAAAAAACTACTGTCAGGATTTACTAAAGACACGCAGTGAAAAATTAGCAATAAAAAGGCACAGATACAGTTATTTTTGCTGCTGAACTTTTTGTCGTAACAAGGTTAATTGATAAGGGAAGAAGGAGGCGGGAACTGGCAAACGTTCAACATAATCCCCAAAATAAACAACAAATCGAAAGTAAAGCGGCAGCACCTCACTGACGACTGCCGCATATAAACATAATAAACCACATAAAGTCCAGGCTTGGTCCTCTCTCATCCTTCACTGTCGTCACACCTCCTTTTATCCTTTCAGTCCTCGGTCCTCAACCAGCCGAGAGGCCCTCACTCGCAGTGACATGCGATGGAAGTGGACAGTTCCATACTCATCCACGACGATCGATAAAAATGTCTTTGTACTCTTTTAAGCTAAAGTTGCAGGTGTTTCTAAACGCTTGTCAGTGAAGGCATCTGTTGTTGTTGCAACATCCGGAATTTGGTTATTCCGTCCCTTTAGTCCGTCCCCGGCCATATAGTACGCACATACTATTCTCGTGACGAAATTCGCTAAGAAAGAACTAAACCCGGGTACACACTGTGCGATTTTGGCCACTATTTGGCCGTCTCGAGACAAATTTTGCACATCCAAAAAGATTCCTCTGATCCTAGCCTATTAGTTTGACATGTTCACCAACAGCAGATTACCGTTGCGATCAAATTTTACCTCAGACAAAATTCTGGCAGCGTCAGAAGTTTTGACTCACAGTCCTGCAGTGTGACTTTTCCTACGACGACCGTCAAACTGTCTTCGTTTTTTTCAAGACAAGCCATGACCAAAATTAATGTTAGAGATTTCTTTGTAGCCACCATTTCAATCCCGTGTGTAGTGCAGCTCACTGTCACCGAACGTGTCATTGATTGATGATGGAAAACTCCGGAAAAGTTTTCTTGCATGGATCTGTTTTTAACGCGTACAGTCTGACATTGATGACTGAGATCTTACAATGTGACATGGCTTACAGCGATGATCATGTTCGTACAGTCTGACAAGCAACAGTCGTAAAGGACTATTGTAAATCGCACAGTGTGCACCCGGCTTAAGATGTAATATGAGAAAAGTTAAAAGAATGTCAGGGTTGCGTGCAAGAACCCTAAGACCATAGATCTTTTGTCGTCGACTTCAACTTGCACCAATAAACAATCTTCAAGAGCTTATTGGTGAGGGGAAATGAGGTGAGAGAGAGAAAACTGCAGCTTGGTGTCTGGTAGAACAAAGATCAATTCCCACTTGTTAACCGTCACCCCTGGCACATAATATTGCTCTCTGATGAGTCCCTGGATGGAGGCGAATCACTCAGCCATGTCTCCGCTCGACATGTGGAAGCCATCGGAAAACACAACTCCCCTCTCCTCTGTGGGGGTGGGAATACAGCATCTGGACTGAAGCAGGGTTGAGCCAGGGAGAAAAGTTGTGTTTGGAGATTGAGTGTTTGTCTGCAAGCCTTGGCTTCGAGTGTTCTTAAGGTTACGGGAAAATTCCCCCCGTCAACGGTCGGTTGATTCATACTCAGACTTGATTATCGGAAATGACATGTGCTGATGAATGTTTGTACCTGCTAAATGACTACCTACTTACACCCCGGATCTCATTTCTCTCTAAATACTATGTTTACCTGTGCTGATTGTTACAAGGTGGATGAAATGGCACAGAGTAAGCTGCATTCAAATTTTCCATTTTCCCCAAAAAACCGACAACAAATTTCCAAAAGTTTGTTGAAGTGCTTGGACCATCTTCACTCAACTGGTTCTTATCCAAAAGTCCTAAAGAAACTTCCAAAGTCATGCTGCTATTCTAATCCGTCACGGTGCTAATGTCTGTGATTTCATTATAATTTCTGGGGTGATTCTATGCGGTGGGTTGAACAACAATTTCAGGGAGAGCACTTGGCAATAAATCCTTATCCTGCGGTTTGTGGACAGGCAGAATCCTGTAACATACTCAAAGCAAGCATTCCTGCTCCTCTAAGCTTGATTTTCGAAGACATTTCGCATTGCCACTGCCAAGAAGCCAATCCCATGTCTACATTTAAATGGATGTTTTTGGCAGATGCTGTCATATCGAACCTACAAGAGAGTGCATGTTTTTTACAGTTCAGCAGGTAGATAAAGATGCAAATAAATTTCTAAGACAAACCCTCAAATTGACAATACTGCTGTGTTCAGGGATGTTGAGCAAAAACAAAAGTTTAGTGCTAGATAAAAATATTAAAAAAGTCATTGCAACATGCTAGCATATCTAGCATATCTTTTCTATTTCCATAGACACTAATATTTTGCTTTAGGGCTTCATGGTTGTTTAGGCATCCAAGCAAGCAGTGGTGGTGAAAACATAAAACATGCAAGCTGGAATTTTTAGACCACCGTGACATTTATTGTCCTTGCCTCGTAAACATTAATATAAAAGAACTATTGCCTGATTTTACATCAGCGTCAAGAAGCAGTACGGATGTAAACAACACGTGATTTTGTATACAGAACAGCTGTTTTTACCGACAGCCATACATACTGTACGAGGACACAAGATACAAATAAATGGGATCATGACTAATGGTGTGCCTTGTTCTTTGCAGGTCTGTTCTGGGTCAAAGTCTGATTACATCCAAGAATGCATTGCAAAAACTCTAAAAGCATTAATCCAAAAAGGGATGTAGATATATTCCATTCAATACTATACATAATCAATAAAACAATTGTCAAATTAGAAGACTATTTTATTAATGTTTATTAAGCTCCTCATTAGTTTAGCAACATGCTAACATCTAAATCTATTGGAATCAAGTCTCCTGCATGAGGACTGCTATTTTTGTGGTGCACACAAAGTTGCATTTCATAAAGTTGTTGGCTGTAGATAGCTAGGTTTCATTATGTATTCAATTAAGTTGGCTAACAAAAGATTTTAAATTATTCAAAAGTGGTAATGGTCGCCAAAAGTGAATTCTTACTAATGACTTTAAAGTCGACATGAAACGGAAGTTGCAATAGTCTTTTCTTCCCTATTGTGATGTATTTCCAGGAGAAACGGCTCTCGAACAAGCACAAATGTATGGCGGGACTTGATTTTGTCCATGGGGAATTGATTGGATGGTTGTGGTTTGCTATTGGTGGATCTCATTTGAGTGACAGGTCAACAGAAAACATGTCATTAGAGAAGAGAAGAGGGGGAAAGTTATTTTGGTTAAAAATGATGAGGGCACATGAGTTAAAAAATGTGTCCATGTGGATAAATAATGTATAATATATACGCAATATTCCATATAAAACAAGAATTGTCCAAATGTGTATTCCTTGGTGACTTTGCTGGGTGTGTCTTTGTATTATTCTTTGCAGGTCTTTTCTAGGTCAAGCTCTAAAGAGAAAGGTCTGTACAGAGGTCAAGACATGGGTAACTGATTAACACTGGCTAGCTTTCACAGACGGCAAGTTTGCCGAAGGTCAGAAACATTCTACGCACGTACGCAATCTCAGACGCAAATGCTTCGCCAACGCATTGCAAGTGCACAATTTGATTGTAAATACATAGGCCTACTGTAAATGATATGTTTTTGTAGTACTGTTGAAGTTACAAACTCAAGGGGGCAATATAGTTACCTGTAAATGTCCACCATTAAAACAGACGTGTCCATGCTAGCAGTTTAACAAACTTCAACCAATTCAAAGACTTCCTCAAACTGTTGCTCTGCCATGCCAGTGGTTGACCTGAAATAGAATGCTTGAGTAGCCGTGTTTGTAGTCACATACTTGCGTAGAGTATGTTTTGGGCCAAAAGCTAGTGATTTTTTTTTTCATATATTCTTTCACATAAGTCAGTTAAAGGATTAGTTACGGCTGCTTTATATAATGATCAGATAATAAAAGCCTAAATTAAATCTGCTCATCATATAAAGCAATCATGTCTCTTCAAAAGACTTGGATCAAACCATGGCAGAGTTCTGGGTGAATAGACGTTAAATGAAGGGATGGAAATCTCTCAGATTTAATTAAAAAGAAAATCGTAATTTGTGTTCCGAAGATAAACGACGGTCTTGTGGGTTTGGAACGACATGAGAGTGAGTGATTGATGACATAATTGTACTTTTTGTGTGAACTAACCCTTGTTTGGAAATGTTCAAAATATGTTCTGCTCCAAAAACAAAGACTACAGTTTATACTTAGTTTTTCTTCTTCCCTTTTGTCATAAATTAATAAATTGTTATATTAATAATAACTATATATTTATATTTATAAATATTGCCAACAATATTTGTTTCTTACTTTTATCTGTTTTATTTGTGTTCAATACGGATGTATGAATGTGTTTCTATGCACCATTGATAAATATACTTGATGATTGGCATGGTAGACATCACTGTTTGTCCTGCTTTCCTTCTTCCCTCGTGAACCCTGGTCCACTTAACATGTGTTTGCTCTGTGGACTCTCTGGGCAGTGTCTGTCTTTGCCCTTACCTGTGGCTCGCATTGGCCAGCGCTTCCCCTCCTCTATTTGGATACATCGATTAGTTCCATCTTATCTCACACATGATATCTCAAAATACCCTGAGATACAGAGAAATCTGTTATCCAATTTCAACTACACACAGCGGTGGGAAATAAGATGTGCCAGGGTACAGAAGGGACATGGCTAGTGTGTAAATAGAGTGTGCACGTGCTAACAGAGGGAAAGCTTCCTTCACTTCACAGAAATTTAGATGAGAAAACAGCTGAATCTGACACTAGCCACAAGCTCGGCAGGTAAGACAGGTGCTCTGTTTACTGGAGAAACAAGTCCCAGATATATACTGACCCAGTTCTTTCGCGCCTGTCCCACACCCTATAGCTTCACACAGCAACCACGTCCAGCTTTTTTGTGCGCGACGACCTAATCCCATAGCCACCGTCTGACTTGCTCAAAGCTCAGTGTTTGATCTTGAATAGATGTAATAACCATAAAGTCTGGATTGCTTTAGTGCTCTTATCAGCTCATGAACACGTCTGGTTATGTGTCATGTGTCTCTGCAAGAACAGAGTATGAGACAACATGCACAGAACTTCAAACTGCACAGGAATGACTTACAATAATCAGGGAAAGTAAATGAAGGTGTCATGGACTTCTGCAGCAATTCATCCAATGGCACACACAGACACAAAGATTTTTTTAAAGTTTTCATTTCCTTGAGAATGTCAAGCATTCATGTAATTATTGCACACTTTAAGACTTGAGACTCTTTGAACCCACCGATCAGTGAGAATAACATCTGAACATGACAAAAAAAGTCTCGACACATTTAGAAAAAAAACAAAACTAATTAAAACCAAAAACTGTAAAAAGCAACAAAATGGTCAGAGACATCTGTCTGGGAAAACAATTGAAAAACACAGCGGGCAGACATAAAAACACTTTTGGTGTGAATGGCTGCTTACCCAGCTAACAATTTGTTGGTTAGTTCTGAAAGATACAGTTATCAGAAGGCAATATTCGAAATTAATTCCGCCATTGACGGAATTTTTCGTCATTTATGACACGACGGTTCCGCACTATTAACAGAATTTTCCAGCAATCCATGTTTTAACTGTTATATAGTTCGGGCTGCTATTACACATCTTCTGAAAGAGTAGAGAATCTCAGAATCCAAAAACAAGCAAAGAAGAAGCAGAAACAAGTGATAGAGGCATTGCTTACTCACATGTAAGCTAAAGCGATCAACATTTAACGTATAACCTAAATCAAAACTGGCCAATGTAACTGAATGAAATGTCAAACCCATGAAGAGGTACAGGACTGTGCAAGTCTTTGACAAAAATGCAATTTTCTGTGTTGATAAAAAATAATGCATGAAGCTAGAGTAAAATGTTTATTTTAATAAACCTGTATAAAAATACATTATTGCATATTCGGGTCTTTAGCGAACTGTATCTATATCTAACACAGATGGATCTCTACCTGTCCTGCTAATATAAAACTCTCCAGATATTAGAGTAACAATTACAGAATAATAAAATCAAGCATATTTTGTTACCTTTTGGAGCTTGGAAGGGTTAAGTTTGAGCAGATGTGTTATACCATCATCACTGTACTCATCAGAGCGCATTGTCAAAACTATAATTTTCAACATCTTCAAAATCAATATTCATCAGATCCACCATCAAGTGACAGTGACAGTAATATTTGATTGTGTTCAGTACTTGATCTGCAGTAAATCGCTGAGCCATTTCAAGTTTCGCTGATGATACTTCCTATTCTTTTGTTTTCTGCCTGCAGTAACTATGAGTCAAACGTCACTTTATCATTGTGTATCAGACATTGACACCTTCTGGAATAAAGGTGATTTGCAATTCAGTCATCAAAGATTCAATTATTGTTG
This sequence comes from Rutilus rutilus, assembly GCF_951802725.1. Classification (NCBI taxonomy): domain Eukaryota; kingdom Metazoa; phylum Chordata; class Actinopteri; order Cypriniformes; family Leuciscidae; genus Rutilus; species Rutilus rutilus. Next base: position 20,734,142 of record NC_140220.1, on the reverse strand, counting down.
TGCAGAAAAAAAAAATACTAACACTGTTACACACCTCGGGTCGTTAGTGACCCTTTACAATATTTATAAAAAATTAACGGGAGAACAGTAGCCTGGATGCCAGCCGAACTTAGCCCCGCCAACAACATTTGAGGTCGGAAAGTTTGGTCTGGACTTGATCCGTTGTGGAGCAATTATGCTCGAACCAGAGCTGTTCGGACCAATCAAATTGTCAGGGTGGGCTTTATACAATTATGGACAGATGATCAACAGTAACGTAATCATCCACGTCACCAAAGAGCGCTAGGGTTGAATTCGTTTACAAAAAAGATGACTGCCGCTGGAGAATTGAGATGTGTAGATTCCGCCATCGCGTCTGTTATAGAAGATATCAACAGCGCATTCATTTTAAAAGAGGAACAGAGAACCGCAATCAAGGCATTTGTCGAACGGAAAGATGAATGAAGAACATACGTCACTTACTCCATGGTTCATGGTTCGGTTGAAACACGCCCCTTAATCACAGCCCAATGGAGCAATATCAGACTCATATTCTGACTAGAATCTGAGTATGACGACATCAGGCTAGGAAAACAGGCCTTTTTAAAATAATTTTATAATTTATAATGATTTGATTGAGGAATACTAAAGATGAATGAGGACAAGGGTAGTGAATGACCTCCCGGGTCACTAAAGATGCATTGATAAAGATGCTCACAGGTATGCGTTGGTGGGGAAAGAGTTAACGTCCCCAAAACATGTTTAAAAGTTTGTTAACATTATCAGAACATTCCCCTAACTTCTTTACTCCAATCATTTACCATGCTATACTTCAGTAATCATCCAGTACTTCTACGACTGTATATAATAAGCGGTACAGATGGATTGACATCAATAATCAACATTATCAAGCCATGTTTTGTTTTGATCTGTTATTTAATAAAAAATAATCCGAGCACATTAACCATGTTTGTTTTACTGACTGCGAAACTACTTCAGGTGGTTCAGTTCACCAACTCAAAATAACGATCAATTCATGAACGGTTGGATTCGCTGGTTAAGTCGACAGATATAAGGGACACACATAATAACTGATGACAAACTCGCATGGAAAACGTTTCTCAGGTCAGTCTGAGCGCTCATGGTACGCAGTATGCACAGTGTGTACAGCCATTCAGCTGCAGGTGCCACTGCATGAAAACATGAATAGCTCTATCATGTCCTGGGAGGCTTTGAATTGTGTCATGCCTCAGACACTTCAAATAGACAGTGACATCATCTCGCCTCAGGTTCGGATATGTGTAAACCACAGGAAGACTGAGCTTAGGTCATCAACGACAATGACCTTGCAGAATGGCCGTTTGGATACAGGCCAGGAAGATAAACAGATTCTTTTGTTATTTGCATCAGACAGTACAGCGCAGTTAAAGTTAAATGTAGCGATAGCTAGTTAACTGGTGTAGAGGTTCTACGAGGCTGACATACAGTAGTAAACAAATAACTTAAAGCTAAAGTGTAGATATAAAGCGAAGTGTGGTTCATCAGGGTGATGGAGGTGTTGCGAAACCACACACTGTTGAATTTGGCAGCCGTTCAACAGTGCAAGGTTCACAGTCTCGCTCTGAAGTGGTGTGGTAGTAGCGATATAGGGTGCCAAAAAGTAAGAAAAAGCATGATGGGAAATTCCCTTATGATCCTCTAGGGAAGAAGGTTTCTTTGTCAAAACAATCAGTGTTAATTCATTTGTTTCACACATTAGCTCTGTCCAAAATAGAGCGCTGCCTACATAGAAAGCATTTAATACTCCAGGCTCAGTACAAGTTAAGCTCAGCCGACAACATTTGTACCGTAGCATAATGCTGATTACCACAAAAGTTAATTTCCACTCATCCTTACAGTGCAGTGTCATAAACATTAAAGAATGACAGTAAAAATGCTTTACAGCTCAAATAAAACAGAGGAAGTGTTTTGTTAAAATACATTTCTGTACATTTCTGCTTTTAAATCCTCTAAAAACTAAGAATGTGTGCTATTCATTTCCATTGTGCATGCCCTGTAACTTTTTTTCTTTTTCTCAAGAGTTGTGCAGAGATAACATATTTCTGTATAGGCCAAAGCCTGAAATCAGTTAGCATTTTAGCACTTCCGGTTCCATCGTCCTGAAGTCAATGGGTTTTTGAATGGGGTTTTGGTCAAATGCATGAAATATGGTATGTGGTGAACACAAGCTCAAGATATTTTCACGTTTTTTCTATGACATAAATTACATTAGTAATAGCCTAACCCCTTGTGATTTTTTTAAAAGCTTTTGTTATTCTTGAAAAGTGGCTGAATGTGACTACAGAGGTTGTCGTGTACAATAATGTCATCAAACCGAACAGGTAAACTCATCTACTCACTAGTGATGGTGACGTTGAAGTCATGTGACTGTTGTGCAGTTCATATTGTCAGGGTTTGTTTTTTATCTGTTTCCCTGTTTTGTTCATGTCAGAGTTTCACATGTTCCTTTTAGTCCGTGAGGCAGACCCCCAAATTTCAGAAATTAGTATCATAAGAGGGCACCAATGTTGCTCTTTTTTATTCAACAGAGGGACCACAAAAATGCATGATAGCAATTCTTAGTGGGTAGCTTAGGGTACAAAAATCACCAATTTTATGTATGACCCTCCCAAAATTTGTCGAATTCAACGTAAAGTCAGTTATTTCTTTAATTCATTATTTTTGGTACCAAAACATTTATACTTGGTGATATCTAGGTTGGAATATTGTCAAAACTTTAACTTGTTTCAATAATATAGTTATTATGATTATTTTTCTGCATAAAACATAGTGGTGTACAGCTTTCACTCATTGTTTTAAACTGAAGACCAGTCAGTATATGCTTCCATGTAACAATATATTATACAATTATTGATTAATCTATCAAGTCAATTCATTGTATGCTAATTACCATGGATAACTAAACAACAAGTGAATTGAATGCTAATTGCCCAAATTGTACATACACACAATGTACATACATTGTCAAACACATTTACAGCAGCAAAGAAAGCTAAAGTGAAATGAGATCAGGTGATGATGGTTACCTGTTGATGGTTTTATAATCATCATGAAACAGCCTGATTCACTGAGATTTTTATAATCTAACAATTGTGTTGTACCATTAATATTTTCACATCACAAACCCTGTGTTACTGAAGCATCAGATCCAGCAATATTATAACAATCAGTTAGATTTTAACAAACATGAGCAGGCAAAAGTCAGTTTAATATGACACACACAGACATCAACAATCAGCGTATGAATCTCAACAATGGTGACAATCAAAAGTGCCTTGCTGCAATGCATGCTGGGTACCAGCATAGTACAAAACTCCCAGCATGCATTGCAACATGAATAACTTATGCAGCTGAATTGTACTATCATTTTGTTTAATTCTAAATATTTTGTTTTATTTTTTGCTGTTGTTTTTGTTGTGAATTAGTAGCTTTTCAGTGATGTTCTGAATTGATCTGTTTATCTAAATATTTGTGATTGTCACCATTGTTGAGATTCATACGCTGATTGTTGATGTCTGTGTATGTCAGCATAAGCTTAGTTTTTGATCTCATGTTTATTAAAAGATTTAAACTGACTGTTATAATATTGCTGGATCTCATGCTGCAGTAACACAGGGTTTGTGATGTGAAAATATTAATGGAACAACACAACTGTTAAATTCAAAAGACATCAGTTAATGAGGTTATTTTATGATGATTATAAAACCATCATCACCTGATATCATTTCACTTTAGCTTTCTTTGCTGCTGCAAATGTGTTTGACAAACACACTGTCACAGCGGCCAAAAAAAGACAAAAGATATAATAAGAGTTAAGAGCCCAACTAATGGAAACACTGATCACTGTTATGGTGACTTCAAATGAAACACATTAGAGTTAAACCTCTGTTAATTCTCAATAAAAACTTTTGTAGACGTCTGACAGAAATAAAGTCAGTCTGGTTAGTAATAAGTGAAGCTGGTAATGCTGTTTGTGGAGTTGTTTAATCCTCCTCTGCTGAGATCTTGAGAGATTTAATGTCTTTTCTCTTCAGTTGATTTCATCTGAGGCTGTGACTGAAGTCAGTTGTAGTTCTTGTGTTTCTGCTCATCTCTTTTTCTGTTCTCTTCTTTCCTTCAGTGATTCTGCTTGTTAACAGGCTTATTAAGGCTGAAATGACTCCATATTTAATATACACAGGTTTTGTGGCTCAGATAAGGTTGGCTGTGCTCTTGGCTGATATGTGGCATTGCTATGGCCTGCTTGTGGCCCAGATCTGGCAAACAGGAGTGATGCGCCCAAGTGCCATCATTCCACGCTGCATGTGGGCCAGATCCGCATTCCACAAGTTCCAGATGTGGGCCGGATCTGGGCCGAAACAATGTTGCTATCTGGGACAGACACTGAATAACTTTGTTACCTGTATGTGACTAAGGGGTTCTTAAAGCTGCTCATTTGTACACTCTAGGATTTGATACACTTGACTTGTGGTTTAGTTTTCTTTAAAAGTTCTTCTAATAAGGCTAATATCCAACTAGGTGGATGTTCATGAAAATATTTTCCTAAAAATGTTGGTATATTGAACCATATTTGCACAAAATATTATTTTGTGTTAATAAAATTTCAAAATTGTGTTATATTTTCCTTAGTTTTTTGTATATTTTCTGTCCTAAAGAGCCTATATTATGATTTTATTTTATTTTATTTATATATATATATATATATCATAAAAGAGATCTAAAGCAATAGATATGTCAATATAATACAGTTTATCAATGTTGAGATTTATTTTGCATAATTATATTTTTTCAGCACGTTTAAATGTAAAATTTGTAATTTTCATACCTTAAGCTACCTACATGGCACTGCTATCATGCATTTTTGTGGTCAGGGGGCATGCCTGTTTTGAAAAATAAACATTAGAATTGGTGCCCTTTTTGATACCAATTTTCTGCCCGCCTCACGGACTATTTGTTCAGTTTCCCGCCTTTGTTCAGTTTCCATGGTTACCGTCATTATTAGTTCATTGGTTTTCAGCTGTTTGTCATTTATTAGCTCATTTCAGTTTGTTATTTAAGCCTTACATTTGTCTTTGCTCTTGGTCCAGTCTCTGTTATGTTGAGATGTGTTTGCACTGCCTGTTTGCTTACTTTTTGAGAAAGAATTAAACTTATAAGTGTTTTGTGAGAACCTGAGTCGTCTGTCTTTAGCTTCCCTGCATGCATCGTTACAGAAGTCTGGACCAAAGCTGAAAGATGGATCTCAAGGTACTGCCAATTACAGTGGTCACAGTACCCCCAGATCCAACAACAGCACCTGTCAAAATGGATGAAGCGGGTGAGATCTTGTACTCCATTTATCAAAATAGCTGTAAGATTGAATCCTACCTAGAGGAGTTCTGAGAGTACAGCCATCTAACTGCTAAAGGATCAGCAGCTGATGGACTTATTTTGAAGTGGATTAGACCCACACTTCACCTCGTGGATGCCACCGGGAAATCCAAACATGACCCTTGAATGTTACCTGGACTCTGTGTTGAGATGGTGTGGCACACCGTACACGGTCAGCACCATTCAGTCATCCCGGTTCACGGCAATCCATGATCCTCTACTAGAGCCTCGTCCCAACATGGCCGCCCTTCCAGAGTCTCGTCCCGTCGAGGCCGCCGCCACGCCTAAGCCCGTTCTCATGAGATAAACCCCAGAGACTGTTTCCTGGAGTTAGCTCTGGTGAATGATGTGTTGACTATTGTGGCCATGTTGTGTGTGTGTGGGCTGCACATACATCGGCCTCAGCAAAGATGGCTGCAGCCATGCCAGAGTCTTCAGCCAAGATGGCCACCACTGTGCCTGAGAATTTGCCACCGTTTGTTTTGGGGGGATGGGCTATCTGTCCATGGAGACTGTCCCCGAGACGCTCAGCCCTGAGCTACCGTCTCCGCCATGGTCGCCTGAAGGGCTATCTCCGCCCTGGCCCCCTGAGCGGCCTTCTCCGCCATGGCCGCCTGAAGGGCCGGCTCCGCCCTGGTGGCTGCCAATTTGCCCTAAACCACCCATTGTCAGCCTCCAGGGCGCCCACCCTCCCACACCTTGGGTTTTCTTTTGCTCCCCACCCTCCCTCCCTCCTCAGTTGGACTGTTGACTTCTGCTGATTGTATCAAAATTCAGTTATGTTAATTTGAAGATTATCACAATAAACAAAATGTGTAAGAACCACAAGCTGTTGTTAGTCATAGACCATATACTTGGGGGAAAACGTTCTTCGACTATCCTTATAATGTGATTTTTATTTTAATGCTTTTGGAATGTTTGCGTAAAACATTGTGAGAACAATTTTAGAAAAATGTCCTTAGTGTTATTTGTCAAAGTTTAAGTCAAAAAATATTTTGGTGTGTGTAGAGCTTTTCACAATACACATTGTTTTAAAGCAGCTTTACAGAAAATCATGATGTTATAAATGTCTTAATCTTCATACCTTATTGACGCATTTAGCATATTCCCAGCTCAGGGAATGTTCTCAGAACTTTAGCTAACGTTCTGGCAAGATTCTCTCAAAGTTATGAACAAACTTTCTTCCAGTAACATTAATAGAACATTTGTTCTAAGCTATCTGGTCTTTAAAAAAAGTTCTCAAAATGCTAGCACAAAAATGTTATTTATATATTGTTCATGGAAAATACTTTTTTGGAATGGTTTAGTTGGACGTTCATCTAAATTTTTAGAATTTTCAAAAAAACATTCAGAAATAACTTAACAGGAATGTTAGCAAAACATATAGTTTACTGTGATAAAACACTCCACTTTTCTAAACCAGAATATAGTTTTTGTTGGGGATAAATGTAAAACTTTAAGAACAAACAAACTCTTAATAATTAAACACTAGATATTGTTCTTATATCTAGTGTAAATTAAATGTTTCTAATAGTTAAGTGTTCCAAAAGCACAGTTCTCTATAGTTCTCAATAGAGAAACTAAAATTAATGACCAATGTGTGTTAGCTATGATTTTTTTATTATTATTAAGGTATCACACCATTAGCTTAGCAACATGGTAACATCAACCCTATTTAGTCCTTAGGGTGGACGCCAAATTGAATTATATGCGAATGTAAATGAAGCAGTGAGGGCTAGACTTACCGCCTTTACAAAGAACTCACCTTCCCCTATAAAAAGTTTTTGAAAAGATGTTCATGAGCTGAACAATTGTCATTGATGTTGTCTACATAGAACAATCCTGTTGAGTCACTCATGAGGTTTCAACCAGACAACTAGGTTTTAAGTAAGCTAACACTTACTGTACTTTGTAAGTTTATATCTTCCTATTAAGCTACAATGTCACTGTAAAAGAAAACAGATCAAATCTACTAATTTAAACACTCTAAAAGAATCAAATGGGGGCAGATCAAAACCGAGAGAAAGGACAAATCTGCGTCATTCATTGTCTAGCTTTATCTTGCTGCTCTTGTCCTGTAAGGATTAGATTTCAGGAATGGGAATAAATAGGGATAATCTTCCGGCCACAAAAGAGAGGCTTCTCTTTCATGTGAGGTGAAATACTAGATCTCCTGGAGTCCGGCTGAAGCCCGAGGCACTGCAGATTCCCTCCCGACAACAGAAGAGTCTCGTAGATGATCCGCAACCTCACGTGTTGATTTCCCCTCTGGACAGTGACGGGAGCTGCAATTGAACAATGGGGATTGTTATATCACAAATGCAAATACCACAAAAACCATCCCCTGGAAAGAGCTAGTGACCTAAATGCATAGGTACTGTCAGCTGATACTGCAGTGGGAAAGGCCCTAAGGATAGGACCAAATATAACTTCTCAAATCAGCATGACAGTGTGTTAGATGCATCTAAACTGCTTTGATCACAAAGTTACTTAGTCATTTTAAAAGATTGTTCGATTTAAAAGTATGTTTTAAACTATTGTTGTAGTTTCTTGGTGTTATGAGTAGTTTTTTAGAGAATCACTAGGGTGTTCTGGGCGATTGCTGAGTGGTTGCTTACATGACCTAAGTCAAAAGAGTGCAAGTCTCTAATTTGAACTGATTTGAGGTAACAGACAGGATGCAGAGTTGTATTTCACATTTGAATTAAAGGAAGTCAAATTAAAATGATTAAAAGACTTTCACAGAACTTGTTAGAGTATATATATATATATATATATATATATATATATATACACATACACACACTCACCTAAAGGATTATTAGGAACACCATACTAATACTGTGTTTGACCCCCTTTCGCTTTCAGAACTGCCTTAATTCTACGTGACATTGATTCAACAAGGTGCTGAAAGCATTCTTTAGAAATGTTGGCCCATATTGACAGGATAGCATCTTGCAGTTGATGGAGATTTGTGGGATGCACATATAGGGCACGAAGCTCCCGTTCCAACACATCCCAAAGATGCTCTGTTGGGTTGAGATCTGGTGACTGTGGGGGCCATTTTAGTACAGTGAACTCATTGTCATGTTCAAGAAACCAATTTGAAATGATTCGAGCTTTGTGACATGGTGCATTATCCTGCTGGAAGTAGCCATCAGAGGATGGGTACATGGTGGTCATAAAGGGATGGACATGGTCAGAAACAATGCTCAGGTAGGCCGTGGCATTTAAACGATGCCCAATTGGCACTAAGGGGCCTAAAGTGTGCCAAGAAAACATCCCCCACATCCATTACACCACCACCACCAGCCTGCACAGTGGTAACAAGGCATGATGGATCCATGTTCTCATTCTGTTTACGCCAAATTCTGACTCTACCATCTGAATGTCTCAACAGAAATCGAGACTCATCAGACCAGGCAACATTTTTCCAGTCTTCAACTGTCCAATTTTGGTGAGCTCGTGCAAATTGTAGCCTCTTTTTCCTATTTGTAGTGGAGATGAGTGGTACCCGGTGGGGTCTTCTGCTGTTGTAGCCCATCCGCCTCAAGGTTGTGCGTGTTGTGGCTTCACAAATGCTTTGCTGCATACCTCGGTTGTAACGAGTGGTTATTTCAGTCAAAGTTGCTCTTCTATCAGCTTGAATCAGTTGGCCCATTCTCCTCTGACCTCTAGCATCAACAAGGCATTTTCGCCCACAGGACTGCCGCATACTGGATGTTTTTCCCTTTTCACACCATTCTTTGTAAACCCTAGAAATGGTTGTGCGTGAAAATCCCAGTAACTGAGCAGATTGTGAAATACTCAGACCGGCCCGTCTGGCACCAACAACCATGCCACGGTCAAAATTGCTTAAATCACCTTTCTTTCTCATTCTGACATTCAGTTTGGAGTTCAGGAGATTGTCTTGACCAGGACCACACCCCTAAATGCATTGAAGCAACTGCCATGTGATTGGTTGATTAGATAATTGCATTAATGAGAAATTGAACAGGTGTTCCTAATAATCCTTTAGTATTATTATATATCCTCTGTATATATATATATAAAAAAGTACTGATTGATACCTCATACATATGTTATCATATGCATATATATATATATATATATATATATATATATATATATACTGTATTTATATATTTATATTTATTTATTTTTTCTAAGTATTGATTGATACCTCATACACATGTTATCATATGCACAACAAATGGGGTATTGTATTGTATTTCATTATATTTATTCGGTTAAAGGGTTAGTTCACACAAAAAATAAAAATTAATTCACCCTCATCAAGACTTTTTTCATCTTTGAAACACAATTGAAGAAATTTTCTCTCATAATTGTTGCCCATCCATTGAAAGTCAATGCAGCCAAAATCTGCATGCTTCAAAAAGTACAAAATGACGTTGTAAAAGTAATCCATATGGATAGAGTGGTTTGATCCAAGGCTTCTTGGATTAAACTGGAAGCTCAAACGTGACATACAAGAACCGATGAGGTTTGTTCTCGCATGTCAAGAAAGTACAGTTAAGCTTCCATTTATCATATTTGATTGTGCATTGTTCAATGTTTATATGTAAGGTGATCGTGCCTCTTCAGAAGTCTTGGATTAAACCGCTCAATATTTATACAATAAAATATCTTCATGATTTTTTATGTCTTCAATGAAGGGACAGAAATCGCTTTGGTTTCATTTAAAAATATATTTTTTCATATGGGTTTGGAACGACATGAGGGTGATTATTTGATGATGGAGTTTTAATTTGTTTTGGGTGAACTAACCCTTTCATATTACAAACCATGGTGGATAAACATGTCATATCCCAGACTGCTCTAATTTACCGTAAAGTCTTCAAATGGTGCCAAACAGTTATCTCTGTGTATTAATGTAGTGGACATTTTGTGGTCAGTGGTTTTGTTTATGACCTTAAAGCACAACTCTTCCCTTAAATTTGTTGCATTCAGGGTATGAAAGTATGTTTTCAACTAACATTTAATGAACACGCCATGGTCCAAAGGTAACAATGCTGCAAACTAGTGAAAATAAATTGTACAGCTTTCTTGTACCATGTGTCATTATCAACAAGAACATAGTGTTTAGGCACAGAATTACTTGCAGTCAGAGATTGTCGTGACTGATTACTGTATTTGCATGTTCACCTGGCAGATATTTTCTCACCAAAACACTTAATAGCTTAATGCAAAACCGATGAATGTAATACATTTCGTAATCCTCTAAATCTGCCTTTGTTTTTCCCTGGATTTCTGCAATTTAACAAGTGTTTTTTTTAATGCTGTTCACACAGTGCTTTTGACACGCCAAGGCTCCTTTCGGCTGAGTTAGATGGCTTTTAAAATTTGCACATGACTATCCTTCATTACATTAAACAACATGGTATGTTGTTACATTAGACTCTGAATCAGTCTTCTAGGGTACAGTAGAAATACGTTAATGGGGTTAGTTCATCCAAAAATGAAAATGTCATTATTTACTCATCTTTCCAGAGGCCTGTTGCATGAAGCTGGTTTAATCACAAACTCTGGATCAATCCCTGAGTTGACAGAGAATTATTTTTTACCAGGATGTTGATCCAGGATCAACAAAATATGTTGACCCAGTAACTCCGGGTCTAACTCTGCAAAATCTGGACGTGCGAGCGAGCGTTGTGAGCCTGCTGAAGGTTGGATTTGTATGGTTTTGACAACTCTAAACGTACTCTGAAACTCAGAGTTTGTTCAACTAGCTTCATGCAACAGGCCTCCAACCTGTGTGACTTTCTTTCTACACAAAAGGTGGATTTTTGAAGGATTCACTGCCCACTCAAATGTATAGTCAATAAAGTACTATGAAAGTGGTCTATGACTTGAATGCTTTCATTTTTCTAAAGTCTTGAAGCTAAAGATGAATCGATCTAAATTTAAGTCATTATACACTGACATTTTTTACATGAAAGTTCATGAGAGAAGCAATGTTTGATTCAAGACCGAATGTTTCATGTAAGTCATATCTTTTCAATAAATCCTTGATCCACTTCACAAAACCCGATTCATTTAGGAATATCTGACTGACTGATCTGGTGGGTGCTTCCCAAATGCATCTTTATGCGCCAACTATTGCATTTTGCCACTTACTGTATTGGGAGCAGTATGCTAGCTGGAGCCGTTTACCTCCAGTCTTTGTGCTAAGCTAGGCTAGCGGTGGGTGGGTCAGACAGAGTTACGGCACGCTTGGAGATGAGAAGGGTATGTATGGATTTATCTAATTCTGTGGGATACGATGAATAAGCTAAAGTCCCAAAAAGTCGGCATGTTCCTTTAACGTATTGATTCAATTCTTCAGTCACAATGTTAGCTCACTGGAGGGAAAGATTATCAGTGAATAATGACTTATAGTTTGTTCTGTTCATCACAGCATCTATCGTATGGCTTTAGAAGACTTAAAGAGTTAGTTCACCCAAAAATGAAAATTCTGTCAGTAATTACTCACCCTCATGTTGTTCCAACCCCGTAAGACCTTTGTTCATCTTCGGACCACAAATTAAGATATTTTTGATTAAATCTGAGTGCTGGATCACTTCTCCATAGGCTTCTAAGACACTATAACTTGCTGGCCCAGAAAATGTATTAAAGACATCGTTAATATAGTCCAAGTGACTCCAGTGGCTCAATCTTAAGTTTATAAAGCGACGAGAATACTTTTTGTGCGCAAAAAACAAACAAAAATAATGACTTTATTCATTTCCTTCTCTTCTTCTTCTTGTTTAATGGCGATTAACTCCTAAGGAGCATTATCGCCACCTACTGTGCTGGATGGCAAATTAACCTTGGGTGATAACATTTCCTTCTCTCTGGGCCTCGAGTCTTTTCACGTAGTGTTTAAAGCGCTAGTTCACTTTGAAATTAATTTTTGATATGTTTTAGCTTACCTCAAGGGCATCCAAGATGTAGGTGTCTTTGTTTCCGGCGCGGGCGGGTATAGATATAAACAGATCCGTCAGATCATTTGGACGTGTGCTGTTTTCAAGAGATAACAACGATATAAATACTGTTCGTTTTCTCACACAAACCGCTCGTTTCGTGTCTTAGGCCATCAATGTGTACTTATGATGGGGACTTGTTTCATTTGGACGATGGGGAATTGTTTTCATTTGGACTCTGTGCTTGTGTTTTGAGACAATGACCATCGACCTGCATTATATGACTGACAGACAAGAACGGTTTGACCTAAAAATATCAAAATTGAAACTACTGCGGAAACAAAGACACCTACATCTTGGATGCCCTTGAGGTAAGCTAAAACATATCAAAAATTAATTTCAAAGTGAACTATCCCTTTAAGCGTAGCGCGTCTTGTGTTGCACGTCACCACGTAGGCTCACTATTGGGCGACGCTGGTCATGTGTGTGATACGTGGTGATGTGCAACACAGACGCGCTACGCTTAAACACTACGTGAAAAGACTCGAGGCCCAGAGAGAAGGAAATGAAAAGTGGAATAAAGTCGTTATTTTTGTTTGTTTTTTCGCACAAAAAGTATTCTCGTCGCTTTATAAACGTAAGATTGAGCCACTGGAGTCACTTGGACTATATTAACGATGTCTTTAATACATTTTCTGGGCCAGCAAGTTATAGTGTCTTAGAAGCCTATGGAGGAGTGATCCAGCTCTCAGATTTAATCAAAAATATCTTAATTTGTGTTCCGAAAATGAACGAAAGTCTTACGGGGTTGGAACAACATGAGGGTGAGTAATTACTGACAGAATTTTCATTTTTGGGTGAACTAACCCTTTAAATGTACTTGAAGCGAAATCATAGAACGAACTGGTGTGACGTCATTATGATCAAAATCAGGCCAAAACGTAGTTCATTTGGAGATTGAAACCAGAAAAGTCTAACTGCTATTGGTTTCATGGCGATGATGTCATATGTAGATGTGGCTCTGGGGCTCTGCCTTCTTTGATATGGAAATCTTCGGGTCAGTCCGTCACGGTAAAAACCTGAGTAAAAACACACTGGAGAGCCACTTTAAAATAGAAATTGAAGGTGTCATTTTAACTGAAAGTTATACTGACACTGTTTTGTTTTGTTCACATTTAATACTGTAAATATATTTGCTTTAAAGTAATCTATTGTATAAAATGCTATATAAATAAACGTGACTTGACTACAGTGCAAAATTGGGCAGAGTTTGTGCAAACATATCCTCATAACTATGATCAGATAGCGTGAAGACTGTTTTTAGTGGACCTTCAGACCAGTTTTATATTGAACAGTTGCCAGGACATTCTTGAGTTACACAAACAGTATGAAAGAAACTCATATGGGTTTGGAATCAGAACAACATGAGGGTTAGTAAATATTACAGCATGTTCAATTTGGAGTTAACTGTGCCTTTAAAACAAACTATGACAAATCTGAATTCATGCTTTGAATTGATTCATGGATGCATGAATCAAAATTTGCCACAGTGTTGAGCTCCACAGAATGCACAGGGTAATTTCAGGCCGCATTTCATCACCCATGAATGTTATAGCAGCATAGTAGCCTACTACTTTGTTTACTGTTCTCTCTCACAAATATATAAAAAACGCCCACATCCTGGGCCTCCATCACCAATCTAACACTGAAGACGGCCTGCTCAGATTACATCTCTGGGAAATGCTTTAGTCACACCGACAAACGCCCGCACAACATTCCAGCAGCGTGACAATGCACACTCCTCCTACTCCCTCTCTTTCTCTGCACTTCACTCTTACTTTCACTCCTTTCAAATTAACTACTGTTGTCTTTTCCTGTCTTCTGGCTCAGTGAATAAGGTCCTTATCCATTTCCAGCTATATCGTGGGCTGTATTTAATTCTTCCCTTGTGCTTAACACTTGTTTAAAAGGAATAATCCAATGCAGATAAACAGCTTTGCAAAGAAACACCCTTAAGCTTTGGCCTGAGTGTCAGTGAGTTCGTCTGAGACTCTTGTTTAGTGATATAAAGCATTTTTGCATGTTTAATGAAGCTCATATTTTGCTTTTTTAGTTTAGGAGACTTTGGATGTGCGCTGTAAAAACATTTGAGATCTCCGGTATGTGAATTTGTTAAAGAAAGAAGATACTTTGAAAATGTTCATACAATGAAAGTCAATAGGGTCAAATGGTTTTGGGCCTAAAACATTCTTCAAAAAATCTTCTTTTATATTCCACAGAAGAAAGGAAGTCATGCAGGTTTGGATCAACATGAGGGTGAGTAAATTATCACAGATTTGTTCCTTAACTGTTCCTTTATGTTCAAATCTGTGACTTTTGATAGCACATTTTGGTATCTCAACAAATCGGAGCCAAGTTTGCAACATTTTTGAAAACTCTCCCGAAGCGTCTCCATTTGCACTATACGGTGTCCTTTCTGTTTATCACACATGCCTGATTTCTTGCAGCTTTAACAAACATTTCTGGCCTACACAAATCACACCAGATGTGTCTATCTGTTCCAGTTCCTTAAACCTCCCAGATGTTGTGGGGTCTCTAGACACAACAGTTTTGGCACTGTTTTTTGTACAAAAATGTTGTGTATGACAGCGACCTGGATTTTCTTGTGAAATTATGTCTTTTATCTCTTTTCTGTGTTACATAAAACAATATATGAGCGTAATAGTCATAAGTCCATAGAGCAGAATTCCACGATCAATCATATTTTAAAACACGAAGCCCTTATCTGGCCAAGGGCCTCTTGTGAAATAACATACCACAGTGTGTAAACCAAAATAAATCACCGCACTCCCTTTTCCCCTTGATTTTTTTTTTCTCTTTCGCTGTTTCTCTCTTTCCCTCTTTATCATGCATGGGTATGTCTACAATATCAGCAATGAGATTCAACAAGTTGCAACATTCTGGCATAAAAACACTATTGAGAATTAAACCAACTCATTTTCAATAACAAAACACATCATCAGTCTGGGGAAAACTACAGTTCCTGCCAAGGTCTCTGGGCTCTGGGTACAACAGGGCAAAAAGTCCATATGACTGAATATTGATGAAGAAATAAAATGAGTGCAAAAAGAAATGGACTTTTTAACCCCTTCAATTAGGGGACTTCCTATCCCAAATACTATCCCCCAACTTATTTGCATTAACAAACATTAGATCATGGCACAAACAAGCCCAAAATCATAGGTTTGATTCCCAGGATTGATTCTGTATGCAGATGTTCAGTCAAATTTCTTGAATACAAATTGATAAAAGCTTCTGCCAAATGTAAATATGACAGTTACTGAAAAAACCCCAATTGAATTAATCACCCTGAACAAAGTAAAAAATCACAATCAAGTCTTTGTCTGAAACATGCATGTGTAATAGGCTAATTGTCATTAGCTACATAAATCTGCAAATAAATAAATAATAATATTAGGTACGCCTGTTCTACTGCTCGTTAACGCAAATATGTAATCATCCAATCACATGGCATCACCTCGCACAACAATCTCTCGGGTTTACAGAGAATGGTCAGAAAAGGTGTAAATATCCAGTGAGAAGCAGTTCTGCTGGTGAAAGTGCCTTGTTGATGTCAGAGGTCAGAGGTGAACGGCCAGACTGGTTTGAGCTGATGGAAAGGAGGAAACAGTAACTCAAATAACCACTCTTTACAACCGAGGTCTGCAGAAGAGCATCTCTGAACAAACAACACGACAAACCTTGAAGCAGAGCTACAGCAGCAGAAGACACACCGGTGACACTCCTGTCAGATAACAACAGAAACTGAGGCTACAGTTCACTCGGGATCACCAAAATTGGACAATAGAAGATTGGAAAAACGTTGTCTGCTCTGATGAGTCTCGATTTCTGCTGTGACATTCAGATGGTCGGGTCAGAATTTGGCATGAACAACATGAAAGCATGGATCCGTCCTGGTTGTGGTGTAAATAGTGCAGGGGATATTTTTTATTGGCACACTTTGTACCAATTGAGCGTTGTTTAAATGTTAAACCAAAATGTTAAATTGGTAGCGAATTCGCATCTCATTCATGTTTTCCGATGACCTGCTTACGCCCCATTCTGGTTAAGGTTAAGGGGTGATGTTAGAGGTGAAACTTTATGCTTAGTTTTTTTTTAAACAATCCAACAAATTCATACAAATTCGCTACCAATTTGCAAAAACATAGAGACAAAAAAAAAAAGTAGAGGCAAGATATGAGGAACAGCAGTTGGCATTACAGGGAAAGCTAATGGTCACACATATAACATCACAGAAGAAAAACATTTGGACGGCAGCAACATTTCCTATAGAATGGAAAAGAAGAAGCTCAAACTGCAGATTATTTGAATCCGTCTGAACCAAATATAAGCAGTTAATTCAAATGGCTTTGGGAATTAACTATAATAAACTCACTGCAAACATGAACCCAATGGCACCATGATTGAAGCAGAGAAATCTGTTAAGAATAAGCACCAAATGATAAATCCCTGGTGCATAATAGATCACTAACACGCAAAAAAAACCAACATGTGCATCATCAGGATAGAGCTGTTATGACGTTGACAATGAACTCATTGTACTGCCTTCATTAAAAGCTGAGGGAAACTGGTTCTGATTATTTTTGAAAGACAAAAAAATGTTTTCGGGTGACTCACTATGAGTAAAGACAGGCATGGCTTTGGTGCTTATACATTTTCAGGCATGATGATTTAGACACGAGTCATGCGCGAACGTGGCCTGCTGCGACCTGTAGAGCATCAGTATCATGCAAGTGTGATTTCAGGCCATCTCCAAGGCCACAGCCTCAGCCTCAGATGCCCATACCGAGGTAAATCAGGACACGGCAGATGATAATAAGCATAAGCTATAAGCGACAGCTGCCTGGGGACACGTTCTCCGGTTTCATATCAATGCATGAACATAAGTGGAAGTCCTTTCACACAGGTTTGAATCTAAAAGCTGTTTCACATTAGCAATGCTGCTCTGAAATAGGCTCTAACCTGAAACAGCTACACAGCTAACCACAGTTTCTGAACGCCTCTCGGGCGCCACAAACCTAGCCGTTGTTCTGTTACTTTCCATTTCCTCTGACACTTTTTACACTTGGGAGACAGGAGAGAAGGAAACGTGTGCATCTTTACATTAGAGAACGTCTGTACAAAGGACTATCCATCTCTTTTCTTGTCTTGCTCCCATATGTTGCACATTACAGGCTAATCATATCCAGACTTGGAGCCATGGAATGTCACCACCTTGCTTTTGGTTTTATTTTCCATTGCGAGTTCTACTCTCACAGGAACAATCATATCTGACTCACATTCCGCTGACTTCACTGAATAATTTCAGCAATTAATCTCTGAGTTAATGTCATAAACGGAATAGGAAGCAAAACATGACCTATGGTCACGAGCGGGGACTATAACAGGACTAGTCCCTGCGGTCACCCACCCAAAAGACAAACAAAACTTAATTTGACTTGGCTGTTTGTGCCGGTTCAGGTTCTGAGTTTGTTGGAAGTCCTGCTCAAATCTGACCTTTTGTTCTGTAAATTCAGTCACATCCAGAACACATACTTTTATTGATGTGAAAATACATCAAAAACAACAAATGGGCTGTTGGGTAATTGGAAGGACTCAATTGAGCGGAGATTATGGTTTTCATGTGCTTCAGGGAAAACAAATTTTCCATGGAACAACCTTTTGGAAGTCCAAAATAAACTCATCCCTCATGAATCTCTAATAAAATGGAGAATACCTGAAACCAGACCTTCCCACCAGATACAACATGAAAAAAACATGTCTTCCCATTTGAAGTCCTTCCGTAATTCTAACACAATCTTTGAGTGTGATAAACGGTAAGCTATTTTAAATATTTCCCTCCAATACTGAGTTCAGGTACAGTAAATGTGGCATGTAAATAACCTTGTAATTTTTTTTTTTTTTTTTAGTTGAAAAAAACTGACGGTAGTGGTACAGTCTTTAGTGTCCTTGTTAGTGTGCCCGCCTCTCACAGTGGAGACCCCGATTTGAATCCCACTCAGAGTTGGTTGAGTAGGACCGGTTACATTTTCTGCCGTAACCAAGATAGGGGTGAGGTTTAGGGGGGTGAGTGGTATGTAGGCCAGAGCTGTGCATATAAACCTCACTCCCCTGATCTCAAGAGGCGCTCTAGCGACTGACGCTAGTGGCTACGGTCTTTAGCGTCCTTGTTAATGAACCTGCCTCCTATGCCGGAGGCCTCGGTTTGAATCCCGCTCGGAGCGGGTCGGGTATGACTGGTTACGGAAGTAAAAATAATTTAACAGAATCACAACGACTTGAAGGAATCGTTCACCCCAAAATGAATAAAGTAACCCATGTGTCATTTCAAATTGGTTTGGATTATGAGGTATGGACTACTGTTATGATACTTTAATGGTGCTTTTACATCCTTTTTAATGTTTGAAATAAAACATATATATATAAATAAAATAAAAAACTGTTTGAAACTTCCAATAAAAGTCATAAGAGTTTAGAACAACATGAGAGTGAAAAAAAAAAATGAATTTTTTTTTAAACATTTAAAATTTTGGGGTGAATTTAAAGGTTAGTAATTTCAAAAAAAAAAAAAAACGCTGTTGAAAGTGGATCAGACCAAGCAGCACAACATGCTTGTTGCCAATCAGCAGTAGGGGGTGTGTTCACTTATGATGGGGGAGGAGAGTGTGAGCCAATCAGCAGTAGGGTCCGTGTCCACTCATGATCGGGGAGGAGAGAGAGTGAGCAAGAGGGAGATTTGAAGAAAGACTGTAGAAAGAGAGATGGCTGAGAGACATTATAAGACAAATATCACTGGAAAAAGAAGGGTTATGATCAGGCAACAGCTTTAGGACCCACGTTAATATTAGAAAAGCTTTCCAGCGCTGGAGAGACCGAAGTGGGAAGGCCTGAAAACAGATGCGAGGTTGCGTTGTTTCTGCTCCATTTGTGAGCAATGTTTCAAAGGACCAAGATATGCTGTTGTTGTAACGTTAGCTCTTCGTAACAGGACAGTTTTGAGTGCTTCACTTCAGCTATGATAAAGAGACATACTCTCTTACATTATGTGCATTTTGGGGGCGGAGCAATGAAGGGAGGTGTGTGTTTGTTTGAGTTGATTTCAAATATCAACAATGTTTCTCAGAAATCGCTTACTGCACCTTTAATTCTAAAGAAATATACTGATGTTTTGACTTTTGTAGTTCATCAAACGATTAATTATGTCATTTACTCACTGTTATGTCTTTCCAAACCTGATACTTTGAAACTAAATGAATAAATTCAGTTGATCCAAACAACTGAACCCTGTTGCAAACAAAACATTTTTTAAAAATAATCTTCTGTGTTCCTCATTAGAAAGAAAGCCATGGGTTTGGAACAACATGAGAGTGAGTGAGCTACTGCTTTAAAGTAACTTTTATTTCATTAGCATTCTGCCATGAATAAAATATCTAAGCATGATTACTAAAGTCTAGATACAGAAAACAAGCTGAAATAGACTTTGAAAAGCACTTCTGTGAATACTTTGGATACAGCTCTAAGGCTCTGATAAAAATTGAAACCAAAGGTCAGGGTCTTTGGCGAGGGACAAAGCATTGAGGACAGGAGGTCCTGATGGGTCAGCTGAATCTGCAGAAATTATTTTCGGGGAATGTTTGGAGAAAACAACACAAAGGAAACCAGAAACTATAAGAGACATGCTAAACATGCCAATGCCTGGGTTTACAGGATCAAGACCCTGGAAGCAGTAAAGGATGCTGGCTTCTGTTGTCCAGCATGAACTGTATACTGTGCGTCCATTTCATCAATCAATGCCTTTGAGTTAGTTTGCCTTAAAAAAAAAAAATAAAAAAAAAATGTTTTAAAAAAAAAACTCTATCATTGAAGGAAATGAAAATTAAGGAAAAAACAATCTATGCACATAACAAGCTTTTGACTAATGCATATTTCAGAGATAAGGAAATGACTAAATTACATGCTAAATAAAAAACCTAAATAAAAATGACTAAATCAAGCCAAATTATTTTATGCATCTTTCACGTTCCCTCACTCATGCATTCTTTCCTTCACTTCATTCTTTAAAATGTTCGGATCAAGGAACAATAAATAAATAAATACCATGCTTTCCTTCTTTTTTTCCTTCCTTTCCTATTTTATGATCATATTTTTAAGGCAAGACACCCCAGGTGAATAGGGTAAAAAGTAATAACTAATAGATATCACCATACTTCCCAGTTGATTGATTACATTAGGAATTGCAAAAAAGTATAATATAGTATTAAATATGCAAATTATGCATTATATAGCCTAATTAAATATGCACTAATTTGCATACATTTCTAGAACAAAAATCTGAACATTGGATAAAGCCAAGTTCAAAATTCTTGTTTATTTTTATTTTATTTTTTTAAATATTAGTCAAAGAAGGGTTGGCAATATTGGATATCTCTTTTTATCACTACATAAATCAGAAAATACTGTCATTTTAGGAATAAAATGTTGTCTAGTATTATGCAAATTATATATGTACAAACCCCTGTGTAAAAACCTTCAGAATATAGATAGGAATAATACTGTTTGGTGTATGTAAGTGCTGCTGAAGTGGAGATTTCTGAGATTTCTGCAGGAGAAAAAAACAACGAAACGGCCTTTTGAGAGACTGTAATTGAAATCTTCAGACACAAATAGATAAAATGCTATAAAATATACACTTAAGAGTATTTTGGATGTTTCCTTCCACTAGTCTAAAAAAAATCAAAAAAAAAAAAAAAATCAAAAAAAAAAATTTTTTTTTTGAAAAGCCAAAAAAAGAGAAAAATCTCAAAACTGACAGATGCATGAAAAAAACAAAAAACAAAAAAAAAAGGCTATTTGGAGCCTTTAAATAAATTATAAATGAATACAAAATCATTGTATATTCAAATGTAGCCTACGTGATTTTCAAAAAATATACGGAAACATTAAACATTTAAACTGATTTTATATTAATATAGTGTACAATAGCCTACAGTTTATTTGCTTATACACTGAGACCACTAGAATAGTAAAAAAAAAAAAAAAAAAAAAAAACATTCATGATATTATGACTTCGGCTACTAATGGTGAAATGTCACCTCTTACTTTAAATAGTCAAATTCATATTTGTGTTGTTTGATTTAAATATAACAGCTATATTTGGAATGCACTGAATGGGTTAAGTAAAACGCTCGGGAAGAACTCCAGGCTGTGATTGAATGTATGGTAATGAAGTTTCGTAGAAATGAAGTTTCGTAATCAGCTGAGTCTACATCACGTCAAAGCGCCAGAGAGACGTGCGGAACAGGGGCGTGGCCTGAAACAGCCCCGCCCACTCCGCCAGGAAGACTGCGCAAGTTTTTATAAAGGATATGCGCGCAAGTTTTGGCAGGACAGAGGGGGCTCTCTGCGGGGCAGAACTATATCAAAGACCCTTCAAACACAGGAATACTCCCACCGTGCCTTAACAAACCATCTGTTTGTCAACTTTTAAGTATTTTCAACAACTCCCGATTCCACAATGACTGCAGCCGTCGTGTCTTCTTTCTTCGATTACGAAGTGACGAATAAGGTAATTAATATTTTTGTGGAAGTAGTTTTAAGCATTTTATCAGTTTACTTGAATGCGAAACAGATCAATATCTCATATAAATGCAGCAGTAGTTTGAGATGCTGTTTTCTACACCGATGTCAAACTTTTCTGGCTTATGTGTGTGTGTGTGTGTGTCTGCGAGTGAGTGAGTGAGAGAGAGAGAGAGCTAGAGAGAGAGAGAGAGAGGGAGAGAGAGAATCTTGCTTGTAAACTTGATCTAGTTTCGTGCATCTAATAATCGGCAGTCATCGATTGCTAATCGATTAAGGAAAGCTAATAGATTAGATTAGTTACATTCATCTGCGTTTATGCGTCATGCTTCACATAAAGGTTTGCATTATTTGCTCTCGATTCGATTATACACAACAGGGAAGGCCACAAATCTAGATTTGATTTGGAATAAAACGAGTTCTCTAACATGGGAAACATGGGTTAGACTTAGGCTAATGGATTTACTTGTATTGACCTTTTTTTAAACTGTAGCAGTTCTAACCTAAAATGAAGGCAATTTTATTGATTTATCGTATTACTTTAGTACTTTACTCTCCCTCAAGTTGTTCCAAAACCTGTACGAGTTTCTATCTTCTGCTGAACACAAAATAAGTAAAGACATGTTTAAGAATATTGGTAGCTAACCAGACTGTTGATTGTAGCCATTGACTTTCATAGTATTTTTCATTTTAATTTTTTTTCCTACTATGGAAGTCAATGGCTACCGTCAACTGTCTGGTTACCAGTATTCTTCAAAATATAATCTTTTTAGTTCAACATAAGACTCATGCAGGTTTGGAACAACATAACGGTGAGTAAATGATTACAGAATTTTCTTTATTGGGTGAATTATCCCTCTAACACAAAAGGAGATGTTAGGCTAATGTCATTAGGTGGCGTTTCGCTTTAATCAAAATGGATAATTGTTTTAAACACCTATGTTTAAGCAAAAGTAGTTGGTGAGCAATATTGTGATTCTTCTGAAGCCATCATTCATTTTAAACATAGTGTCGCCATCACGTGACTTGCGAGAGCCAGTAGTGTTTGGTATCAGTTAGGCTATATCCACCCTATAATGTTATGTCACATAATATTTTAATTGAACCTACTGCTAATTATGTTTGAGAGTTATTACTGATGGGAATATTATCAGTCAATTACGACTTTAATTTCTTACCATGTGCTGTCATTTTACCAAAAAATAAGTTTTGCTCACCATTTAGCATAGTAGGCTAGTTCATGGGGCAAGTAAAATACACAATTTTTTGGCATAAAACTTGATTCGCCACTTTTAAAAACCTGACACTCAGTGAACAAGATTAAAAAAAGATGCAACGAAATGGCCAAAGTTGTCTCAGACACATGTGACCTACCTAGAATTCAAACATAGCCTGGGTGGTCATTTTTATCATCCCCAATACATAAGACAGATTTTATTAAAATGCATATTTTCTCTTACCTTATAGAAAGCCAGAAAAAGTTATGAGGTTTTGTAACTTAATGAGAGTGTTTCGTAGTTATTGGTTTTGCAATAAATCATCATGCTAATGTGCACCATTTCAGATGACACATGAGTCTTGCACATTCAGTTTTATGACTTAATAAACCTTTCACTTTTAAAGAGATTGCTGTGTGGGTTAAAAGTGCTGGGTCATTAGTGTTATCTCTTAAAAACAGACCTTAGAGCTGACCTGAAGCCAGAAAATACCATCAGCGTGTAATAAACTCCCACTGGTGGTATTCGGGGCAAAGTGAGTCATAATCATGGCAAATTTTTGAGACATTGTTCTGTTTACTTCATTTTCAGAACAATAAGATGATGACCTACAACAGTCCCCTCTCCAGTCCCCATATACAGTCTGTCCCCTCCACCGGTGCCAATACCCCCTTTACCCCCACCGGGTCCCTGCTGGACAGGAAGGTGGTGGGTACCCCTTCAATGGGACTCTACCAGCGTCGCCACTCTGTGTCCGTTACCAGCTCCAAATCAATGCAGAACCAATATATTAACAGTCTCAAGATGGAAGGCTCGGTTTCCATGAATGGGAGCAGTAACAACAAGGAGAACCGCTTTCGTGACCGGTCCTTCTCTGAAACCGGGGAGCGTCTAAGGCCGAGCAACATCACGTGCATTAGTGCCAACGGAAACAGCCAGATCAACTCAAGCCGCTATAAAACCGAACTCTGCAGACCCTTCGAGGAGAACGGCACTTGTAAATATGGTGACAAGTGCCAGTTTGCCCACGGGATGCACGAGCTTCGTAGTCTAAATCGCCACCCCAAGTACAAGACCGAGCTCTGTCGCACATTCCACAGCATTGGTTACTGCCCCTACGGGCCGCGTTGCCACTTCATCCACAACGCAGAGGAGCGCCGCGGACCCCCTCCGCTCTCTGCCTTCAACAAGATGGAGCGCCCACGCCTTCATCACAGCTACAGTTTTGCCGGTTTCCCAAGCTCAGGTGGCTCCCAGGACAGCCCAACCTCTGTCACACCTCCGCCCATATTTTCCACCGAAGACATCAACGAGTGGCCCAGCAACCCCTTCACTTACTCGAGCCAAGAGCTCGCCAACCTGTTTGGGCCCAGTTTAGGTGGCACCACTGTTCCTGATCTGCCCGGTCCTCACTCACCTACCGCACCCTCCTTCTTCAGGCCCATGTCCGAGTCTCCACCAAGCCCTCCGGACTCCCTCTCCGACCAGGAGGGCTACCAGAGCAGCCTGGGCAGCCAGAGCGGATCTGAGTCACCCGTGCTGGACGCGACACGTCGCCTCCCCATCTTCAGCAGACTCTCTATCTCTGATGATTAAAACCTGCCCCTCAGAGATCTCAGGCCTTGAGAGGGACAAAGCAAAGATAGAGTAATTTTCCTCCTAGCAATCCCTTCCTGTCCTCGGTTTGTTTACAGCAGAGAAGTGGAATAAAGTACAGTGTTCTCGTAGCCACTGAGTCAAATCAGATACCATATTACCCTGTAGCGTCAACTTTGAGCATATACCCACGTCTTAACATGTCTGATGTAATGCAAAAAACCGACCCAGAACTGTTCGCCTCTAGGCCCGCTCAAATGTTGAGTGTCTCGGAATCCTCAGTGGAACATGTTAAACAAATCCCTATTTAGTTCATTTTGTTCAAACTAAAGAGCATAGTTTTTCCTAAATTGTTCAAGGATGTTCTTGTTCAAAGAATCTACTGAATATTATTGCAACGATGTGCTTTACAGACCTGAAAGTGCCACTTTTCTTGCAGAAAACTCTCGCCGGTAGATCGTCTGGACTTTAAGTGCCTATCAAACAATTACTTTCCTACTTTTCCAATCACGTCGATTTTTTGGAAACCCATCTTAGATTTGTATGAATCATTCTGAGAGATCTTTGTACGTCTAGTGGTGCTAAATGGTAATTATCCCTAGAACATGTGATCCCTTACGCTAAAATAGTGTCTGCTGGTTGTTGGATTATGTAAGAGAGAACATGTGTGAGAGAGGACATCTTTCCTTTATTCCTTCTGTTCATATTACCACTAAAGATGTGACTTCAGTGGCCACTAATTGTTTCGTCGTAAACAGATCGTTGAAATGTTATATCATTAATTCAATATTGTATTTCCCCTATTATTGTTATAATATAGTTGTTATTACATCATTACAATTATTGTTGGTATTTTCTGTTTGGAAATGAGAACTTTCAGACTGAAAGTTTTGCTTGTCAGTGCTTATTTAACTTATCAAAATGTATTTATTGCTGATTGTAAGCATTTTTTTTTATTTTGTTTGTATTTATCTGGATAATGAAACAATAGAATATATTTTCCTTTATGTTAAATTATGATCTTCCGTATTAATCGTAAGATTGTGAAGACCTTTTTCGTTAAGTTTCAACAGTTAATATATTATACTGCAATGACATTTTGTAACTACATTTTGATTTATTTTTAAAGTGAAGCTTAATTTAAAATGAGAATGCAAGAGGATTGTTTTGCATTTATTTATTCTTTTTCTCCCTAATGTTGGACTGCAGTTTCAAGATGTTTATGCCTCTATAATCCTTTATTATTTGGCTCCGACCGTCTAGAATGTAAACTGAGTTTTCTTGACAATAACAGTCCTGTGCCTGTGATTTTATAAATCTGATGTTTAGACTGGGATCCTCTCACTAAGACTTCTTTTGGTATGAACAAATCACAGACAATAAATGCATTATAGTACCAATCTCATGACCCCCGCGGTGGTCCAAACCTCTGATCTGACATGTCTAAAATGGACGGTTAATAAGGGAATTGTGAAATATGCATTTGTGTATTTATTTTGCCCATTTTGAAACCATGTTACGTACACCAGCAAGCATGTGTTGTTTTGATTTGTTATGACTCAAAATTCTTATTTATTTACAGATTTTGGACCACTTCTACTTGCTAAGTGCCTAACAGTACATTCCAAGAGTCTTGTACCTTTTAGGGTTGTAATCCAGAGTTCATTATATAGATTTTAGTGGAAATTCGAGGTTAACAGGATTGACATTGAGAGAGCTACATTTGAATGTGTCCTATGTTAGCAGCTATTGCTGTTCACATCAATATGTTTTCTTTTGTAACGACAGATTGCAGTTTAAACCAATAAAATACCTATTTATAAGCAAACCGACATTGTGTTTTATTTCCACACGAATGACAAGCTCGATAAATGTGACAAAAGAACCAAGAATGACTCTCGGAACTGTTTTTGTAAGTTTGGCAAAGCAAGGGTAATACACTCTAACGCAGCTGTGCTTATTATTTCATGCCATATTTTTGACATTCTCCCTGAAAAGAATTCTTATTCCTAAAAGCCACAAACTTGCATTCCACACTGATCCCAATACAGACGGGGGGCTGGGGGGTTGGGGGGGATGTTAATGAACCAGCTAAAATGCTCGAACTGCTTTCCTGGAAAAGTGCTCATACACAGGAAATCAAAATTCTGTCCCAGCCCAATAGTAAGGATGTGAAAGCCCCTAAACTATGTCTTTCCCTGGCACTGATGTCAATGGCTTTTGGAATCTCTGGGCTGCTTTCAAAAGTACTGGCAAAGACTGGACTACTAGATAGAAAGAACAGGCCTCTTGAGAACAGACAGTTTGTTACTGTAGCAACAGTCAAGGAGGGGTCTATGTGTTTGCTCCCTACGTCACTGAACAAGCATCCATGCTCTGCGAGCACTGTCAGTCCTTGCTGGGTTTAACATTTAAGTAATTTCCCTTGGAGAGAGAATACCAAGCTAAGTTCCTGAGGAAAGCTGTGATCATGAATACAATCATAGCAGATAGGAGCCAGATGGCCATTTGAGTAGTACAAAGTTTAGCATTTTCACTGCTTTAGCTTTTTGGTCTTGGAAAATCCTGCTGTCATTTACTAACCAAATTTTACTTTTTTTTTTTTTTTCATTTATAAAAAGTAGATATTTCAGTATATATTTAATTCAGTAGCTGCCTTTATATTTTAACTCTTTCCCTGCCAGCGTTGTTTTTTTTTTTTTTTTTTTTTTAATCATTTTCACAAAAGTTTTATGGCCCCCAGAATATTTTGTTGTATGGATATCTGAACATTGCAATATATCAAAAGAAAGAACAGACCCTCTGCTCTTATAGGGTTAGTTCACCCAAAAATGAAAATTCTGTCAGTAATTACTCACCCTCATGTTAACTCACCCCCGTGAGACCTTCGTTCATCTTCGGAAGCATAGCGCGTCTGTGTTGCACGTCACCACGTAGGCTCACTATTGGGCGACGCTGGTCATGTGTGTGATACGTGGTGACGTGCAACACAGACGCGCTACGCTTAAACACTACGTGAAAAGACTCGAGGCCCGGAGAGAAGGAAATGAAAAGTGGAATAAAGTCGTTATTTTTGTTTGTTTTTGCGCACAAAAAGTATTCTCGTCGCTTTATAAACTTAAGATTGAGCCACTGGAGTCACTTGGACTATATTAACGATCTCTTTAATACATTTTCTGGGCCAGCAAGTTATAGTGTCTTAGAAGCCTATGGAGGAGTGAGCCAGCTCTCAGATTTAATAAAAAATATCTTAATTTGTGTTCCGAAGATGAACGAAAGTCTTACGGGGTTGGAACAACATGAGGGTGAGTAATTACTGACATAATTTTCATTTTTGGGTGAACTAACCCTTTAAACAAAAAAACTGCTTTATTCTCTCTTCATGCATTCTTTTTTTATCAACACTTGAATGTGGGTAAGTTTCTTAAAAAAAGCAACATTTTAAGAAAAAAGCTTTTTTTTTAAATCACGTTTTTTGTCAAAGAATACATCTGGATCAGATTCAGACCGATGATCAAAACATTGATGGACTAGATGGACCCCATCTTTAGAGACTTTATTTCTGAGTTTTTAGGTGAAGCAACCCATTGAAAAACAAATTATGCAGCAAAGCATAACAGCAATCCCGTATTTAGGGTTGTCACTGTTGATAAAACTGTTGTTATTGTTATTGGGTCACTGGGCCTTTAAGAACAGGCGAGAGGAATAAGGCCAAAGTCGCAGTTGAGCAATACTCGCACCATAGACTTTGTAATTCCTCTATCAGCTCTTTTTGTTCCTCTGAGTGTTTCAGAGGGCAATGAGTAAACAAAGAAGAGTTCACAATGTCAGAAAATTGAAACAATTTATTCTAATGTGTGTATAAAAGGGGCATTTTGGGGAGTTTTGAGCTAGGGGAATGTGTGGTTGTTGGTTTAACCTCAAGGCTAAATGAGCCAAGAACAAAACAAAAGGTTCTGAAACAGAACTGACTTCAGGACTTCATGAGTATCCAGTTTTATCAATTCAAAAGCAAACACTGGAAAAAAAAAAAAAAAAAGAAAAAAAAAAAGAATCAAGGCTATTTTGAATATACTGATATTCGACACATAAATCATTCAACAGTGTTATCTCTCAGAACAATAAAGCCCCAAGCAATGTGTGTGCATGCTGTAGTTGGTTTGTATTGTGGCACTCATATAAAGCCTGATGTGAGAGATGAGTACAGATTACTGTGGATTTTAGACTCACGTCAGAATCTTATGACTCTCTGCTCTGATTTTTAAATTCACCATGAATGTATCATTCTCCAGAGCCTTCTGGTTTGCAGGGGAAAAAGGAGTTTCTTTGGAAGGAAGGAGAGTTTTCCTCCCCTCGGTACAGGCACAGGCACAGGCAGCGATATCGCCACAGGTCAACCATTAAATGATCTGTCAAAACATGTGAACTCTCAGCCTATCAGCCTGCTTATGGGGGGAAGGGAGGAGAGATATACAGAAAGAGGATGAAAGAGAAAGACAGACAGAAAGAACACCTACTCAGCATTGCGGAATGGGTAGTCAAAACTGACTTTATCTGCTGGCGGAGAGAGCTAAAGATCGTCGTTTGCGCTGTCAGCACAATCTGCTAATGAAGCTGAAATAATTAGAGATTAGAAGACGTTGAATTTGAAAATCAATTCGATTTATTAATGTTAAAAGTATAAAAGCTGTACTTTCTGCATTTAACTCACTAGAAAGGAATAGACCATAGAGAATGTGTCGATGCTTATATGTGCAGATACAACCAAAAGCAAAACAAGCTGAAAAAGGAGGAACCACCCAAAATAACACCATTGTTCATCTAATCAGACAAACTTCCCTTTAAGGCAGAGGAACCATGGGAACAGGAGTCATGGGAACAGAAGCCATGGCAACGGCCAGTCAGGGTCAAGAAGCGTTTGGCCAAGACTGCTGTCTTATCACACGACCAGCGAGAGGAAAATTAAGCCTGTCAATCAATAGCTGACTGATGTTGCAGTTTTCTAACTAGATGAAAACTGAGGTAATGTTCTACGAAGGGGAGTCTTGGCCATCGACTTGTGGAGTTTGCTCTGTCCGCTTTGTGTCTGTCGTTCTTTGTTGCCATAAAGAAGCTGCTGATCCACCACATGTTCCTGCAATGTTTAACCATGACTTGTACCTGAAAGAAATCATAAAGCAATCATATTATTTAATTGTTAGGAATATATATGGTGCATGATACATATTAAATGATGTGTGCCTCTACAATTTCAATAGCCTCATGCAAACTGAAGTGTCAGTATAGTCATCAAATGACCATCGAAATAACCTTGATGTCTCAAATGCATCATCACACTTCGTTATCTTCAGATAACGGACGGCATTGAGTGTTTAACTGACATAGAAAACATTAGTCACTTCACATTTGTTTACTGGCCTTAAAAATAGGACAATAACAGCCACTAAGTTCTGCAGCAAAGGGTTCTCAGCAAGAAGAAGGCGCGGCCTGGGAGAGGTTGTAGATGAACCCCGTCCTCACTCTGATTGGCTGAAGCCCTGGATCTGTTCCATGGATTAAAGAACTTTCTGGGTTTTCATTCCCTGGAAAACATAAAAGCATAAAATTAAAACAGGAATTTATATCATCGAGGACCCCTGACCACCATGACTATAATATCAGATATTTGGAGGTAAGGTTAATTCAGGTCAATTTTGTTGTGAGTATGAAATCAACATGAATACAAATAATTAATTTCTAAAAACATTTTTAAAAGATTTCCCCATTTCATTATCTTGGGCATTCTTATTTTGCACGGACCCATGAGCAACCCTTTAGTCTTGTCCACTGTCTCCCTAGTTTACCTGATTAGATGCAAGTGGCTCATGTTTCCGGTAACTGCTTCAAAAAATGACTCCACAAAATACTAGACAAGAAAAATAGGGGTTGGTTTTGCTTTGGCACAGACTGACATCATGGCATTATACACAGATATACAGTATACAAACAGGTATCAATTTGAGTGAAAGTTTGTGGGAGGAAATAAAGGCTCCACTGATCCTTTAGGTTGAAACTCCATAGCAATCTACGATACTTCAAGTCTTGGTAAGGAACAGAAGCAGTTAAATGACCAATATGTATTCCTATAAAACCCAAGAAAACATACTCCTAGTGACCAGCTGAGGGAAATTAGTGCCACATTTTATGTGGCCAGGTTTGAGGGGGAAGACAGTGTAGAACATGGCTAAATACACATCCAGCTATGTTTTGCCACTGTCATTCCTGTGGCTGTGATGCTTATTACGAAACCTCTTTATTCCCAAGCTCTGGCTTTTCATGAGAACAACACCTCCCATGAGGCTGGGTGCTAGTCTTGTTTCATTTTGTGTCAAAACCTCATGATGGGGCCCTAAAATAGAAGGCAAAGACATGAACATCAAACTTCAACACTCAGTGAAGCAGTTCCTATCGCCAGAGATAAAAATCTGTATCGGGTGAAAGATCACTGTGGGCACTCATATTGGTAGGCTCCGCGTTGCTTATCTTTTTAAATTGCAAACTCTAATTGAAAGCAAATGATGTCCATCGCTTTGACACTGCACATCACCATCAGTGTAAAAACACTTAAGACTTGTGTACTAAAGCTAGCATAACCTCTGCAGAGTGATATTAGCATCCCACACACTGGCAACTTCCATGCTTGGAGTAATAACAGGCATGAGTGATTTTTCCAATTCCCCATAGAAGTAACAATCAGCAAAACACATGACACATCAAAACAAGAGGGTTTGTTCTGGATGAGTCCTTCAAAACTATGACTAGTGATGATTTCACATGACTGGTATTCCAAAGCTATAAGCATGAACATACTGCTTACAAACATAATTATTCGCTTCATCTGGTTCGGTTTCCATTGCGTCATTCTACGCTGCCGAAACATCTATTCAATCTGGAGATAAGCAAACCCATAAACATACTTGAACAGAGTGCAGACGGATGTTGACTGGATCTCCTAACAAGCCTCTATATGAGACGTAACACATTAGTTTCGAGAGGCAGCGCCCTGCTAATACCATGAAGCAGAGTGGTCGGGAAATGCTCTCCAGCAAGTAGGCCACTCATACTCATGTGCTCTGCATTTTCCATTCGACTGCCTCTGTACAGTACGGCCTCTGTAATCACACCAGCAGCTTGAGACAAACCGTAAATGTTTACATATGCCTTTAAGGGGGCTGCTCCAAATTCCCTTAATATCCAGCCTTTCTCTCACCCTTTGTCACACTCAAACAAGCGCACACTGTGCTGTTAATAAGAATAGATGAGAGCTATTACGCTTTTTTTATTACGCCATGAAGCAGAACACATAGGGCAAGTCTTAGCAAGATTGGTGAGACAGGAAATAGCGGAAAGAAACCTGTAGCTTCAGGAGGCGCGAACATGGCCTATCACTCACCATTTTTCATTGTGCCCTTTTGGAAATGGAATGCAAGAGCTTTGAGAACTTAGAACGAGCACAAGTGAACATGTAGTAGTACATATGTAAAATAAATGATCTGGTTCGCAATGACCAGCACAGAGTGAACAAGAGAAGACTCCTCTCGAGTGCTCTCGCATTGACCCCCGCAACTCTGCCACTTTGATTTATGAAGCTCAGATGGAGTCTGGAGGGCTGCGAGGAGGAGATAAAAGGTTTCTGGAAATGAACACCTTAGTGAAACCTGCTGCAGTATAACATAACACAGAAAGGGCCCCTTCACCTGGAGCACTGCAGTCCAGAAAACTTCTCCTTAGAGGGACACATCAGTAAGACCGTCTGGGCACAGAGAGAACTCTAGTGGATCAGCCCCACCAGAATGTGTTTTTGCACTTGAGTAGCATGTTGTAAGTCTTAGGAAACATAAATCATTAGTAAGCCCCCTTTTCTCATAGGCCTGAGCTATTCTGGGTGCAGTCGAAACAAACCCCCCACAATAATCAAACCGAATCGCTAAATTACAGAGATGAGCAGCTTGAAAAACGTCTCACAATCATGGGAGCTTTTACCCCGCAGAACCACAGCAGCTAAAGCCATCCAGATCCAACACTGATTGCTAATAATGAGTCAGTGTGGTACTGGCCAAGACACATGGTACAGCTCTGTAAAATCCCTCTACTCCTCACCCTGCTGGAAACATTGAGTCAGCCAAGGCCTTTTGTTTCAAGTTTATCTGTGTGAAGATAATGTGAGGCTTCAGCTTAGACACGCTGGGTAAATAAAATGGCACCTTCATGTTACCCAGGCTTCAAATAAGTTGCTTAGTTTGTCTAGAAAAATAGGCCGTAGGTTTAGGATCCTCTGCCATGCTTTCCTGACAGGATGAAGAGTTTCGTTGTTCCCTTGTTGTTCCTGCAGATCCCATTGAACTCACAAATCCTCCATGTGGCCTGGCAAAGGGGCAGCTTAATAAGGGCCTCGTTTTGTCCTTTGTGAGCCAAGGCTGGGGACATCAGCAAAAATGTTCTGATTCAGAAATGCTCCATTTCCTCTGTGAGATTTGAGGACACTGTGGCTTTTTAAGAGAGCCAAAATGAAGGACAGGAAGGGGGAATTGCAGTTGTGTAATTGCCCTTACATAATCTCAATATAAATTTAATGAATTTGATGATAACCACCCTTGACAGTAAACACCATTGTTTGCAGGCTTGTTTTTTTTTTTAATGTGAGGTAGGGTCAGGATAGTTCATGTAGCTCAACTTAACCTCCTTCTTTTTAGGTATGAATTCAACTGACAGTCATCTGTCCAGGTCTGACTCAGAGCCTGAGAGTGTAATGCAAAGCCCATTTTACTTTCAGGAGTTTGGGTTTTGGTACCCATGTACTGTATGCAATGCCCTCTGCTGAAAGCGAAACACAGTTCTGGGAGTGCGGACATTTGCAGCTGTGACAGGGTGAGTCATTCTGTTTAGCACTTAAATAGAAAGGGGGTTTCTGTTCAACAATGACACTCACATAAGTACAGACAGAAATCTGCACATGTGTTTATGTGCACGCACACACATACACTACGTCTCAATGGGCGCTGGTAAATCAGCACCTGTGAACAGAATGAATCTTAAGAGAAACATGGCTTATGCAGAGGCTTTCGTTTGTTGCCTCCATATTCACATGGATGCACGTGTGGCTGGAATACAGAGCAGCAGCTGCAGTCCGAGATGTGAGCAGATGACGGTTCCTAGAAGAAAACCCGCCAGTTCTTGCACGTCTTTTATCCAACTGATCTGGCAGGAGGGAAAGAATTCACCAAAAATTGCCCAACGCCTGGGTAAATCAGTAACCGAGAATGAACTGCCTCTCAGCAGGAGTTCTCTCAATGTCTCTCTAATATGAACTTGAGGAAGTGTCTTACAACAAAACTAAAGCATGAAGTCCAATGCAGCAAGCAAGTTATGTTTTTGTGACAATTTGGTCAGGTCCCAATTGAGATTCTGCAAACTGGTCAGTACTAAGTTGATCATCAATGACAAAGCAGAACTAAATTTTGCATTAATGCATCTTTTGAAAATAACATAGTCATTGATATTTTTAATTATCCCATATGAGAATCACAAATATAGTTGAAGTGTTTGGGGGGGCAATGTAAAAAAAAAGAAAAAGAATGTTTTCTTGTGCTGCTGCTTTCAGCAACTTATTTTCTTTATAAATCATAAAGCTTTTCTTCTAGAGAAAACAAGCAATAACACAACATGAACAAAATGAAACAGCAGTCCAGAAATATGACCTTCCAAACAAAATAAAAGTAGGGGAAGGTATGGGAAAAAAACCAGAATCCATGAAAGAGAGAAAGTAAAAGTGGAAAACAGGAACATTGACTAAGTGGCTGAGAGAGAGAAAAAGTAAAACTGGGATAGAGCAAAGCAAATGAGAGTTAGAAGGAGTCAAAGAAATAAAAAGTCGAGAGAGAGAGAGAGAGAGAGAGAGAGAGAGAGAGAAAGGGGAGAGGGGGGAGAGAACAAAGCCATCTTTGTGTGAGGCGCTGAGAGAGTGGAGCAGAGCCAGGGCTTAGGGGGTGTTTCACAAGAGTACACTGACTGCATTCCTGCAATGTGATTATGGCCACATTTAATTTATTCTCCTGCAGGAAACACACTTAACCCTTCACTGTCCAGCGGCTCTCATCAACTGGTCTTGAACCTGAAATCTTTTCCTTTATAATTATCCAGTAAGTAAATATTATGCAAGTAAAACAGTTGTGTTATGACCCAACACAGCTTGCCAAAAGACCCAACTACAGACTCTGTAGTTCATGGTGATTGCTTTACAGTCATTCATTGACTTTGCTTTGTGTTTTGCGGCGTCAGGCAGCCCTAAATCCAGGCTAATTCAGCCTGAAGCGATTACACTGGGGATTCCCAGCACTTGATATTCTTTACGTACACAAAGGCACATCTGAGGTGAAACTTCACATGCTTTATCTGAAACTAGAAGTATTTGTTGAGGAAATTTGCTAGAACAAATTAAAACATATCTAGCCTCGCAACTCTAGAGAGGATAAGTGGTAAGATGGATGGATGGATGGACTCAAAGCATGCCAATGCACATAACTTGAAAGAAGCACCGTGTAAGGACCTTATCAAATGTAGAGCAATACACTTACACAAATGATCCCAAATGTTTCTTACCAAACACTGTAACAACAAAACTTGAATAAACTAAAAATGCCTTTTCACTACTCTTCATACAGTCTTCTACACTCCTCTCTACAACAACTGTACTGATCTCTAACCATATGCTGGGGATAAAAAAAAAAAAAAAGCAGTTTTCAGAGAGAGGTAGAAAAGGCAAATATATAGCAAAACCAATGCTGGCCTAAATAAAATCCCCTCTCCAAAGGATCAAAGTTGAACTTGGCAATTTAATTCCAAAAGGATATTGCCGTTCCCAAAGGCTTCCCCTTGCCTCCAGCCATTTAGGCCTGTTACCCCTTTCATTAAAGGCAGAGTCTTAAGCTGTAGAGTAGCAACAGGGGCAGCATTATTCCAGACCTGCTTATTCCTGCCCATTACAGAAAGAAAGTTCTGTCAGTCCAACCATAATCCTATGAGGTTGGACCAAAGAATCTTATCCAACACTACTGTCATTTAAAGGAATTACATAAAAGTATCTAATAGTGCATAGATGGGGCTAAGACAATTATAAAGTCGCATTGTTTTAGCTGTGCCAGCACATCTGAAGTTCAGCTTCTTAGAAAACTTAAATGTATCATTTTCAGAGAGGCAGTCTCAGTTCAGATGCTAGTTATCAGCTAGTATAAAATATGTTTTGATTCATTAATATCGTATAATATTGGAGATACACAATAACTGTTTTCAACATTGTTAATAGGAATAAATGTTTCTCGAGCAGCAAATCAACATGATTTCTGATTATGTGTCACTAAAGACTGGAGTAATGGCTGCTAAAAATTCAGATTTGCCATCACAGGAATAAATGCAGCCTTGTTGAGCTTCTTTTTTTCTTTTTTTTTCTTTTTTTACATACAGATTACCCTTAATTAGGCATTAATAGTGTTTTTCAATGGTTTTCTTTATTTAGACAACAGAATAAATAATAATAATTATAATCATTTTTATTACAATTTAAAATAATTAATTAAATTCAAAGATGTAAGTGAGCTACATCACATCAGCTGAGCCTGAGCTTGCTCTGAGCATTAGGTCAAGGGAAAGGGAAACAATTATACAATGAAAAGTACTGCTTAGATGTTTCAATTCAGCTACTTGCTAAGAGTTCAGCAAGAGTGCAACATTCAAATGCAGCATCATGCCATAAGCAAAAGGCAGCAAATCTGGTACAGTGTCAGTGATAATACAATTCATTTTGAATGCATTAAGGGCGAGAGGTGTACATAAAGCCTTTAAGTGAACAATACTGTATATTAGGAGGTAATTAGAAACTTGAAGAAACAAATCATTGGACAAAATTACTGATCTGAAAGAGGACGTGTGTTAAAAGCCAGAGAGAGAGGGGCGGGGATATACAGCTAGAAGGGAGAAATAGACAGCTAATCCCTACAAGCAGCTGTTGTGTTCTGACCTACACCAGAAGCTGCCGTCTGTGACCTCACTAACACTGGTGTAAAGGTTAATCATTAAAGTGCATATACACCTACACTCATCTCTTAGGTACAGAGCGGTGTGTGACTAACCCCATGACTACCCCAGGTTATCTCAGACTTGAACTGCAAACCTACCTTGAATCACACATTTGAGGTCAATGAGTTTTACTTTCTGCATAGAATACATGTACTACTTCAAATGCTAAACCTCAAGGACGTAATATTTAAGATTTAGTTTGTAAGAAGGATGCGTGAACTGTGCAAAGTATTGTTGAGGTCTTAGGTAAGGACTAGCCACTGATGCCTGAGACTAGGGCTGTGTGATTTGGGGAAAATATCTAATTGCGTTTTTTCTGAAAGATATTGCGATTTGATTTGTGATTTAATTTTGTAAAGTCAAGCTTTAGCTTAATATTCTCAATAGTGTGGAGCACACACTCTAAATTGAAGGAGTACAACATGCCTTTAACTTTAGACCCCTCCACTACCTTGTAGTCTAGATGCAGTAGGCTATACTTTTATATTAGTGTTCATTTTGTCAGCTATTTTTTATTTTATTTAGTCTTAGTCCTGTGTCAAATGAACTTTTTAGTTATCATATTTCATCAACCATGTATGTCCTGTATTTGTTTTCGTCAAGCTGCATAATGGTTACATTGATAATCCCAATTATTTTGCTCAAAATTATTATCATAATAATTATTGTCATTTGAGAAATGTATTTCATCAGAATTATTGCACTTTCACCTATTAGCACAAATCAAGAGAATGTCAACCTATACACATGGTTTATTTTACCTCATCTAGTTTCCTGATTTATAGGCTATTTGTCATATAGGCCTACTGGTAAAACAAGAAACTTTAAATGTTTTTAATGTTAATGTTTTTCTATAAAAAAAATAAAAAAAACCCTTATTGGCATACAGAGGTGCATAAGTGCAATTAGTCAGCAACCACAATCAATAGGCTATAGTCAAGATCCATTTTTGGATTTACTGCAGTTCATCACTGAGAAGGTTTGATCGCAGATTTAGTCGAAGCAAACAGCGCAAGCAGCTTGTGACAGAACACAGACTGACTGAATAACACTTTCATTTAAGCAGAAAATCTCATATCTCAAATGGAGATCGCAAACCTACAGGTTACTTGTTGGTCCGTTTTTTTTTTTAGATCATCCGTGCTTCTTCAGCAGTGTAGAGAGAGCGCGTGCGCATGGTTGCAAAGATTGCAAGATTGCAAAGATTAAGTGAAACACGTCACATGAAAACGTAGAAAACATGTTCTTTTAACAGAAAAGCTCTGATTGGGGGATTTTAATTGTTGAAATCTGGTAACCGCAAGCATGAATGCTCATAGCGGCTTGTTAAAAACAGTCTGTCATTTTTTTTGTCGTCTAATTTTTTTTTCCTGACAAAAACAAAGTGTACATTTACTCTTTTTTTGTAGACGATATTGCATTTTTATTTAGTCACAGTTGTTGTTTAATGACGTTGGTGCCGTCTCGTCTTCGCCTCGTCTTGTCATGGAAAAAAAAGGTTGTCAACGAACATTTTCATCACGTATAGGCCTATACGAAATTAACACGACTTTCTATCCAGATGGTAAGCTTCTTTGGGGTAGAACGGATGTGCGCTCACTCAGTTGGTTAGTAAGACTGCCACACAAAGAGGGCAGTCATGCTTTTGCTCTGGGACATATTTTTCATATCGCATCCACATCGCAGTCTTTTGCGATTAGCTAATCGCAACGTTCGTTCAGCCCTATCCGAGACTTGAGCATCCTGTGTGTAAAAGACCAGCTTTGCATATTCTTGAATACCTGATGATTAATGTAAAATTAGTAAGTTGTTGACCAGGAGGGCTAAGCACAAGGCACAACCCTGAGTGACAGTAGCCTAAGCAGCACCCCAGGAATGGCAAGGTAGTTTCACTCCAAGAAATTAAGGGATAAAGGGGCATTCATACACCTGCAAATTGGGGGGCAAAGCAACAACACATCCGTGTTGCAGTCGATTTTTTATGTGTGGTCTAGCTAAGGAAAAGGAGTTGAGGTGCATGCAAGATGCCCCAAATCTGCAGGCCTATTGCTACATTGTTTTGCTACTCTTCTCAACTTAGGGGCATCAACAACTGTTTATGTTGCTTGTCACCAAAAATTGGCTACTCTCATTGAAAAATAACAATGTCTGTCAGTGTTGTAGTTGAGACAGGCTCACTGGAATCTGAGTTAAGACTGAATCCAAAAAAGAGTTAAGTTCGAGTTAAAACCAAAACAAGAAGAGGGTCGAGAGCACATCGAGATCGAGTCCACATGCTCCCAACTCCAATTCATTTGACCAAGACCATTAAAAAAATATGGTATTTGTCTCGGATTTGAGATTGAGTCCAGTCTTGAATACAGCTTTTAAGGGTGTAAAAATGTATCGTTTCTACGATGCATCGCAATGCAGATGAGGACGATTCGGTATCGGTTCAGTAATAGACCTTAACCGATTATAATGTACTGACGCTTTTCTGACGTCATT
The DNA here is from genome assembly GCF_951802725.1 of Rutilus rutilus. Taxonomy (NCBI): domain Eukaryota; kingdom Metazoa; phylum Chordata; class Actinopteri; order Cypriniformes; family Leuciscidae; genus Rutilus; species Rutilus rutilus. The sequence goes on along the minus strand of NC_140220.1, from coordinate 20,694,742 downwards.
TGTCACGTACGTGCTTTGGTGCAGTAGCATACAATGGCAGAGGGAGGTGAGACGCGAGTGCGAGAAAATTAAAAATGCTCCAACTACTTTAAAAGCCTACATCTGGGCACATTTCGGCTTTTATGAACAATCTGGTAAGCACGACCTGCAGCTGTGCGCGCTCATGTCACGGTCAAATAGAACATGCAGGAAGTAATACCACTAACTTGATAAATCACGTTAGCCATTTTCACCCCGAGCTGTTAATGCCTGGCAGAGTCTGACTGCTTTAGAGATGAGCTCTAACGCCAAATCCGCAGCCAAAAATAAATCATCCACCCACCCCAATAATTTTCTTTGATTTAAGTATCCGCACCTGATGGTCAAATTACAATTATTCTGTGTTACGCGTGATTATAAATAGATGATCGTCACCTTCAACAGCGGATTCGCCGACGGTTGATGCGCGCATCTTTGGTAACATAATACACTGATTAATGAGCGCTGCTATTAAATGAACATTTCTTAAAACAAAATTTATTTGACAGATTTTCCTTTGGCATAAACAAGCTTTACTCCCTTGAAACTTAAACTGTCTGGAATGTCACTGTTTCTGTCACTGCGACTTCCTGAACAGGCGAGCACACGCACAGACATGAGCGCATACATCACTTTTGAAGTAAAATGTCAAATTGAGGATGCGGTGCATCGCGATGCATCGTGATATCGAATTGAACTGAATCGATGACATGATAATCGTAATCGAACCGAACCGAATCGTGAGACCAGTGTAGGTTCACACCCCTAACTGCTTTGCAGCGATTTTCAGTGAATGGTTCAGTTTAAGGAGCTCTTGGGTGACACTCCTACTGTATATTCTTGCAATCTTCTCCATCTTTGGCACTTTACTCATTGTGTGTATGCACATGAGCAGACATGAAGTATACCAGGGGTGTTAAATCCTGCCCCTGGAAGGCTGACTAACCTGCCCCAACACCGGAAGTTTCTAGTAATCTGGAAAACTTTGATAATCTGATTCAGGTATGTTTAATTAGGATTGGAGCTGAAGTCTGCAGAATAGTGCCCCCCAGAAGCAGGATTGGACACCCCAGCATTAGACTTAACTGCTTGCTCATGAAAGGGGCAGGTCATTTTTAAAAATGTAGTGAAGGAAAGATGACACATATGGCGCTTTTCCACTGCATGGTACGGTACGGCTCGGTTCGATACGGCACGCTTTGGCGCTTTTCCACTGCATGGTATGGTACGGCTCGGTTCGGTACGGCACGCTTTGGCGCTTTTCCACTGCATGGTATGGTACGGCTCGGTTCGGAACGGCTCACTTATGGCGCATTTCCACTGCATGGTACGGTACGGCTCGCTTTAAATGGTACCACCTCTGTTGAGGTTCCAAGCGTACCGTACCGATACTAAAATGTGACGTGAAAACACTGCAGATCACTGATTGGTCAGACAGAATCATCTCTACCAGCGTCATTGTATTTACGACACACGAAACCCGCTAGATTTAAATAGCCAGTAGACAACAGCCAACGCTGTAGCACCTGTTTTAAAAGTATTTGCTTCATAAAAAGAGTATAAACTTAAAAAAAAAAAAACTTGGCTGAATCGTGGTCAGTGGACGAGGTGCAGACGTTCCTCTCGTTGGTTGCCGAGGAGTGGATGGGGAAACACGGAATGAAAAATTCGCATTTAATATGATGATGTCATGGTAGTAAAGACGGCAACTATAACGATCACTTTGAAGCGGTACTAACTGCAGTGGAAAAGCAACCGAGCTAAAGCGAGCCGAACCGTGCCATACTGAGTCGAGTCGTACCACGCAGTGGAAAAGCAAAGCGAGCCGAACCGTTCCGCGCCGAGTCGAACCGTACCGAGCCAAACCGAGCCGTACCATGCAGTGGAAAAGCGCCATAAGGAAATCTGTTACTAGTTGAGGGAGCTGATAAAGGGGCCTGTTTCAGTAGATTTCTCTTGGCTGTACATTTACAAAAGAACAGAAAAATGATTGCCTTCAAAATGAGAGTAGGTGTTGATGGTCCATGAAACAGTCCATGTAGCCATTCCTACATTTTCTGGTGGTGCTACCCAATATCAATAAGCAATGTAAAGACAACCCACGTGGATTTAAAAGGGGTACCAGTGTCAACCGAATATATCTCTGTGGTGGTGGATTGTCACATGATACCCTGTAGTGGTGCCACAAAGAAAAGCTGCATTCATATCCTTCTCATGGATTGACCGGGTCATATCACTGGCCAAGCAAATACAGGAAACCTAGTCTCAGCCTCAGATGTCACGCCCACGGAGCACTGGATGAATGTCTGATGCATATGGCAAACTTAATTGGAAACACTTCAGGATTTTCAAAGTCATCTGATTGGTTGAAATCTACAGAATGTCCAGGAGATGTGTATGTCACGTTCTTTAACGATCCACCTGGAAACAAAGATGCAGTGACGCCAAATCCCTTCGTGGAAGAAGCAAGCCTTTGTGTTTACAATTGTGACAGTGAGTGCTTACCTGGATTTTCAAAAGTTTGTAAAGTATGTTAAGTTCGCGGCATAGACTCTTTAAAATACGTCCAAGAGTTTTACACACCAGTCTGTTATTGCAGGGACATTGACGTTACATGTTCACGCCCCAAGCATTACACGGAACAAAACTAACTGTGATTGGTTGCTTTACATGTCAGTCAGAAGGCCCCTGGGCGATCCTTATCCAATGAAATCTGCTATGGAGTCCAGACCTTCTGCCATCAGTCCGAAGGTCTGGCAACGCGAGACTCTCAGGAAACCTAGCACGAGTCTGCATTAGATCTGCAGTAACACATGAATTTCTTCCAGATAGGGGCACAAGCACAGAAAGTTTGGACATGTAGCCTGCTGTCTGTTTATTATAGACAGTCAGTCTGCTGTTTGGAGCAAATTTTCCTTTGCCAATAATTAAGGTGTGACAAGTCCAATTATTTCAATTCGATAAGAATGGGACCAAGTTGGACTTGATGCGGTCTGCATTTCTCATAGGCGTTCAAGAAGAGATCAACTTCAGCAAGTAGAACAACATTTCATCACCAGCAGAATGTTGTACTGAAATATAAAAATGACCAGTAAAGAAACACGTTTTCCAAATTTCCCGGCAAGTCATGAGTGGTACACCACATTACATTCTTTTTGTCAAGATGCGGTTCTACCAGAGAACTATTACAGTACCAAACCAATATTCACAAGTCATTCTGTAATGACTTGGCCTTTGCCCTTGGCTGGAAGCAAGCAAACTTGGATTCAAATATATAAAATTCCTTTAAAATCCTAGAGCTTCTTATGCGCATTCTTAGTTCTTGCATTGGAAGCATTAATAAAAAGCAAAATATGGCAAACCACAAGTAACAAAAGAGGAAGCGAAAGACATTAAAAACCAAGAACTCATATTAGCAAAATATGTTTTACAATCCCTTTGACTGGATAAAAATTCTGAAATTCATACAGGGGAAATGGTAATGAAATACCTCATTGTGTTTGAGTAATGACTCAGATGATAGAAATCTGACTTTTGACTGTGTTAACTGGTCCAATACTGTAAAAATATATATTTTCTACAAATTTATGATTGCAATTTAAAGAGGACATGTTATGCTTTGTAACATTTTCAACTTTCCTTAGTGAGTAATGTTGCTGTTTGAGCATGAAAAAAGTCTGCAAAGTTACAAAGTACCAAGCCACTCCAAATTGTTCTCTATATCAGTAAGCACTGTTTCTAAACACCTTGATTGTAGTCTTGAGTTTTCTTCCGGTAACATACACATCACAAGATGGTCTGGCTGAGTTGTGTTAGTTGTGTGTTGAAACACACAGTAATGGTAAAGGGTGTGGCATTTCCGAAACACACTCAAAGAGGTTGACCAATCACAACACACTGGTCCAGCTGACCAATCAGAGCACATTACACTTTTCTGAAGGAGGGGGTTCATAGAGACAAGAACTAAACAGAGTGTTACAGAATGTACACAGTATATTTCTCAGCCCAAAGTTCTAAATTGTCCTAGGTCGATCTTAATGGTAGAACCAAGACTAGTTACGCTTTGTTAGACCCTTAGACCATAAAGCTCAAAAATGTTGTCCTCAAAGTGGCAATTGGCAAAGCTTAGGTGATTATCCATGAATCTGTTACTATTATGGATGGATGGTGACAGATTAATAAGACATGTGAGGCATAAGTTTGTTCTTACCTTTTGTTTTTTTGAGATTGTGATGGTAAACAGTAATATAGACCTTATATGTATTACTCATCAGTATTATGGCCATCATTTTTCGTAGTGATAGTCTTCAGAGCTCATTATCTGCTGAGTTATTAAATGACGGCTCCTGATATTTGTTTAGGCGTGAAGCTCTAAGCTAAGCCAAATGAATCAGCATGTGCTATATAAGACTGAGAGGAGAGAGAGGGAAATTCATGATTAATGTTAGCATGCTTATATCATCTGGCACTACGGCATTTACTGTAACGTATGAAAGCAAGTTTGAGTCACTTCTTGCTCATGGTGAGATAAAAAGGGTGACCATATGGAGACAGACAGACAGATAGACAGGCAGACACAAACACACACAGTGCCGTCCAGCTCTTCTATTCTGCAGTGACAGCATGTTCCATATGTGCTCCATGGTGAGTCCCAGCAGGCTGTTAAACAATCCTGTATCCATAAGTGAAATCCCAGACATGCGAGATATTGGGTAATATCTCTTTTGTTGCTTTCTCTCCTCTCCATTCTGCCTTGTATTAGGACTGCACGATTATGATGCAATCACAATCAGTTATTTCTCTGCATATATTGTGATCAAGATTATTTTGATAAAAATAATTTACTTTAAAAATACTTATTTTGTAGGGATCACCTGCATGCCTTTTTTCTTTATTTAGGCTACAACTGAAAAACAAGCTGATAATTGTGTTCCTAAGTTTATTAATGTTTTAGTGGACCTGCACAAGTGCTCTCATTTAAAACTAGAATCACTTGTGACTGATGATTGCTTATTTGCACGCAGTCGAGACCTTGCAACAAACCCAAATAATTGCACATTTAATTCATGCGCACAATTGGTTACAACAGATTTTTGGTTACAAGTATTTTGACGCAACATTTAAGCATACTTTTTCACAAGGCTTTCCCCAAAAAATTTGAAAATTAGGTTACACTTTATTTTAAGGTGTCCGTGTTACACTATAATTATACATTTAAGAACTGAGTAATAAGTTATAGTTATTACTACAGTAACTACATGTAGATTTTCTATTTGAATACATTTTAAAATGTAATTTATTCCTGTGATGGCAAAGCTGAATTTTCCCATGATCCTTCAGAAATCATTCTAATATGCAAGAAACAGTTCTTCATATCAATGTTGAAAATAGTTGTGCTGCTGAATAATTTTGAGGAAAGTGAGGGGAAAACCGCTAGGGGAAAACCTCTTACAATAACAAAGGCGTAGGTTGATGACGCATAAGCGGAATTATGGAAGGTAGGTTGGTTGGTTGGTAGGTTGATGACGCATAAGCGGAATTTGTCGTCATGCCGATGGATCTAAAAATGTTTATGGATGAGTGAATGCATTGATGATTTTTAAGGTTAGAGTTAGGGCTTGGTTTAGGGTTAATTATGTGTAATTATGCATGATTTACTGTTATTACTAGTAAGTATTAGGAGTTTCATTTAAAGTTCATTTTACGACTTCAGATTTTTTTAAGTCAACATTTATGTTTAAAATCGAATCGACTAGTCGCTGATGACAAATAAGCCTAAACCTCGAACTGAGACTCTATAGCCCCTTTCACACAGCGCACTGAACCCGGGAAATTGCCGGCAAATTGCCGGAACGCCTCCTGTGTGAACGCAAACACGACCCGGGTTTAATGCCGGGATCGATGCCGGGTTGGGGACCTAGTAACATTGCCGTTCAGTCCCGGGACGCGCGCTGTGTGAACAAAAGCCGTAATAATGCCGTGTCGTAGTGATGACGCTGAAGCCGGGATCGTTCGCCAGCTGTGAAACGGTACGAAATGCGCAATTTTATGATCGAATCAGAGAAATAAATGCACAAGCGTGGTTTCTCGAGAGAGAAATCGCAGCTCATAAGCAAACTGAAGACGCTGCTGAGACATTACAAGTCACATCGATGTCACGTGTCTTTCCGGGACATACACGGGTTGTGTGTGAACGCGCTCTCTGATTCCGGAAAATCACTGGCAGTGTGAATGAACCAAAATCAAATGAACCCGGGTCAAATCCCGGGTCACTTTATCCGTGTATTTTCCGGAATCTCTGTGTGAAAGGGGCTTATGGCATTGATTTGTCATTTTAACTGTTTGAAACGGAGCGTAAAAGTGACTTCAACGATTTCTTATCCTGTTGCGCCCTCTATAGGCCATGAATGATCAGCAACTAGTCAGCGTCGAGCTTAAAGCGACATGGCAGACCATTAAAATCGATTAGTTGACTGGTCTGTGCAACCCCTAGTAAGTATATGTTACATCTGAACTATGTAACCTTAAAATAAACTGTTACCGGAAATCTTTTATTGTTCAAATAAATGCTGTTTTTGATCTTTCTATTAATCAAATAATCTTAAATTTGTTTATTTGGTTATCAGGGTTTCCAGAAAAATACTAAGCAGCACAGTTTTCAATTGGGGTAATGATAAGAAATGTTTACTGAGCAGCAACACATATTAGAATGATTTCTGAATAGTCATGTGACACTGAAGAATGTAATGGCAGAAATAAATCATATTATAAAACGGAGTTGGAGGAAGAGGTGTTTGTTTCAGATGAGGAAGTTGATGATTCTATTATTTCAATAATTTGCATTAGCATTTTTGGCATCATCCACATACCAGTAACCAACAATAATCATTTCTGGATTAAACTGAAGTACAGAGGCGTGTTGAGATCAAATATTGGCAGGAAGCATTAGTGTATGCGTGTGCGATTGACTTGAGGACGTCGTGTAAGAAGCTCAGAGAGAAGTGTGTGAAGAGTGTTTCAAAGGTCTTTCTCATACAGGGTCTTTATTTGAAGCTGGCAGGCTTTGCGAGCCACACATCAAAGATGCACTTGTTAAGAGAGAGACTGATTAACACAACTGATGCAGAGAGCCAGACCACAGCAAAACTATTCAATAGCTGGATTGAACTGGACACACACAAGACTTTCTCACCCCAACACAAAGACGCACAACCACACAATCTCTTCATAGAGAAGCTTTGTCAGCAAAGTACAAAAATAGGGAATTGCTTAGATGTAGTGATACAACGAAAAACGAATTCTTGACTGAAACCAAAAATTCACGACACATTTGGGGTGAAAATTTAAACCGAAAATATTAAATAAATATTTGGTTATATGCTTTATTTTAAGGTGACGTAGTTACATTGTACTTACTCAAATAAGCACTGAGTAATATTAATTAACTAAATGTACTTATTATAGAGTTACGGTTAGGGTTTGGTTTAGGGTTAGTTACTTGTAATTATGCATAATTTACTGTTATGTGTTACTGGGTATTTTTACCCAGCAAAAATACTATAGTAAGTACATGCAGTAAAGTGTAACTTTGTCACCTTAAAATAAAGTGTTACAAAATATTTTAACTTAGACTTCTGTTTTCTCAGGTTCTTCCTTCAGGCATCTTTACTACCATAACATCTATGGTCCAACATTGAAAAAAATTGGATAATAAACCCAGTGTACTATTTAAATCGATTGCTGGACATCATGTTATTCTACATACATCTGATTTATGATTTAGCATTGTATTAGCACGGGCACGAGGCTACATTGCGCATGCGTCGAAGTCGAACCGTGCGACGCACACACGCACCGAACCGAGACAAGCGAACCGAACGGTTCGGATGTTTTTTCATGTACCGTGCCACCCCTACTAGACACATATGCTCAATTGAAGAATTGGTTAATCAGTACTCAGATTTGTCAACACTAGAATCTTATATCTGCTAGCCATCCTATTATTGTTTGTATTTTGTTGCATTGTTTTTAATTGATCCTAAATTGTTTAAATAGATTTTTATTGTATTGTGTAAGTATACAATTTTCTATGATGTATTTTTAATCACATTTTCTTTAGGGTGACTTGTAACATCCTGTCCAGGGACTACGGATGAAAAATAGCCTTTGGCTAATTCTGGTACATTTACAGGAATGTTTTTATTAATGTGCAATGTCCCTGTCAAAAAAAAAAAAAAAAAAAAAAACTAAATTCTAAAATAGAATCATATTTCACAAAATGTTTTGTTTTTACTGTATTTTTTTTTATCAAATTAATGCAGTCTTGGTGAGCATAAGGGACTTTTTTTTTACAAATCTTGAAACCCTAAACCTTTCAATGACATATCAGTGACATATTTCAATGTATATTTTCCATTTCTAAAGGAAATGTGGCAGGTTCTTCAGCAACAGAAGATTCTCTAACTTTTCAGATGTCGTATTTCATGCGGAATAACCTTTAATTATTTTAATCACCTAAATAAAATTAATAGAAAATCAGAATAGTAGTTTGTTGCAGCCCTAAATGTTTTTCGCTACATTAATTGCCAAGACAAAATCTACAGCATCTCTCTAAACAAAAGCACCGAATGTGCTAATTTAGTACTTGCTTCCTCTAATAAAACCCAGCAAAAACAAGAACAAGCTCCTGAATGTGAGCTCATATCAGCATGAGGCACAGGCATCAACAGGAAGTGAGCTGTTCGATTATTCATTGTTATTAATTTATGCTGAACTGAAACCGCTGATATCAATCATAGCTTTAACTAAAACTGCACAAGCAAACTACTTCCATTCCAAACCCGAAAATGAACTCGAGTACATCAAGGTGAATTACTTTTGAATTCTTCTCCAAGTGCTGTTAAAAGTCCACCACATACACCACTATAAACCTCTGCTGAAGAGCCAAAACAGCCCCACTGTGTTTTTCCTCTGATATCCTGTTTCCCATTAAAGTTTTGTGGTGTTGGGAATCCACACAAACCGCCCCGAGTTAAACCGTGAAGCCCACGGATGAATTCAAATGATCCTGACAGGACAGCCAGAGGTCCTGGAAGTTAAACTGCAGTGGGCAGAAGTTCTGACCCAGAAGGTTTAACAACACAAACCACACACACAAATGAGTGTACTTGTATTATTAGCTTTTTGAAAAACCAACCATGGTATTTTTTTATGATTCAGATTAATGACTAAAATAAACAGTGTGACTTTCAGTTACTAAAAACTAGAGTCACAACAACAACTGAAATATACATTGCATGACAAAAACAAATCTAAAACTTAAAGGCGACCTATTATGCCCTTTATCAAAGTCTTGATTTTGTTTTTGGGGTCCACTAGAATAATACGTTTTTGAGCTTGAATGTTCAAAAACCACATTATTTTTCAAATATTTTACATTGTTGCAGCACCTCTCTTCTCAGTCTGTCTGTAACGCTGTGTAATTGGTCAACCGCTTAGAGCGTGTTTGGGAGCGTGTCAGAAGAAAACTCAAGACTACAATGGAGCGATTCAGGGAGGTCAGAAACAGTGACACTGATCCAGTGTTAATTTCGTTAACGAAAACTATGGCGAAAAACTTTCGTTGACGACCTTTTTTCCCCTGACTAAGACAAGACGATGAGAGACGACACCCACGTCGTTAAACGATAACTGTGACTATATCAACACATGCAATATCGTTGACGAAAACAGACGAAACTGAAATGTGTAAAAAAAAAATAAAAAAAAACTTGACCAAAACCACTTGTTTTTGTCGAATAAAGGAGGAGACAACACATTACAGTCTGTTTTTACGAGCGTTCATGCATACGGTTGCCAGATTTCATTAATTTAAACCCCAAGTCAGAGCTCTTTTTCTGTTAAAAGAACACGTTTTCTACCCGGTCTTTTCAATAGTATCTGGCAACCACACGCTTGCGCGATCTCTACACTGTTGAAGAAGCGCGGATGATCTGAAAACACAGACAAGTAAGCTGGAGTTCAGCGATCTTGATCTGAGATTTTCTACTTAAATTAAAGTGTCATTCAGTCGGTCTGTGTTCTGTCACGAGTCGCTTGCGCTGTTTGTGCGACTAAATCTGCGATCAAAATGCAGGCTGATATCCAGCAGTGGTTTTAATGGTGATCATATTATATGAGCAAGAATGCAACGTTTTTCGAATATCCACACGATTTAAAATGTGACATTGATTTTATACAACAGTTCAACAAACAAAAGGGTAACTTTGGTTAAGTGATGTTTAATTGTGATGTACTACATTTAAAACAGTATTGTCAGTAGGCTATATCATTGTTCTGTTTTGCAACGAAAGCCATAGCAGAACTATTCGTGAACGAATCTGTGGCTTTGAACAAATCGTGAGATTCAATGATCCGTTCATAAACAGCCACTTGCTTCGTTACTGAATGAATGAATGAATGACTTGATGACTCACTCATAAAGACAGTGACTTACCGCCACCTACTGGCGATTTCAATTTAATATTTAAAAGTATCACTTTTTTACCATCATTGCATATTTATTGACCATTGTTTTATTTAAAGCATTATTTATTTTATAAAGGTAAAAAATGAACTGGAAAAATCGATTAAAGGGGGCAAATATTTAGCCTGACTACGTCAGACTTCTTACTTCCGCTCAATTTCATTTCGCTTCTGTACTCAGTCTGAGACAGCGTAATAGCTTTCCGTTTTCCTCCGGCCTGAAAACAGCCGGCCAATCAATGAACAGAGGGCGGGCTGAGAGCCGTGACGTAGACACTGATTGTACCGTGGATGCGTAGATTTACTTCACATAATCTGCAAAAGTCGTTCACAGCCATGTTCACTCCGGTATTTCGCTCGATGGTTTTGTTTTCGCATCATACTACATGTGTTTACAGTGGAAGTTAGATGCGGCTGAGCATGCGCATAACACACGCCATAACCAAACGTTATGTGATTGGCTTACGGGAACCAATGATTTTAAACTTCAGACAAGCGCCTCCCCGCGAGAAAGAAAACGCTTTTCAATTATGCCATGCCAGACTCTGTCTACGAAGCAAAGCGAAGTAGCAGAGTTTGGTATTACCAGGCTAGCAAATATTGTCCCTTAATGGAAAAGGTGTGACTGCAGTCTAAGTGGAAGAGGGGGGACAGAAGGACGTCAAATGCTTCAGGTGGTATGGCACTCTAAAAGATTCGAGAACCACTGAACTAAGGAAAAGGGATAGGCTATGTAAAATTGCACAAGTGCTACTGCTAAAGAGTGCAATGTCAATACATACTGGTACGTTGATTTTAATTTCTCATAAGCTTAACTGAATTGGCCACTAGAGAGAAAAATTATAATGACATTTTTAATAAAGACTACATATAAAATAGCTACCAAAATTAATGTCGGTAACTGCGGTTTGACTTAAAGTAATGACTAAAAGTTGACAAAAAATGCAATGACTTTTCGTCAAATAAAACTAGACTAAAACTATGAAAGACAAAATGACTAAAATGTGACTATCAATAAGCATTTTCGTCTGAAGATGAAGACTAAGACTAAATCAGAAATGGCCGCCAAAATGAATACTGCACTGATCTAGAGAACAACTCCCTTTGGAGTGACTTTGCTTTGTAACTTTGCAGATTTTTTTGCAAAGTTGGGAATAACCCAAACAGCAACATTAAACTTTATAGAAAGTTAAAAATGTATAAAGCATAATAGGACCCCTTTAAAATATATTATACATACTTTTTGAGGATGTGTACTTCCCATAAACAATTTCAATATGTACATTTTATGTCACCTAAAACGAGTTCCTGTGCTCTTAGTGGAACATCACATTAATTCCTATCATTTTCATTTCCTCTGGCATTTCCACTTCATAACATGTCCTTACCTGCCTCACACTGGTGTCATGTTTTTAAGGTTCAGTTTTGTCAGTACACTGTTCTTCAAGCACACTCACCCTCAAGACGGATGCCCTCTCTCTGAACAGTGTAGCTCAGCACGGCAAAAGGGGCCACGGGTGACTTGGCAATGATAATCTAAAACAAGAAACAAGAAGAGATGTAGAAGTAGTAAGAGAAGGGCTCAATGTCACTTCATGGCCACGGTATCAATACAAGGCCAAAGTCTAATCGCTAATAATTAGGGCTAACAATGGACTTAATTCATTAAATTAATATATTAATCATGTTTTATCATTAATTATGTCATGACAACATCGCAAGATATGGTAGTGAAAATGTATTTGGTCTCAGCGGAATAGATCTGCTACGCTGCTGCTGCAGAGCAAGTACCGAGACTTGCTAGTGCCAATACATTCACATACTGCTGTGATCATGTAAGACATGCTGCTTCTGCACATGTAATATACATGAATTAAGCCAGTAGCAGATCTATACAGGTGGAGCTGGGGAAGGTGGAGGGTTTCTGAAAGCACGCTGCAGACTCCTAACAGCAACACTACCGGTGTTTGTTTGAATGTTGAGCTGCAGCTCACTGGCCGCTGATGCAACAACAACCAATCAGCTGTGCTTTGTAGATAATGATGTGATCGCTATAAAATGAGTCAAAGACCTATCAGCCTGCACCATCTAGTTTCATGCCAGAACTATGTAATTACTAATTACAATGATTATTTTAATAATTACACACAATTGTTCAAAGGTTTTGGGTCAGTAATTTTTTTTAATGTTTTTTTTTTTAAATCTCTTATGTTCACCAAGGCTATGTTAATTTAATCAAAAATACTGTCAATTATATTTCTATTTTAAGTAGGGATCCACTAAAAGTTCAGAAAATGTCATTTTTTGGATTTGGGCCGAAAGAGAAAAAGGGCGAAAATATATGCGGCCCTGCCGCTCAGGTTTTACTCCCACGCAACATTTTTTGTAACTTTGCGAGATGCACACACAAGATGAACTCGAAGCGACTCTGGCTAAGCAGTTACATCTGTACCGGCACCCAGTTTGCTCTGTTTAATGTTCCGCTCCGTGTGTTTGCGCTCTCTGCTCAGTCGCTGACGGCCCAAGCAAACGCTCCACTTATGTACCACTCACGCTCACCAGAAAAGCAAAGTCTGTTCAAATAATGTCCTGATATGAAATTTCTGTGTAGTAGTAGTCTTGTTTCTGTTTGCAATAGCCCTATAACTGTGCTGTAACACAGTGTGGTAAAGCTGTGCTGGGCAACGCTGGTAAAATGACGCTACCCTCTCGTTCTGTGATCCGCTCTCTGCCATCTGCTCACATGCTCTGATAATAATAGTTTTCTAGGACTATACTTTATTTTGATAATTGGTCAAAAATTTAATCTGTTAAATTTAATTATGTTGCATAGAACTGAATGAAGAATAATATATTGATATTTAATATTTTAATATATTTTCTATCCAATTTTGGTGTGTTAAAATCAGATTCAATAAAATTATTGAATTCAATTAAAAAGTCTATTATTAATTCAATTATACAACAACAATTATGGTAAAATAAATCAGTAATTATTAAAAAAGGTAATTTTCAGCTTCGTTTTTCGGCCAAGTGTATAGAGAATTTTCGGTTTCTGCCCAGAAATTTTGTTTCGGCGCATCCCTAATTTTAAGATATATTTTAATGTATTTTAAAATGTAATTTATTCATGTGAAGGTAAAGCTGATTTTTCAGCATCATTACTCCAGTCTGTCACATGATCCTTCAGAAATCAGAAAGCTCAAAAATATTAAAAAAAATTATATATATATACGTATATATATTGTAACAATGTCTTGGATATAAAATATAAATATAAAAACTTTTGAATGGTAGTGAACACACACACAAACACAAACACTTATTTGGGGAAAAAAGACCCCAAATGAAAAAAGAAAAAAAAAACATTAAAAGGCATTACATTATTATTGTGGTACAAAATTTTTTTGTGAATCACTGAATTAAAAAAATGGCTTTAGAAGATAACGTATTGTTTATTTTGGTTATATTTATATTATATTATTTTATATCTTTACTCCACAGCAAAACCCCCAAAAAAGTACTTCAGAAAATAAAGCACTTTTTTGTTTGTTTTTCCAAAATGTATCAGACTAAATGAATAACCTTACTTGGACTTCATTATTAAACATGTCTGAACTCCTTCCCCTTTTGCAACAAAAAGGGCATCTATCTGACTGTTACGTCAATGGGCATAAAAGCAAGCATAGGATCCTGGAAAACAGCCTGTAGGGAAGCAGCAGCATTGGGTTACCAGACTCAGCAGTGTCTGCTGGCAACCTGCGTCAAAGCCTATTAGAGATTCTGGTGAATCTACATTACTCCTTTTGTCATTAGCCTCTAATATCGAAACCCTGCACTAGGGGTGTGCCTTGATCAAAATGAGATACCTTAGTGAAAACTACTCAACAAAACTGTAGAAACTCCAAAAGAGGAAACAGGCGCGAAGTGAAGGGTGAAACTGTCTGGTAAATGTTGCACAAAAACAAACATCGGAAATTAATCAGACCCCTCAAACCAAAGTAAACAAATGAAGCTTTTGTGCCTTCTGCCTAATAGTACTGCCTTATAACTTGTGTACTCATGAAATGAAAGGCATTTCCGTCTCAAGTTAACCGTCCACAGACGGCAAGACTTGCTCTAGGCTTATTTGTATAAAAATAAACTGGTACATTTCCTTAGTTTCACCTTTGCAGGGGTGTCTTATCTTGTGGTTAAAAATGAGGAAACGTGCTGCCAGTTGCTTTGTGTGAATGCGATTCCCCACTGATGCGCCGTGACACTGACGCAAAGCTTTTCAGCCACCCAAACCAGCCCAGTTCCCCTCACTTTAACCCAAACGCACATCTTTCACATATGAAGTAGCATGACTTTACCTCTAATGGATAACATCCACAGTAAATGGCGGAAAATCAGGGAGTTTCTGAGGGTTTTTTTTTCACTGAAGTGGCCCTGCCAGAGCCACTGAACCGCACAAAAGAGCCAGGCACCATTGCCTTCCTTGTGTACCAGCAGTTTTGGACCACTGCCTCTCTATCAGTGTGCCTTTCTTTAGGCGGGAGCTCAGTCGGAAAAGAGAAAAACAAAGTCTTCAGGGCTCTAAGGGTGTACGGGCAATGAGGTATGCCGTTATTTGACAGGACGAAAACAAGTAGGGCAGACCGAGACAATGAAAGGGGTGGTGGAGTAAGACGTTTTCTTTCGTTTAAGCTTGTCTTAAAGATGAAATCGCAGGATGAGTGCAGTTTTATTTTATTGTGTTGACGTATTTCCTGTTGAAGCAGAGCAGAGCAGTTGTGAAGCACAAACTTAAGATAGTGTCCTTTATTTTATTTTTTGCTGAATCATGATTTGCTACTTGTAGGTGGCCCACTTTTAAGTTGCATTGGTTCTGGAAGTCTCTTTCCATTTATTTTTGAACCAGCTATGAGGGTGAATCGCAATATCAAAAACTTTTATTTAAAGAAAAAGGTATTTGAAAATCGGATTAAAAGACAAAAGGCACAAGTCTTTTATTGATTTCAATGAGGGAAAGAACAACAATCCCATGAAGCATTGCGAATGACTTTCAAATAAAAAATAATGGTTAAATTTAAATGTATTAATTTAAATGTGTTGATTATCTATGGAAACAACATATTTTAAGTTTATTGCAAAATATGCGCATATACAAATATTTTGAGGGCATAGGGAGACAATTACATCATTTGCAGTGCTTCATAAGAGTGGGTGGTCCATACCATGTTTTGGCATGATTTGAATGCCGTGAATGCGGTGGAATTTTCTGTACAGCATCATGGGTGTACAAATGAGAATACAAATTCTGCTGTTAAACATTATTATTTAAAAAAATAAGTTTTAATAAAGTGAACGGATGGCAACGTCGTAGCTCACAAAAGGTGTGTCTTTAAAGGTTTATATGTTTTTGTTAAAAATAAATTTCCCTATGAACAGAAACAGAAAATGAACAGAATTTTAACTTCCGGAACCCAACTGTTGCACTCTATTACATTATCATTCTAGAGATAATCTAACTAGACAAAAAAACGGTGTGATTCAAAATGATGTCATCATTCCCTTTGGTCCATTTTTTCCCAAGAGAATAAACTGTATATTTTTAATGCGTAAATCTACTAAATATTTCGGTCACTTGGTTAGGTGTCTTTTGGTTGGTTTTGAATTCGTTCGTTATGGCAAACTAAATTTTGCTAATTCCCACAGAGGAGTAAAAGGGTGTGTACCTGTCTCCGTTCTGTGTCTTCATACTGGACAATGAGGCGTGTGTTAACACAGTGACTCCATGTGTTTCCCAGCGCCGCTGTCACAAACCCAGAGTCCTCCTCAGTAGATACTGAAGGCCCAAAAAAACAAAACAGATTTCATACAGTCAGGGTTCAAACTTTACATTTGTCAAGTGCCAAATTAGGGTAAAAATTGGCTTTGGTCAGTAAATAAAACTGTAGTTTGCTAACAGTTAACAAGTTGCTTTATTAGAACTGTAAAATGTAAGATGACACATAACTGTTCCAAAGTTGTAAGATGGTTTAAACCAAATTGTAACAATGATCACCTGAACCTCCCTTAAATGATGATTTAAATTAAAGACATATTCTTTATTACACAATATCATTTATTTATTTTTTTGAGTCATATACATTTTTTATCTGACAAGAAAACATGCGCACAAATTAGCTGTTCTCTTACGAGAGGTCTCTCGTACTGCGTAAGAGTATCTTACACTAGGGGAAAATCCTTTTTCCGCGAGATATTGAAGCCAAAAATTATCCTTAATTTTGTAATAATGCAAAACGCATTGCGGCAGCATACAGACATAGGCAAGACGGCTCGCGCGCCTATTGGCTGTTCTGCGGCAACTGCAGCAGCCTATCGAGCAAGGCCTAGCGTGACGTCAGACCCAATGAGGGCGCTTCGCGCCCGCTGCGTCACGTCCCGCCGAAACAGGCGTGGCCTAGGCCTATAAATATAGCTTGCAGGCAGCTGATATCTGATTTTTCATCCTTCAAGCGAAGCACACGCATCGCTGGATCCGGAAAGAAGCCGCGCCGTCTGAGGAAGCCTTTTCAGCGGGACGAGTTGTCACTGAAGTCGCTGGCCGCGCCGCCTTCAATCGCCTTCCCGCTGCGCTATCCGGCGCTCATATCCTTTCACTCTTTGTGCTGTGTGTTTGTTCGCCGCTGCGACACACACTTTCTAAAAGAGCTAGTGTCTTTCTAAAGATGCCTTCCAGCGGCACGTGCAGAGCCACACTCTGATCTGCGTTTCCTGCCTGGGTGAGGATCATGCAGCTCTCGCGCTCGCTGACGGCGGCTGCCCTCATTGCGAGCTATTGCCCATGGCGACTCTGAGGACTCGCCTGGCATTTTTCGCCAAGACTGCACCCCCGCCCGCCGTGGCACCGCGCCGTAAAAAGCGCCGTGCTCAGCGGGTCCCGGAACCTTCTCCCAGCCGCCAAAGCTCGCCGGTTCGCCCGTCTGCTTCACCGACTTCGTCAGCTTCTCTTCCTGACGGACAGCGGCCGCAGTCTGCCGCCGCTTCCGTCGACGAAGCTGTCGAGGAAGCCCCACCGGGAGAAGATGATTCCTGCTCTATCCTGGCGTCAGGCAGTGAGGACTGGGCGAGCTCTGAGGATCTCGCGCCCCCTGCCCGCGCATCGTCAGGTAAAAGAGCTAGCATTGAGACAGAGCTCATGCGCGTGCTCGCACAGGCCGCGGCGAGCCTCGGCCTCGAGTGGTCTACGCCTGAGCAGCCTGCTCACAACCGGCTGGATGGGTACTTTCTGCCCGGGGAGCGCGCTTCGCCTGCGTCCAAACCAGCGCCTTTTCTTCCTGAGTTACACGAAGAAGTCACTAAGTCCTGGAACGCCCCCTATTCAGCTAGAATGCGCCCTTCTGTTTCTCTGGCATTCTCCGCTGTTGACGATGCCAAGAACAGAGGATACCATTCGCTGCCGCCGGTCAAAGAGGCGATAGCAGCCCACTTATGCCCGCCCTCCACTGGACGGCGCACTAAGCTGGCGCTACCCTCTAAAGCTTGCCGCACGACGTCATCCTTGCTCCGCCGCGCTTTCACCGCCGCCGGGCAGGCTGCGTCAGCGCTGCACACCATGGCCACACTGCAGATTTTCCAGGCCGATCTCCTCCGAAAGCTGGACGAGAAAGGACCAGATGCAATCTGCGTGCCAGACTTACGAAGTGCTACGGACCTCGCTCTCCGCGCTACTAAGTCTGCTGCACAGGCCATAGGACGGAGCATGGCCTCTCTCACCGTGACTGAGAGACACCTGTGGCTAACGCTCTCCGAGATGTCCGAGTCCGAGCGCGCCGCGTTCCTCGACGCTCCGCTTTCTCCTGCTGGCCTCTTTGGATCTTCCGTCAAGAATTTCGCGGAAAGATTCGCCAAGGTACAGAAAGCGTCACAGGCCCGAAGCGCGAGACCGCGCTCTCGCTCATCCAGCCGCCGCCCCGCCCCGCGTGGGCCATGGCATAGGATTGTGGTGAAGCCCGAGGCCCCGAAGTCGTCCTAGCACGCCTAGGGAAAAGACGGTGTTCAAGTCCCGCTGCGGCCGGACCTCCACCAAAGCTCATCGTTCGTCCAGTTCCAAAAAATGCGACTGGTCCAGTGTTTTTCGCAGTCAACAAGCCGGTTCCACTGCCCGCTTGCCTGCACACAAATGCCGTTTTCACGGCTACCCAGATAAATCCCAAAAAGAGTGTATTTTCTGGTGTCCCGGCCACGGCCGATGGTGTGGACAAAATGCCCACTGCCCAGTGCCCATTCCTACACACAAGCACAGCCCCGTCACACAGGGCTCACGCACATGAAATCGACGTGCATTCGCTCTGCTCAGGCGGACAATGCTCTCAGTGTTGTAAATGTGCCCGCTATCCCACGCCCACATCCACGCACAGACATGACAGTTCATACGGGACTCGCCCAGCCCTCCCCCTCTCGGTTGATATCAGCACGCCCCCTGCCTCAAATGTCATGAGCACGATGCTTATGTTACAGCACACCGAAGCCCCTCTGTCGCTGAGCGAACGGAGCGCGCTTCGCATTCAACCCCTAGCTATTCGTGCAGATGCATGGGCAAGGCTACTCGGGGTTTCGAAGTGGGTGCTAGACATTATAAAAAGAGGCTATTCACTGCAGTTTCGCCGACGCCCTCGCCGCTATGCGGTGCGCGTCGAAACCACGGTGAAAACAGAAGTAGCACATCTACTTCGAGCTGAAATTGTGAAACTATTGAGCAAAGGGGCCATAGAGCCTTTATCTCATGCTCAGAGCGAAGGAGGGCTATACAGCAGATACTTCCTGGTACCGAAAAAAGACGGGGGTCTCAGACCCATACTAGATCTAAGGCAACTGAACAGGGTGCTTGCGAAGCGACAGTTCAGAATGCTCACGACCAGAAAAATCCTCGCGCAAATTCGCCGAGGAGATTGATTTGTATCAATAGATCTGAAAGACGCGTATTTTCAAATACAGATAGCGTCACGTCACAGGCGATTTTTGAGATTCGCCTTCGAGGGCCAGGCATATCAGTACACATTCCTGCCGTTCGGCTTATCCCTAGCACCCCGTACATTTACGATGTGCATGGATGCAGCGCTCGCACCCCTCAGACTACAGGGCATGCGAGTACTGAACTACTTGGACGATTGGCTGATTCTAGCTCAATCTCACTCGGAGCTCGTAGAGCACAGGACCATTTTACTCGATCACCTCGAGAATCTGGGTCTCAGAGTCAATTGGGCGAAGAGTTCTCTGTTCCCCAGACAGATAATATCTTTTCTGGGCACAGAGCTGGACTCGCTGTCCATGATAGCACAGCTATCACCACAGCGCACACTGGACATTCAGCGCGCAGCGAGCTCTTTCCGCTCCGGCGCATCTGTCCCGCTCAAGAAATTTCAGAGGATGCTAGGTCTCATGGCCTCAGCATCATCAGTGCTTCAGCTGGGCTTGCTCCGCATGCGCCCACTGCAGTTCTGGCTGAAAGTGCGAGTACCACGCCGAGCGTGGGCCTCCGGTCTGCTTCGTCTCAAGGTCAATCAGAAATGCATCACAGCTCTGAAACCTTGGAAAGCAAACGACTGGTACCAATCAGGTGTAAGCCTGGGGACTTCCTCGAGGGTGAGGGTGGTGTCTACGGACGCATCCACCTCGGGATGGGGAGCGCTGCTCGAGGGCAGACCGTTCTTCGGCCAATGGTCAGAACGGGAGAAGCTTCTGCACATAAACTGCCTCGAAATAATGGCAGTAGACAACGCGCTGACGTGTTTTTGTCCACAAATAAGAGGACACCACGTCCTGGTCTGATCGGACAACATGTCTGTGGTGTCCTACATAAATCGCCAAGGCGGCCTCAGGTCCCGGAACCTGCACAGGCTAGCAGAACGCCTCCTGGTGTGGGCTCAGCGCAACCTGCGCTCGCTGAGAGCGGCGCACGTGCCAGGGCTCCTAAATATAGGACCAGACAGACTGTCCAGGAACAATGTTCCGGCAGGCGAGTGGTCTCTACACCCACAGACAGTCCAACTGCTGTGGAAGAAATTCGGCAGAGCGGAAGTAGACCTGTTTGCGTCTCAAGAAAACGCTCAATGTCTGGAATTTTGCTCCAAGAGCAGGGACGCGCTGGCTCATGTATGGCCCCGCTGCCCGCTCTATGCCTTTCCCCCTGTCTCTCTCCTGCCTCAGGTGATAGAGCGAATCAGGGAAGAAGGATGCTCAGTACTGCTCGTAGCGCCGTTCTGGAAAAACCAACCCTGGTTCCCAGTTATGATGCAGCTAGCGAGCACTGCCCCGTGGCCAGTGCCAGTGAGGAGAGACCTCCTCTCTCAGGCTTACGGCTCGATTTGGCATCCTCACCCAGAGCTGTGGTCCCTTCATGTTTGGGCCATCAACGGGTACCCGCTGACCTCCCAAAGGGAGTGTTAAACACGATCACGCAGGCTAGAGCTCCGTCTACGCGACGTCTCTACTCCTCGAAATAGTCAGTGTTTTCCGGCTGGTGCGCAGCTCGTGGCGTGTCACCCCCAGACTGCGGGGTGACGGAGGTACTCTCCTTCCTACAGGAGCTGTTGGATAAGGGCAGGACCCCTTCCACGCTCAAAGTCTATGTGGCGGCTATAGCAGCGTTCTCGAGAACAACGCTTGGTCAGTCAATAGGAAGGAACGATTTAGTTATCCGCTTCCTTAGAGGAGCTAAGAGACTGAATCCTCCCAGACCTCCCTCAGTCCCTGTATGGGACCTTTCTATGGTGCTGGAAGCCATGAAAGGTGGCCCATTCGAGCCTTTGCAGACGATTGATCTTAAACACCTGTCTTTCAAGACGGTGTTTCTTCTGGCTCTCGCTTCAGTGAAGCGCATAGGGGACTTACACGCGCTCTCAGTGAGCGCGACGTGCATGGAATTTGGGCCTAATGACTCAAGAGTTATACTCAAACCTAGGCACGGTTATGTTCCAAAGTCCCTCAACACACCGTTTAGGGCACAGGTCATTTCCCTGTCAGCCCTACCGGTCTCTGATGAGGAAGGAGACGCGAGCTTCCTTTGCCCAGTCAGGGCATTAAGAGCTTATGTGTCTCGCTCTTCTGTTTTCAGACAGACAGAGCAGCTCTTTGTTTCGTTTAGTGGGCGTTCTAAGGGACTAGCCGCGTCGAAACAAAGCCTATCCAGATGGATAGTTGACGCTATTGCGCTAGCGTACACTTCCAAGGGCGTGCAATGCCCGTTGGGTATCAGAGCGCACTCCACGAGAAGCATGGCTTCATCGTGGGCCTAGTCAAGTGGGATTGCCTTGCAAGATATATGTATGGCGGCAGGCTGGGCCTCCCCGTCTACATTTATAAGGTTTTACAACCTAGAGGTTCTTGCCCTACAGGCCAGGCTGCTATCGGTCTAAATGACCAGTATTGTCTGTTCTGATGCTATCGGTTCAGAGCACAGCTCACTGATCGACCGTAAAAAAAAAAAAAAAAAAAAGAGAGAATGCTATGGGCAAACTGTATAAGACCCACATTTCCCCATCAGTTCAGGCCGTACCCAGCCCTGTCTGTATGATGTAATCCGCGTCTAAGTGACGCTGCTATATGTGGAAGAGCGCGGCTTCGCCCCCCCCTCTTCCCGGACTCCCTGTGAGTTCCCTGGGTGATTGTGCACTATATGAACCCCGGGTTTCGCCCTTGGGTCTTTGGTGTTAGATCCCAGCACGCACGGCGTCTTACATTGGGTCCCCTAGCGTAAGATACTCTTACGCAGTACGAGAGACCTCTCGTAAGAGAACGTACTCGGTTACTAACGTAACCTCGTTTCTCTCTAGTAGAGGGAACGAGTACTGCGTATCTTGCCGTGCATGCATACGCTCTGGTTGCCTCGACGATGAAAAACCAGATATCAGCTGCCTGCGAGCTATATTTATAGGCCTAGGCCACGCCTGTTTCGGCGGGACATGACGCAGCGGGCGCGAAGCGCCCTCATTGGGTCTGACGTCACGCTAGGCCTTGCTCGATAGGCTTCTGCAATTGCCGCAGAACAGCCAAAAGGCGCGCGAGCCGTCTTGCCTATGTCTGTATGCTGCCACAACACGTTTTGCATTATTACAAAATTAAGGATAATTTTTGGCTTCAATATCTCGCGGAAAAAGGATTTTCCCCTAGCGTAAGATACTCTTACGCAGTACTTGTTCCCTCTACTAGAGAGAACCGAGGTTACGTTAGTAACCGAGTACGTTTTCATCCAAAGTTGCAAATTTAATGTCATCATTTAGGTGAATTAGCTATACTGTTCAAATGTTTGGGGTAAGATTTTTTCATCTTTTTGAAAGAAGACTCTTATCAAGGCTGCATTTATTTGATCAAAAATATAGTAAAAACAGAAATACTGTAAAAAAAAATAATAATTCTATTGAATATGTAATTTATTCCTGTGATGCAAAGCTGAAATTTTCAGCATCATTATTTCAGTCTTCAGTGTCACATGATCCTTTAGAAATCATTCCAATACACTGATTTGTTGCTCAAGAAACATTTATTATTGTTACCGATGTTGAAAACAGTTGTGCCTCTTAACTTTTGGTGGAAAACTGTGATATTCAGCGTTCCTTGCTAAACAGAACGTTCAAAAGAACTGCATTTATTTGAAACAGAAATCTTTTGTAACAATATAAATGTATTTCCTGTCACTTTTAATAATTTAAAGTGTCATATCTGACCGACAGTCTGACCCCAAACTTTTGAATGATAGTGTATATATAAAATGCAAAAATACAGTTTCATAGTCAGTAACAAACATTTATTGCTAGTACATTTTCTCATTTCACCCACCATTAGGAGGTTCATTTTGGACTCAGCATAAAGCTGTTTAGCCATATTGCACCATTTCCCAATTGCTATAACTCACTCATCTACAGTGAATCACTTGAATACTTGGAGCCATCGAGTCATTATTGCGGTTTAAGGACTGAGTGTAGAACAGATGATAAGCCTGAAGAACAATGGAAACGCTTCTTTGGGTCAGACACCTGAGGAAGTTACCAGTGTTACTATTGACACAACACTCATCCGGGTCTTCTTCGAACTGCTATGTAAACACACCTGTGTGTTTATGTTCACCCACTGCGCCGCAACCAGAAACAGCCAGGGCCTCTGAGGTCACGGTCTGAGTGTCTTTCTCATGATTCTGTGTTGTGTAACATTTTAAGCACCATGCTGTAATCTGACAATACTATTCACAACTGTCACATCAGCAACTCTCACTTCCTCAAAACATTTCCTGTGGAAAGTCGAATGCGGGAGAAACCTGAAAAGGCTGGCACGGCATGTCAGTGAACTGGATGTCTGGAAGGCCCCTCCTCTGAAAAAAACAACATCCTCAATAACCCCCCCGAAGAATTTTTTTATTTTTTTGGAAACAATAGCCAACCACTTTACAGCTCCAGATGGGTTTTGAGCTCTGTTTCACATTAACAGATAAAAAGGGCGAATTCACTAAACAGCACCGCTTTTCACACAGAATTTTACCACCAAATTGTGCTTTATTTACTAAACACACGCAATCCAGTCGGACCAGGTGCTAGGCTAGATAGACTGAAATACTGTTTAAATAAAGTCAGTCATTCTTTTTGGAGCAAACAACTGAAATTTCATTTTATAATACATTTACATTTTTATTTACCATTTCAAGATTTCCTAAGCTAAATTTCACTTAAACATTATGTTTGTGTATATTTTCTATTGATCAATAAGTCATTAAATAAAAAGAGCATTACAACCTTTTAACTCAGCTCTCTGGAAAACTTTGTGGCATTCCTAAAATTCACTAAAATCAACGCATATGAGACCGTTTCATTCGGCGTAACTCAAACCGCCACTACTTTAAACGGTTAGTTCACCCCAAAATAAAACAAAAAAAAGTCATAATTTTGTCACCCTTATGTTATTCCAAGCCCCATATGACTTTCATGCAGGTATAAAACACAAATGAAAATATTTTTTTTATGAAACTTGTTAGATTTCTGTATCTCTATTGAAAGTCTATTCCACAAAAACGTAATCCACATGAATAGAGCGGTTTAATCCAAGTCTTCTGAAAAGACTCGATCGCTTTATATGATGTTCAGATTTCATTTAGTCTTTTATTCACATATTACAGAGTAGGGCTGCACGATTTGGGGAAAATGTCATATTGCGATAATACAGGTCAATATTGCGATTGCGATATGCAATATAATAAATAAATGGTTTCATGAGTTAACTTGCTTGGTTCTCAAGGAAAATAAATGCACACACAGATTAGTGATAATCTGCCTAAAGAAAAAAGTTCTTTAATCAAGAGCAGTGAGTGTTTTTCTCTGTTCCCTTTGTTCTTTGATTAACTTTAGCGACAGATATAATTAGCGGCTACTGTGTACTGTCCCTTTAAGACCAGCTGCTGCTGTCAGAGACGCGGATCTCACACGTGCCTCATTCTCTCACAAGTCACAACTCTTCACGTTCATCATAAGACTACTCTTTTGTTATGAAGATACTTGACAAAAAAACATTTGGGCATAATTGTGTGTGTTATTGTTCGTTCAAGCTCGAAAGAACTGTATTCTGGCATGCTGTTTTGTGCGCACGCACGATATTAGCGCGAGTCTTTCTGTGTGTCACAGTCAGGACATTCACAGGCAGCGCGTTCATTTTGGCATACGTGTGTTGTTCGTTCTACCGCGAAAGAGAACTTGATACTGGCGCGCTGTCTGTACGATACTGGCGCGCGTCTATCTGTGGGTCGTGTGTGTGTGTGTGTGTGTGTGTCAGGAGGACATTCACTGACAGCGCGTTCTTTTTTGTCTTATCGCGCATGAATGGTTTAAAAGCATTTGCATGAATAAGAGCGGGATCATGTAACACTATAGCCAAAGGATGCCAAAAATTAACAGATGTTACTTTAATTGCATTAACAGCGCTAATTTGTTTATTTAATATAAAATCGCAGCATTTTGTGTCATATAATCGCGTAGGCTTGACATCACGATTGCGATACGATTAATGGTGCAGCACTAATACAGAGCACATAAAATATGGTAAACAGAAGCTCAAACATGCTTGCTTGACGCACAAGAACCAATTAGGTTCGTTCTGCGCCTCAAGCAAGTACGTTTACCATATTTGTTTCGTTCTATGTGTATGTGTTGATTCACGCAACTTTTTTTGACAGCCGAACCACTTTAACCTAAAACATTTACTTGAAATACCCCCTGAGATTTATTTCAATAATTTCAATGTTCACAGTTCTCTGATGTTGGTCACATGACACGTAGGCAAACATAAAATATTTAATCAATTTAATCTTTTTTTAAGTGTTTATTAATTACATTTATTATTATGTTAATTATTAGTTTTTCAAAAAACTCATGAACCCCATGCATTTCCCACGTGAACCCCCAGAGGTTTACGAAACCCTGACATAGATTAAACCCCTCTATTCATATGGATTACTTTAAATGTCTTTATGAACTTTTTGAAACATCAAAGTTTTGGTAACATGGACTTTCAATGGAGGGACAGAAATCGTTCGGGTTTCATGAAAAATATTTTCATTTGTGTTTCGAAGATGAACGAAAGTCTTATGGGTTTGGAACGATATGAAGGTGAGTAATAGATAACAGAATCTTCATTTTCTTGTTGAAAACCTATAATTGTGTCTAGTATCACACCACAGACTCGCTTCCTCATTTAATACAAACGCAACTGCAACCCATCTTGCATCTCAGTTATCGATTATAGGACTGTAGTGAAAATGACCTTAGTGGACTTCAATATTAAGTATTGTTGGGATGTTCATTTTGATCTTTTTCATTTACAATATATACTTGTACTTACTACTTAAACTCAAACCAATACTTCATGTCCACATATTTATTTGGTGAGTATCAGAGTAATAAGTAAAATAATGTAGTTAGTCAGCCAATTATTATTGCTAATAAACACTTACTTGATGTGTGTAAATGAGCACATTTTAAAGAGACGAGTCACAGTAAAATACAACAAAAAAAACGTTAGTCTGCTGTATTCTCCGCAGTACAGAACCGACCTTCAAGATGGGGAACTGCATTGTGTGAATTGTGTTCAACAGATTTCGTGGGTTACTTTATTTGCATAATTAATATATGGTGACTCAGGCACTAAAACCATGTGCAAATATACAGCGCTATCAACAGGAACAACTCATTCTAAGTGGATTCCCCTAACAATGTCTGAAAGAATCGCAGACTAATGACCATGCAACTTAATGCGAGTTCATGGTAATAAGGTTGGAAAGGGCCAGACTAAACAAATGTGACGCCCTGTTAAGACCCAGCTTCTTAAATCAATGCTCTGGGTTCCAGTATAATCCGCCTACTCTCTCCGATCCCAACAGAAGCCATGGGCGCTGCTTTCCCACACTGTGAAAGCAGGGCTATTCAAAGAATTCAATCAGCTGTCTTTTTAATACCCTGCAAATCAGTTATTATAGGATCCAATTTGCGTTTGCACCAAATTCAGCACGTCCAAATGTTTTTATTGATGGATTGTCAAACAGGGGAATGGGAGAGTTGTTGACTTGGGCTGGACATAGACAAGGGAACGTCTTTCATGTGGTGATGTAGATTCAAAGATAATGTGGTTAAAAAATGTGCAGAGTTCTTTTGTCCTCTGGGTTGATTTTAGTTTGAAAGCTGAATTGCGCCAATAATCATGCAGAGGTGCAATTTTTCCAACAGTCTTCTCTCTAATGTTATCCTCCAACTAAAAAAAAAAAAAAACATTTGTGAATGTTTCATTGATGTTTATAAAGCTCATCTGCTGATTTGTTGTACATCTACAAGCATATCTGCAAAACTATATGCTTTCATTGGTGGGTTGTTTGAATGACTAGGACTAGTTGGTTTTAAGGAGGCCCATTAATTACATCGTTTTGAGGTCAGATCTAGCACAAATTGATCAGTTGTTTCTCAACAGGTGATTGCATTTTTGTGTTTAAATTAAAGCTGCTTTAAACTTTGATTGCACAATTATCAATTTGCTTTGGATAAGAGAAAAAATTTCTTTCTTTGTTTCAAAGTAAACATCAAAACCCTTGCATCGTGCATAATCTAGTTCCGTTCCTCATGATTTGTAAAAATGCTACAGTACAAAACGGTTAACTGCTTTAACTTTAAGTTACCTTACTGTATACAAATTGGTTTAACATTGCATTATATGTAATCTGAATGTAAAATACTGTCAATTTTATAATTTTTTTGTTAGGTAAAACTAAGAATTTCTATATAATTTACAATCAAAAACGGTAAAATGAAATTTCTATAAGTCTCATGACATATGACATATTTAAGTTTGTTTTTTCTAAACAAGAAAAAAAGTTGCTAACGTACATTAGACGTTTTGTATTACATTTTCTGTTATTTAGTTAATTTTAGTGTCATGTGAGTATTTTTAGCATCTGATAGTATTTTGTCTTCATTTTTTATTTCAATGCATTTTAAGATAAAAAGTAGATTTTGGGAGTTCAAGTAGATTGGTATTTTAACATATTACTTAAAGTCCCCGTGTAGACAATAATTGTATCCCTTAAAACTCATCTTTGATCATCAAAATTACATATTTAAATGTTTTTTCCTTGAAATAAATTATTCATGCCTTAAAATAGCTTGAATGTAACTCTAAACCCTTGCCTCATTTAGTATACGTGGTTCTATTGATATGCAGATTAGCCCCGCCTCCACTCACTCACGTTGATCAGATTGGTTACACTACTTTGTGACGTCAGAAACACCAGCAATTTCAAACCAGCGATTTTTAGACTGTCTTTGGTTCACTGCAGTTTTAAAGAGAAAATACTCAGCAATGGTGTTGACTTATGAATTTGCACATGGTTATGCTTTTAAAGCATATTAAAAACACCATAGACATATAAACAACATTAAAAGCTTGATTTTCAACACAGGGGGACTTTAATAAAATGTAAGTTGTAAAATGTACAATTCTTGTAATATCTATAATATTGTCACTGTATTTTTAACAGTGCAAACCCAGCTGCCGTTTTTTATGGGAAAATAGGATTTAGTGTAGCTACTGGACAATAAATCTTACCTAAAG
The DNA here is from genome assembly GCF_951802725.1 of Rutilus rutilus. Lineage (NCBI taxonomy): Eukaryota > Metazoa > Chordata > Actinopteri > Cypriniformes > Leuciscidae > Rutilus > Rutilus rutilus. The sequence goes on along the minus strand of NC_140220.1, from coordinate 20,666,077 downwards.
CTACCACCGCTTTTAAACCCCTGATTTGAGCTTGCTTGATGTTTTCATAAAGCATCTTCATAATAACAATGTGAAATTTCCTAGAAAACTCCCTTTTCGTAGGAAATTTCACAACATAATATCAGCATGCTAAAATCCTCTAGAAAGTTACAGAAATGCAGGAGAAAATTAAACAAAGGAAACCTGCTCTATCATGCTTTTTCCTATCGTACTGCACAAAATAGCCTTCTTATCAGTGTTCAGAGGAGCTCTGAACTAAATCACAGTGGCCTCTTTTACACACAGACCTTAGACTAGAAGCACTGGAATCAAATCTGACCCCAAAAGTAATCTGAAGCCAATGGCTGGTGACTAGAGCGGAAATGGTGAGTAAATCTGCTGAGGTCTGTTATGATTTATGTGTATTGGCCTCATCACAAGCTTGAAGCAGCAGCCAGTTGTAGCCGAGAGCAACTACTATTCTGGACAATAGTCAACATCTCAGATTAACTATGGAAGCAGATACAAACTGCAGGTGTGGCCTTTTGTCTACAACTTCAACAAAAGACCTCAAAAGTAGTTTCCAATACCAAGGCCAAGAGGAAAACACATTTTCTCAAGAACTGGCTGTCTTAATTAAGGATGAGTGAGACAAGTCAACTAAACGATACTGCTGCTAGTCAGCACTGAAAATACTAGTTGTTTTATTAAATCTTTTTTGCACATTTATGTTGCTCTTTAATTTTACTAAGGGTATGTTCAAATTACTGTTGTTAATGTTACATTTTAATATAACACAATGTTATTGTATATCTGTAGCGGAAAACAAAATCATTTCATGTTACCCCAGACTTTGATATTGCATATATTTTTCAGTGGTATTTTGTATGAGATTGGACGGTTTAATTCATATTAAAGTAGGCTGTTTTAAATGAACTGCTTATACAGACTTCTTTAACTGTCCTCTGGGGGTTTGTTAACTATAGACTGTAACACAATTTCCGATTGAACGTCAAAACATTTTATGCGTTTTGGCCGGTCATTAACACGACAATAGGGTTTTGGGGGCCTAAAAACGCAAAGTTTTGAAAACAAGTTTCAAAGTGCAAGTTTTTGCAAATGATAACATTATCATCTCTGTGTAAACTACAGAAACACGAATTTGTGAAAACTGTGACATGCGCATACTACGTGTTCAGTCTGTAGGCGTGTAGTGTTTCTTTACAAAGTGACATCACCAACTACTGGCCTGGCAGAATACTATTTTAGTCGTAAGTATATTTTTTCTGCACAACTGAATCTTTGATGACTGAATAAGTGCAATTCACCTTTATTCCAAAAGATGGCAATGTCTGAAACGCAATGATGAAGTGACATTTCACTCATAGTTACTGCAGGCAGAAAACAAAAGAATAGGAAATATCATCAGCAAATCTTGAAATGGTTCAGTGATTTACTGCAATCAAGTACTGAACGCAATCAAATATTAGTGTCACTGTCACTTGATGGTGGATCTGGTGAAGAAGCTGTCAGCTATCAAAATATTGCTTTTGAAGATGTTGAAAACTATAGTTTTGAGAATATGTTTGAGATGGCGAATATGAGCCAGATGCTGAATGTACTGGGAAATGAGCTCTGACGAGGACAGTGATGATGATAAAAAAATCTGCTCAAACTGGACCCTTCCAAGCTCCAGAAGGTAACAATACACTTTATTTTATTCTTCCGTAATTGTTACTCTAATATCAGGAGAGTTTTATATTATTGCGGCAGGTAGAGATCTATCCGTGTTAGATATAGATACGGGTCGCTAAAGACCCGAATATGTAATAATGATTGGCGAAACATTTGTGCATTAAAGGGTTAAAGTAAATCATTGCACTGGAATAAGTTATGGCGTTTTTCTTTTCAAAATTTTTATAGATGATATAATAATATTGTTAACATTGCCCACTTTATTTAAAGTCTTCTGAATCCATGATTTCTTTGTGAGATATCACAGACAGAAATTTGAGTAGTTATTCATGAAAAACTCGCAAAAATCTTTCACTTGATCAGAAGAATCTCACTTGTGCACATTCAAACATGGCATCTCAAAGATGTACAGGACAACAATACTAGTTCTCTAGTGTCTTGTGACAAATTGAGATGCATTTAAATGTTGATTTGAACGCAAGCATGAATAAATTGTACTTTTATGGGGGGGTTGTTACAATCTAACAAACTTCTGCTTCTGTGTTTATACATTTGGAATGTTTTACAATGTTTTCATTTCTGGGTGAACTATCCCTTTAAGTGAGAGGTCAGACAAGACCAAGGATGGAGATAAACAGGGTGAGGCTGTATAAGGGCCATTCTTTCCCTACATAATCCCAAGAGATGGAAAAACATTTGTGTGCATGTGTGAGAGAAAGATACAGAGCAAATGAGTGGGAGAAAGAGTTCCTGGTAACTCCACCTTGCCGAGTGGAACAGTGAGATATAAAAAAAAACGATGTCTGGGGGTAAAGTTACAGGACAGAAACGTGTCTGTTAGATAACATGAGAACGGTGCCTGTTTCTCTTTCCTCAAAGCTTTGCCCCAAAACAAGACCCTCTTCAACTGTACACCTGGATGTACGCCAGAGTATACTTGCACTATTCCATATACAGTGACAGAAGACACGGGTCACTGCACAGCCATGGAATCAGAGATGTCGTGGGATTCGCATAATGCCCAGACATGTTTGTTGAGCGAGTGGATCGTGTTTTCAGCCCCCTGGTTAGAGTAATACCATCTTCCCAGGGTCAATGATGTAGTTCCGAAAAACCTACAACAGCTGCTTGTGTGGAAGGTCATATCTGACGCTCATTTATCCCACATACCATCTCGGAATGGCTTGGAACGATGACTTCCATTAGCCAGATCAGAGAACGGCTCATTAGGGACGGATGAAACAGAAGAGCCTCTTGACAGGAATTTCTGGTCTAAATTTCCACCATCAAATCCCAAAACACGGTCATTTTAAACAAAAACATTCTCCTCAAAAATCAAGTTTAGACTCCAGCAGACGATGGAAGGCTGTTCTTACCATCTGCCTGATTCCTCTGAGGACAGTGAACCTTCTCGCCCACATGTGTGGTGATCTGGTTAGTTAAAACCACCTGAGGGAGACAGAAGGGAAACATCTGTACTGCAGTTTAGTCCAGTTAGATTAGATCACAGAAAGATGAGAATAAACAGTCTGCTGACACTATGCAAGTTCAGCAGATATTGAATTCCATCATCACGCTACTTAACAAATGTTGACATAACTATTATTACATAATACTATTTATTGGGCTATGTGGTAAATAAATTTTAAACAGGCAAATAGGCCTACATACAGTATCTCACAAAAGTGAGTACACCCCTCACATTTCAGCAAACATTTTAGTATATCTTCTCAAGGGACAATATTATAGAAATGAAACTTGGATATGTTTTAGTGTTGTCAATGTGCTGCTTGTATAGCAGTATGTATTTACTGTCCTCTGAAAATAACTCAACATACAGCCATTATTGTCAAAATAGCTGGCAACAAAAGTGAGTACATCCTAGTGAACATGTCAAAACGGTGTCCAAATTGTCAGTATTTTGTGTGAGCACCATTGTTATAGCACTGCCTTAATCCTCCTGGCAATAGAATTCACCAGAGCTGCACAGGTTGTTGCTGGGACCCTCTTCCACTCCTCCATAAAGACATCTCAGAGCTGCTGGATGTTGGACACATGGCGCCTCTCCACCTTCCGCTCGAGGACGCCCCACAGGTGCTCAATAGGGTTCAGGTCTGGAGACATACTTGGCAACTCCATCACCTTCAGCTTCCTCAGCAAGGCAGTTGTCATCTTGGCGGTGTGTTTGGGGTCGTTATCATGCCGTTCGGCCCAGTTTCTGAAGGGAGGGCATCATGTTCTGCTTCAGAATGTCACAGTACGTGTTGGAATCCATGTTTTCCTCAATGAAGCGCAGCTCCCCAGTACAAGCAGCACTCATGCAGCCCCATGCTATGATGTTACCACCATCATGCTCAACTGTAGGCAAGACAAAATTTTCTTGGTACTCTTCACCAGGGCGTCGCCACACATGCTGGACACCATCTGAACCACCCAAGTTTATCTTAGTCTCATCAGACCACAGGACATGGTTCTAGTAATTCATGCTCTTGGACAGTTTGCGGGCTTACTTGTGAGCCAGCTTCAGAAGAGGCTTCCTTGTGGGAGGACTGCCATGCAAACCGACTTGTTGCAGTGTGCAGTGTATGGTCTGAGCACTGACAAGCTGACCTCCCGCTTCTGCAACCTCTAAAGTAATGCTGGCGGCACTCATGCATCTGTTTTTTGAAGCCAGCTTCTGCACCTGACGCACAGCACAGGGACTCAACTTCTTTGATTGACCATTGTGAGGCCTGTTACGAGTGGAACCCGTCTTGGAAAACCTCTGTATGACCCTGGCCTGTACTGTAACTAAGTTTCAAGGTGTTACCAATCTTCTTATAGCCTATGCCATCTTTGTGGAGAGCAACAATTCTAATTCTCAAATCCTTAGAGAGTTATTTGCCATGAGGTGCCATGTTGAACATCCAGTGGTCAGTATGAGAGAATTCTACTCAAAGCACAAATTCTAACTGCTCTAATACAAGAAACAATTTGTATGGTCCTGTCAAGCAGACAAAAACATGAACATGATGAATAGGACATCATGGTTAAACGACGTACAGCTATTATCACTTAGGGTGTACTCACTTTTGTTGCCAGCTATTTTGACAATAATGGCTGTATGTTGAGTTATTTTCAGAGAACAGTAAATACATACTGCTATACAAGCAGCACAATGACTACTCTAAAATATATCCAAGTTTAATTTCTATAGCATTGTCCCTTTAGTAGATACTAAAATGTTTGCTAAAATGTGAGGGGTGTACTCACTTTTGTGAGATACTGTATATATATGTGTATGTGTGCGCATGTATGTGTGTGTGTGTGTGTGTGTGTGTGTGTGTGTGTGTGTGTATGTGTATATATATATATATATATATATATATATATATATATATATATATACACATACATACACACACACACACGAATGAAAAAAGGTGATGGCAATTTTGTCAATAGTCAAAGATGTCAATGGCCACTACTGTATAAATTCTGAAAAAAAAAAAAAAAAAAAAAAAAAAACAACATTTACATATTTCGCATGAAATTACATTGTAATAAATGTTGTTATTGTGTAATGTGTGAGTTTTTAGAGGCTTATCTGATAGGGCTCTTCCAGAAATATGCAGAGGGGTCAAACAAGGGATTGTTGAGAGCCTTACAACATGATCTATCTTAAGTACATGAATATTGGTGTTAATTAAAATATAGCAGTATGTCATTAACAGTACTTAAGCTTGCACACAAAAAGCGAAGATTGTTGGAACTAGGTCAATGTTCTGATTTGATCAAATGTGGTATTTAAAGCGGCCTAAAGTGAACCACTGCACTAGTGTATGTCTTCCACGGCTCTCTTAACACTAGAAGTGCCAGAATTCCATAACTACTAGAACTGCCGCAAGCGGTCATTTTGACCGCTAGATTCCAAACTCTATATCTTTAATGATAAATACCCAATTGAGAGATTAATGCATTTATTGTATTAGGATATCTTTTAAAAACAAAACAACACCAAACTGTACATTTAAACAAGTTTAATTATACATCTATAAATAATAATATCCGTAGATGTCCTGAACAAAATGACGGAGTAGCCTGTTTTCATGTTTACACTGTTGATCGCGCCCGCGCCTTACACACACGCACGCACGCACACAGACACACACACACACACACACACCGTATTCCAGCATTGCAATCTTGACATCGCAGCCTGTTCATTATAGCCATAATAAAATATAATAATAAAATAGTCAACCTAACACACAAAAATTCCACTGCTCTGTTTATATAGTCAGTAGGCTATAGCCTACAATTCGTACCATTTTGCGCATGTGAAGAGGATGATTTTTTTCTGTCGATATTGGAACGTGAGTGAAGTACAAAGCCTATAATAAAGAATAGTTTACCATCCAAATACATCGCAAATGTTGAAACATTTTGATTCTAATTAGAGAGTTACGTGAGCCCAACGCCGCTTACTTTCACTTTCGCTTGAAAGTAGCCTATTTCATTTTGGCTTGTTTATAGTTATTTTTTCATTCTTGTTCTGTTCTGAATATCATTACATTTAAATGATTTGTTGTGGAATATGTTTTGTATATTTTTTTACCACATTTTATTGTTGTGTATATTGGTATATGAATAATAATACCGCGAAATTCAGTGCGGTCAATATTACCGTCTATGGCCGAAATAGGTAAATATGTTAATTTGTTTTTTTGCCTTATGTGTAATTTATATGAAAAACATTTTAAATGAAAATACAGACACTTTTAGGAAAAGTCAGGTACCAGCAGGATTTTATTTATTTTTTCAACAAAGTTATTGCAGATATAAAATTCAAAACGGTCAAAATGACCGCCATGGCTGTTCTAGTGTTAATCAAAACTACACAAATAAAAACAATCAAAAACCAAAACCTAAAACATTTCAACATTCCTTTATATTTCTAAAGCTTGGGAGAACAAACTTAATTACCTCATTACGGTTTGGCTCTAGGTGCTAAAGTGTAAGGTTTTATTTTGGAAACTTAATGGGTTGACCTATTTTACGGTTATGAGCTTTTATGTGTGTGAGGGGGGCTATAACATAGTTACCTACCTCTAGGAGTTATCTACCATGTGGTTTCATGTTGGGGCCCATTTCTACTGCTGTGGAAAGCAGTATTAAAACTCACTTGTGGCCACTGGCAGTGTCAAGCCAGACATTTACTGCACTGATTTAAAACACAAAAGCTATCTTTAAAATGAGCATGGCTGGAGGGGGACGAGAGGCAAATAGCTGCAGATCAGATGAGTTTTGGGGTTACAGCCTGAGATGTCCTCTGAGAATAGTTGACTAGTCATTTTGAAATAAGGGAATGCCCGGTATTTTGTTGAAACACACTTACATTAAAACCTGATCCTAATGTCAACAAAGCACAAAAATAGTCAATAAAATGATAGATCCATCCTAATTTGCCTCAAGTAACAATAAACATGATCTGTAACTGCATTTGTAATGCAACCCATTTTAAATTATAGTTTGTAGATACACTGGAGTCCAAACTTAAATCTGAAAATCTGGAATTCAAAATCAAATTTGAATCTAGAAAAAAGTAAAGCAAAAGGAAGAAATACAAAATACTAAGACATCTAGTTAATCGCTTCTATTTTGTATTTTTAGCCAGTTGTAGTATAACTGAATTGAAAATTATATTTCTTTATTTAAATTGCTGATTATAATATCAGAATATGCATAAAAAAAGTATTTTATGTTTCTCTATAAGGATAATAATAATATAATTATAATTAGCTAGAAATATGTATTTAACAAAGACAAAAGCGAACAGAAAAACAGAAGCAATTAACAAACATTAACTATTATAGAAGCATCGGACCATTAAGCTTTGACTTCGAACATCGTGGGGCTAGTATCTACAAGCAGCCCAGGCATTCCTCTTTCAAATAAGCAGCTTATTTTCTTTGTTTTCCTTTGTACGGCATACATCCGGTAAAACAACGAAAGGGGAATAAAATTATGGATATCCCCGCTGTTTGTCTCCTACTGCTGGAGCAGGGGAATAGCTTCCTCAAGGATCACATGACTTCCTAGATCTGGCATGCCTTACCCACTACCCTGACAGCTTGTTTTGCGTATTCTTGAACACCAGCCTCAACAAGCCTCAACAGGGTTAAAGGCATACCTACCTATGGATGGTGCTTGAGGGAGCTTCGCAAAGTATGTGGAGTGGGTGCTGGTGCAGTGAAACTTACCATCTGCCAAGCGAATGAGGGCAACGCCAGCTCCACTCTGGTCCAGGAGCCCAGCCATCCTACAGTTATTCCCGCAACGGATCACAAGCCAGAGCCCACCATGAAAATAGAGCCAGGGTCATTGCCAGAGGCCACGTTCACCCCGGAGCCCAAGCCCATCGCGGAATCTGTCCAGGAGTGTGAGCCGGCATCAGCGTCTGTCGTCGAGGGCATATTAGTAGAGTTCCTTGGAATGGATTGGAGCACTGCCCACGCTCTCGTTGCTGATGTGCTTGAAATGAGCTAGGTTACTGAGGAATTATTTTATGAGCTGGATGAGGAAATATTTGCTGGTCTACAGTTTCCGCTGGTTCCATCCAGTCCGATGTTGTCTTCGTCATTGCTGGTTAAGCCCAGTTCCAAGTCGTCTTTGTCGCCATTGAGTCAAACCAGCACCAAGTCTCGTTCGTCATCCAGCACCAAGTCTCATTCATTGTCCTGCACCAAGTCTCCTTCAATGCCATTGGCTCTGCCCAGTTCCAAAGCTCCTTCGTCCTGGATGGTCCCACCCTTTTCCTCCTCTTTTGCCAAAACCATCCAGTTCCTCTGCCTCATCGCCACTGTTTCTCTTCAGCTTCTCCAGTGGTTCCGCCTGGCTGCACGGATTCACCTGGGGCTTCTCAGTCATCAGCTCTGCCGTGGTCTGTGGATCCCTCATCTCCCTCTCGAGCCTCCAACGCCGGACTCCACCTCAGCCCTCCGACACATCGGCTCCACCTTGGCTCTCCCTAGGCTTCACCGTGGCCTGTCATCCCTCAGGCTCCGCCAGGCTTCCTCGTCCCTCTGGCTCCACCTTGGTCAATTGCCGCCTTGGACTTGTAGTTATCAGATGTGCCTCAATCCTCCACCCCTCTGGCTCCACCGGGCTCCTCTTTCTATCTGGTATCATTCTTGTATTCACTCCCACCGTCTCTTCCCTGGTCTGCCAAGCCCACACCTCCACCTAGGTCACGCCGGCCTGCAGCTCCACCATGGCCCTCCCGGCATTCGATGTCACCCTGGTTTTACGTCTCCTCTGCTACACCTAGATTCCCTCTGGTCAAGTCTCCACCTCACTTGGTCAGGCTCCTGACTGCAGGCTGGCTCCTCCATCCATCAGTTCTGCTGTGGGCCTTCAACCTGTCTTGGCTCTGGGTCATCCTCTGGCTCCTCCCATCTCTGTCCTGGCTCCTCCCACCATTGTCTCCCCCTTGGGTTTATCTTCTTCCAGCCCCTTCAAGTTCATGTCTGTCTCCAGGTCCTCATTTCCAGAACCCCTATTGCCTCTGCTGGACATTTACAGCGTGAGGACGTGCTTTCCTGGGGGTGTCACGATCATGTCTTTAGTTCATAGTCATGCTCTGGTTCATTGTCTTGTTCCATTTAGTTTCTAGTCATGGTCATTGTTTTGCCTGATTCATCTTTCATTCATTAGCTGTCACGGTTCCTTATTAGTACACACCTGTTCCCTGTTCTGTTGATATTTAAGCCTAGCCTGACGTCGTCATACTCAGATTCTAGTCAGAATATGAGTCTGAAACTGTTCTATTGGGCTGTGATTAAGGGGCGTGTTTCAACCGAACCAGGAAAGAAAATGCCTCTGCACTCAATTGAATAGACCTACAACCAATCAGAGCAACGGAGTAAGTGACGTATGTTCTTCATTCATCTTTCCGATCGACAAATGCCTTGATCGGTACTTTGGGTTCGGACCGAATACCGAGCCCGGAGCCCTCTCCTCGGACAGCACGCCAAATACGCATTTATTTTATCTGACTTATTTGTAAGTGTGAACTCGTGAAATCTCAATTCTCCAGCGGCAGTCATCTTTGTTGTAAACAAATTCAACCCAAGCGCTCTTTGGTGACGTGGATGATTACGTTACTGTTGATCATCATATAAAGCCCGCCCTGACAATTTGATTGGTCCGAACCGCTCTGGTTCGAGCATAATTGCTCCACAACGGATCAAGTCCAGACCGAATTTCCCGACCTAAAAATTTTGTGGGCGGGGCTAAATTCGTCTGGCATCCAGGCTAATTTAAGCCCTCAGTTTTCCTCACTTCAACATCGTGTTAAAGTTATGGTAGTTGTGTTCTCTTCTGTGTTTATTAAAGTTATTCCTGATTGTTGATTCTGCGTCACGCATTGTCTGTTGGATTATCTATACAGCTCAACTGTGAAATTAACAAACATTTTTCGATAATAATAATAATAAAAATAATTTAAATGTTTAATATATAATTTGCTAGAATGTATTAAATAAAAACAAAAAATAAATAGGAATACAAAAGCAATTAACAAATTAACATGAATTTCTTCATATTTTATGTTTCTCTATAATAATAATCATTTTAAAATGTAACTAGATTATGTATTAAATTAAAATATATATAAAAAAAACAAAAGCAATCAAAATAAATTAACATGAATTTCTTAGTATTTTATTTTTCTTATTATAAATATATTAATAATAATAATAATTGAAATGTTTAAAATATAATTTGCTGGAAATATGTATTCAATAAAACAAAAGTAAATAGAACTACAGAAGCAATTAGCTTACATTAACATGAACTTCCTATTATTGTATACTGTACTTTTCTCTATACAATAATCATAAAAATGTAAATGATTCAAAAAATAATTTGCTCAGACTTTCGGAACCCACTTTATGTATTCAGCTGCAAACTAGTGGATAAGAAGAATACAGACAGAGCACAACCTGACCCTGGAACAGCCCTCCAGCTGTTACACTCTTCATGAGTAGGAAGCAGAAAACCATATTCCGGTGCAATCCTATCTTTCCTCTTCTAGATAAATGTGTTGGTGATGCAGGAGGTGAGTAAAGGCTTCACGTATGTATCTTTGAAGATCTTAAAGTAGTGTGGAAATTCCCAAGATCAAATAACATGGAAAAGGAGCAGGCTTTGTGTGAAAAGGCCTAGAGTGTTTTTCTAATTCATCTGGGCTCTCTAACGCCCTCTGGTGTTTGAAATATAGAGGTGACCAATAGCACAGCACTGAAATGCATAAACGTAAATGTATAGCCACACCTTGTGGTTGACCATATGCACTACAAGTGTGCGATATTTGAAAAATTCAGACATACACAACCATGTAAATAATCTTACTGGGATGCAGAACTCCTGTGAGAGGTACTTCAGTACAGCAGCTTCCTGGCCCAGTAAATTACTTCTGTGCATTAGATTACCCGGCAGCGACGTGTCAAACTCCTTCCTTACAACAGAGGCCACAGAATCCAAAATAAGGAGCCCCACTCGACAAGCAATTATGTCCTCCTCCAGACGCTCCAGTCTGTGTAACATCAGAGCAGCAATAAAACGCCCCACTAATGTGTGTTCACAAGATTAAATACAGCCTGGCCTAGCATAAGAGACCATCATGATCTTGTAGTCAATTTTAAATTCAGGATTTGTATTCATTGCATTTACATTTTACTTTTACATTCATGCATTTAGCAGACGCTTTGATCCAAAGCGAATTCAGTTGCATTTATTATTCTATACACTACTGGTGAAAGGTTTGGAATAATTGCGATTTTATGTTTTGGAAAGAAGTCTATATAGACTTATATATTACTTACTATATATACACTATATAGACTATATAGGCTTACCAAGGTAGGATTTATTTTTATAGATTATTATATATTAAAATGTCATTTTGATGTCATTTATTTTGCCACAGCCAGATCATCCAGTAGCCAAAGACGGGTTGTGCAATAATTCTAACCTTATTATAAAATATTTCACTTTTTTTATCCAAAAGACAAGTGTAAGCATTTCAAATATGTGAAAAAAGTGTGTAAAAAGTAATATTGACTTTAATTGACTTTTTTATTTAAAGACAGAAATAGTTTATTCAACAAAGCACTGTTTAGTAATAAAAAAAATGGTTTGTTTTTCCCACTGCTGTAAAACGAGATATGTACTAAAAAGTCATTTTTAATAAAAAATGTTTTTACTTATTTTAAATTGTAATATGTTTTGACAATATTACTGTTTTTACTGTATTTTTTTAGTTAAATGGTGAACATCAGAGACTTCTTTCAAAAACATAAAAAAGTTATTAATTCATTTTGATTGGTAGTGTACATTTAATCACTTCATGGCATGCATTCCCTTAGAATCGAACCAAAGACATTGGCATTGCAAGCTTCATGCTTTACTGTTAAGAGCTACAGGAAACACCTAAAAGCAGTGCATAGAAATTGAGCTGGAGTGAATCTCATGAATAAAAGGAAATAATGACAAGTGTAATTTTTAAATTAAAAACTATTATTTTAAAAGTACAGTAACTGGAACTAAATATTATGTGTTTGGGAGGTGTTCTAACCTATTCAGGACATCCTGACAGGTCAATTCCCTGAAAAGATGAACACGAGATGCCATCTCCAGCAGACGCTCCTTCACCGAGAAGAATTCTGGGAATCTGGCCTGTGCCATTTCTATCAGTCTTAGAGAGGAAGACGGTTAGTTTAAGAGGAAACACAAAAAAGTGCAGATCAGAGAGAGCATGCAAACGTTTTTAAACACCTTTCAGCAGAGAATGCCGACTCTGTGTCGATGTAGATGACTCCACTGTCCAGACCTCCCATGCTCTTCGGCAATGTAGCCAAAACGCTGAGCATAATACAGAACTGAGTCTTTCCACAGCCTGACGGGCCGGTCACCTGAGAACACAGACGGTGTCATGATTACTTAGAGACAGTTTACTCAAATAAAATGACAGTAGGCGCATTTCCATTACAGATTTGCGCAAAACTCTTGCGATTTTTCCATTAACCGATGTTATGCGACTAAAGCTTAATTTTTTCTTCTCGCGACAAGTCACTCCAAAAATCATAGCAACGAACGCTGGTAGGTTTATGTATCTCAGCCACCGCACTGGCCATTATTATTAATCAGAGGAGACGTAGGCCTATGTGTGTTATCCAGTCATTAATGGCAAGGAAAGACCCTTAGCCTATATTTGAGAGCGGCACATTTGAGGTGTTTCTAGGTGTTTCTCACTCATGTCATTTCTGCTTCGAGGTCCTGATTGTGGCATTTCTTTGAAGTTCAGAATCCAGTGTTCCTGTAATTCTTCTGTCTATTATGAATTTAATAAAGAACTCTGTCTCATATTCTGTCCAAACATACCGCGTCATCTACGTCAGGTGACCTGTAAATGCGCAAAAACTGTTTCCATTGCAGTTTTGCGAAATATTTATTTTTCGAATTGCCTGAAAAACCATTTTAATCTGTTAGTTGGGGGCCTTAAGCACATAAATAGGTATTTTCGCGCAAATTCATCTAAAAGCGCCAAATTTGGCACAGATGTAGCTCAGGTCATACCGAGATGATTTAGCTAGGGCGCCGGAGCCAGCGACCCTTGGGGCCAAGATGGCGGCCAAATCCAATATGGCCGCCGCCCGAAAAGGGTTCCGGCTTTAACTTTTGAACCACATGAGTTACAAATACAAACTTGATATGTTTTTCAGCTTAATTGATCATGAGAAACACATAGGAATGTTTATATTTATGACCCAGTATATCTGGACCCCTCGATCCTCCAATTCCAATATGGCCGCTGTCCAAAAAAGCAGTTTGGGCTGTAGTATGGGGCCTTACACACCATTGTTCGCGCAAATTCATCTACAAGCACCAAATTTGGCAAAGATGTAGCTGAGGGGATACTGAAATGATTTAGCCAGGGCGCCCGAGCCAATGGTCCCTGAGACCAAGATGGCGGCCAAATCCAATATGGCCACCGCCTGAAAGGGTTTTGGCTATAGCTTTTAAGCCAGATGAGATACAAATACAAACTTGATGTCTATTTTACCTTCTTTGACCATGGGAAACCCATAGGAATACTTACATTTATGATTGGGTATATCAGGACCCCCCAAATTCCCTAAATTCAATATGGCTGCTGTCCGAAAAACGGTTTTGACTACAAATTTTTAACCAAATGCGCTACAAATGAGGATGTGGTGTCTATTTTATGTTTATTGACCACAGGAAGTCCATTGGCATATTTATATTTATGCTTGTGTAAGTCTGGAACCTGTATTCTTTTCAAGACTGTGGTTGAAAATCCTTTTTTTTACCACAACTTTGAAGGTTATTCTCAATGTTGATTCATTTCCTTATAAAAGTTAAATGGTTTTCAGTTTACCACAGGTGAATACATTTCAAAGTGTAATCATATAAGAAAGAATAAGACACAATTATTATTGCAAGGCAATATTTATATTATGTCAAATTGTTAAAATAATAATATAGTCAATTTTTCCAAAACTCTTAAAGGTTTGCTTAGCATAACAAAAAAACAGCAATAACATAAAAAACAACAGTGAATTCTCATGGTCTCTCACATGAATTATCATTATCACTCACAATCACCGGATCTCTCATTGTCTTCACCATCATTGTTTGTACAAGCACCCTCACATGCACATACAGAAGTGCAACGAACTCCGGCTTTACAGCACTTACAGTGCCCTCTACATGCTGTCTTGCAGCCACAGTGGAGGAGAATGGTGCAGGCTTTACTGGCGTCTCCGAGATTAGTCCAGTAAGGTTCCCAAGTCTTGCTCGTAGAGTCCCGAAACCAACCCCATGCATTAAACTCTGGGATATCTTGTTGGACAGCGGTTGCCTGATTCCAGTAGAAGCTGGCCTGCAGCAGTGCTCTTTTGATGTGCTGAATCAATGCAGCTTGGGTGGGTGGCAGGTTCTCAAGATACTTGGTACCATTCGAGAAAAGGTGATGTCTAGCTTCATCTATACGGCTGGAACCACAGCTCTTGCTGTACATGATGATGACCATACGCTCCAGTCTTTGGACATGGAAGTCATTGTTGATCTGTTCAGGCTCCAAGGTGAGGGTAACCAGAGATTCTGTGAGATCTGGTGTTGCCTCCCAAGCTGCCCATGCACTCTTTTTCCCATGGCACAGGAAGGCTGAGGTTGTGTCACAGGCTGTTAAAGCGTGGAAGAGTGGTAAGGCTAGTGACTTCTGGGGACCAAGATCCTTGCTGATTTCATGAGCAGGAATGTCCCTATAGTTTTTTCCACCTGCAAAGCTGATCCAGAGCTCTGTGAGGCCGAGTGTGTTGAAGAAGCGGATGGCAAGGATGACAACATCGCTGTCGACAGACCGGACAAATGCCTTTTTATGGCCATTGGCCCCAGCATGTGCAAGATGCAGGATTATTCTTGTATCTGCTTCTGGATGATTACAAGGCTGAAGGGCAGACATGTCATACCCTGGTCTGTTGGAGAGTACAGCATCTTTCTTGGTGGAAAGGAGGAGTTTACCTGACATGCCATGCTTGGTTATCTCTTCACTGATATATCCAAATAGTTAGATATATAACAATATATCCAGTATATATATATATAATAGATATATCCAGTTACGTTTTGGAATTGGAGCTCTCCCATCTACTTTAGTTCTTGATCCGGTTCCTCTGCATTGGTGAGTTTGTGTTTTGAGTTTCTCCTCTGGATATGTATCAAACACAATATCCAATCACGTGACAGATTCATAGCTCATGTGTGACCTCACAAACCCAGCAATATTGGTGTTAACGTAGTCATGGAATGTTTTTTCAGTAGTTGGCCGGACCATTTGGACCATGAGCTATGAATCTGTCACATGAGCTCATCATGTACAGCAAGAGCTGTGGTTCCAGCCGTATAGATGAAGCTAGACATCACCTTTTCTCGAATGGTACCAAGTATCTCGAAAACCTGGCACCCACCCAAGCTGCATTGATTCAGCACATCAAAAGAGCACTGCTGCAGGCCAGCTTCTACTGGAATCAGGCAACCGCTGTCCAGCAAGATATCCCAGAGTTTAATGCATGGGGTTGGTTTCGGGACTCTACGAGCAAGACTTGGGAACCTTACTGGACTAATCTCGGAGACGCCAGTAAAGCCTGCACCATTCTCCTCCACTGTGGCTGCAAGACAGCATGTAGAGGGCACTGTAAGTGCTGTAAAGCCGGAGTTCGTTGCACTTCTGTATGTGCATGTGAGGGTGCTTGTACAAACAATGATGGTGAAGACAATGAGAGATCCGGTGATTGTGAGTGATAATGATAATTCATGTGAGAGACCATGAGAATTCACTGTTGTTTTTTATGTTATTGCTGTTTTTTTGTTATGCTAAGCAAACCTTTAAGAGTTTTGGAAAAATTGACTATATTATTATTTTAATAATTTAACATAATATAAATATTGCCTTGCAATAATAATTGTGTCTTATTCTTTCTTATATGATTACACTTTGAAATGTATTCACCTGTGGTACACTGAAAACCATTTCACTTTTATAAGGAAATGAATCAACATTGAGAATAACCTTCAAAGTTGTAGTAAAAAAAAGGATTTTCAACCACAGTCTTGAAAAGAATACAGGTTCCAGACTTACACAAGCATAAATATAAATATGCCAATGGACTTCCTGTGGTCAATAAACATAAAATAGACACCACATCCTCATTTGTAGCGCATTTGGTTAAAAATTTGTAGACAAAACCGTTTTTCGGACAGCAGCCATATTGAATTTAGGGAATTTGGGGGGTCCTGATATACCCAATCATAAATGTAAGTATTCCTATGGGTTTCCCATGGTCAAAGAAGGTAAAATAGACATCAAGTTTGTATTTGTATCTCATCTGGCTCTAAGCTATAGCTGAAACCCTTTCAGGCGGCGGCCATATTGGATTTGGCCGCCATCTTGGTCTCAGGGACCATTGGCTCGGGCGCCCTGGCTAAATCATTTCAGTATCCCCTCAGCTACATCTGTGCCAAATTTGGTGCTTGTAGATGAATTTGCGCGAACAATGGTGTGTAAGGCCCCATACTACAGCCCAAACTGCTTTTTTGGACCGCAGCCATATTGGAATTGGAGGATCGAGGGGTCCAGATATACTGGGTCATAAATATAAACATTCCTATGTGTTTCTCATGATCAATTAAGCTGAAAAACATATCAAGTTTGTATTTGTAACTCATGTGGTTCAAAAGTTAAAGCCGGAACCCTTTTCGGGCAGCGGCCATATTGGATTTGGCCGCCATCTTGGCCCCAAGGGTCGCTGGCTCCGGCGCCCTAGCTAAATAATTTCGGTATGACCTGAGCTACATCTGTGCCAAATTTGGCGCTTTTAGATGAATTTGCGCGAAAATGTGCTTAAGGCCCCCAACTATGTACCCTCATGAACTGAACTAACATTTTTATTTAAGAACCAGAATTCACCCAGTCTTGGAAAACCTCGATATATATATATGAGGTATTTTTTAGACCTGGAACAGTCATGGAAATTGATCAAATGTATAAACTTATTGATTCAATGTACAAAAATAGCATTGACATTTCTATAAATTAGTTTTTATATAATTATGTAAAGCGCTAAAATATTTGATCAGGTAGAAATGGCTATTTCTGAGTAAAAAAAAAAAAAAATAAATAAATAAATATAGCATGTTGAAATGACCAATACTGCCATGATTGTTTTATTTAGCTTTCTAAAAACTGGCCAGATATTATTCTTCTATTATTATTTAGGCTATTTAATAATATGTTATTTATATATTTAAAAAATCAAATAATACTTTACACAGTACAAACAGGTTTTTATACAATATATACAGTATGTGCATTTATATTTTATATATAAACATATTTGGCTCTCAATGACATAAACTAAAATAATTGTCTAAAAGCCAAATAAATAGGGGATTCGCTTTTTTAAAGAACGCATTTAAATGCGATCATCACTACCAAAACAGTTCGCAGTTTGTATGTGGCCACAGAATTATTTTTTTATTTTTTTAAGTTCATAGTGACAATGGAAAAGCACTATAAAATAGTCTGTACATCTTGTGTGCTATATTCTATACTTTTAAAGCTATACAGTTGCTTTGTGTATTGTATTTCACTGATAAACTTTTCCTCCGATAAAGCTTTTAATCAACTATTATGCAAGTTTAACATCGTGATAAATGACATTTGATCTTACTGACATCTAAGCAGCATAATAATATAAAAATATAAAAAAATAATTGTGTTGCATAAGGAAAATAACATCATGGAGAACATCATGATATAGAAGCATATGGAGGCGAAAGTATACATACCTAGGCTATACATATGGCTATATATACACATATATTGTCAAGCCCTGCTGTTTTTTGTACAATTAAAAATTTGTTTTAGCAAGTATTTGATTATTTTACCCAGAGAAAAATGTTGGATTATGCACCAGACATTATATAAATCAAGCGTAGTGTCAGTTCTGGCAGGTTACGTTAGTCAAGCTTGCATCAGCTGACTCTCAGCTAATCTACGTCTACTTACAGGAATACGACGCTCCTTCAGTATTATCAGCAGCTATCGCGTTTCTCAGGAGCTAATTACCCTCCTCCATCCCCAGCTCCTCCTCTCGTCAGTCAGTATGGCATTCTGATTCCCCTTGAATCAGAATAAATTCTCAAATCATGTTGTACTTTAAAAATATTGAATTAATGATATCTGCAATACACTCATGTTGGTTCTGTTCTGTTTACCCTTAGGGCGGTTATTGCTGCTCTCCCTGCTCTTATCCATGCTAGGCTGCATGGATGCGCAGGGAGTTCTTGCCCAGAACAGAACCATACCGCCAATCCTAACTGCATGCTAACTGTCAATCGTGTTGGACGATAGTGGTCCTGACAGAACTCAGTGCCTTCACGCAGTTAATTAATAAACCATCAGTTTGTTATATAGGCCTTTTTCATGCTATAGCCGATATTCAGATGGTTTTAAATAGTTTAAAAGCATCCGATAAATATCGGCGGCCGATACATCGATACATCTCTAGTGACTTTTCCCAACTATTTCTACTAGCAAGTTAGCCTGGAAATCCAGACCCAAATCCGAAAGATTAAGGGTCTGGCATTGAGTAATGAAAAACGCCTCAACTCGAGGGGCGGGCACCAAGCATGCATTTGAAAATCTCACGGCACGCAATTGGATAACACTACGACCAATCATAACAATACACGGGGTGACGTATCCAGAGCCCCATACGCTTAGCTACCAGCGGAGCTAACTGGTAGATTAGACTCTTGTCGTATCCGGTCGGCAAAACAGTAAAAACGTCCTTCTTGCAAAGGAACGATTCGAGCGGCGTCTTCTGTTCCTGTTTTAGATAAAAAGCCAAGTCTAACTCGTTCAATGTAGCGGCCAAAGCCGTTTCAAACAACTGGTATTCATCCATAGCCATCTTGCAATGTTTACTAATGACTTCAACGTTGCAGCGCTGTCGTCATATGTTTAGCTCGCCTCTGGCCCGCCTTTATCAGATAACTCGATGTGATTGGTGCAGCTCGGCTACAAGGGCATAGTTAATGAGCATCATTACTCAATGCCAGAGTGACTCGCTGAGCAAATTCAAATTGTGCTCTCGCGAGAACTATGGATTTCCAGGGTACTAGTAAGTCATTATTTCAACATTTTACATCATAGTTTCGACTTTTCTGACTATGACTTAAGCCGGATGCACACTGTACGATTTATAAAAGTCCTTTATGACTGTTTCTTGTCAGAATCAATGTACTAACATGATCCCCACTGTAATCCATGTCACACTGTAGGATCACAGATGTCATAAATGTCAGACTGTACAGCAGTCAAGACGCATTAAAAACAGACGCACGCAAGAAAACCCATCTGGAGTTTTAAATCATCAATCAGTGACACGTTCGGTGACACTGAGATGTGGGATAGAAATGGAAGCTATCTCTAGCGTTAATTTTGATCATGGCTTTTCTTGAAAAGAAAAAACTAAGATGTGTGTGTATAGCAAGTGGCAGTTTGTTGTTGTCTCACTAATCACGTCTTCAGGTTCTTCGCTCCTTTTGTTTTTTTATTTGATGGTTGTAGGAGAAGCCACACTGTAGGACTGTGCCTTAAAATTTCTGACACTGCCAGAGTTTCGTCTGAGGTAAAATTTGATCGCAATGGTCATTAATCAATCTGCTATCGGCGAACATGTCAAACTAGTGATCAAAGACTGCAAGATAATCTTTTAGGATCCACAAAATTTGTCTCAGACGGCCAAATAATCGCCATAATCACACAGAGCACACTAGGATTATAACTTTTTGACTATTCCTGTATCATAAATCGATGGACTTTCGCTTAAAAACAATGAAAGAGGAAATTTACATAAAATCAGAAACTGGAAAATTCAATTTGTTCTTCCATAATTTTGTCACTTCAATTAAAATTACCACCATTCGCTCCTTGCTTCCTTTGATTTCTGCTCCAAGAAACTGGTACTGTCCAACAGTTAGCATTTGACGTGACATTTTGTGCGTTTCTTCTAGTTAAGATTCATCTAAAGGCACATTTCTTCTTCTTCTTCTTCTATGTGACTGCTGAGATCTCACAAGATTATTGGTCCAGATAACGTGTTCTTTTGTAAGGAAGTGTCACTTATCTTGTGCAACATTATATATAGCTATTGAAACAAATATCAAACAGTATCAAGTTGAGCTCTCTCTCTCTCAGATTTTGATTGTTCTAGAAAATTCTAGACAGTTCTAGAAAGTTTTAGGAAGGGCTACTTACTTATAAGCAGTAACATTTGTTATATGGTTGATCCAATTGTTTATCTGGGGTGACTTTTTTTAAACTTAGAGAAATTAGGGCCTTTTTCATTGTTATTAAGCAAAAGTTAATCGATTTATGAAACAGGAAAGCTTTTATTTGAAAAATAGTCAAAACGGTTTAACCCATAGTGTGCACCTGGCTTCATATGTCATAATTTCGACTGTTTATCTCATAATAATGATTTACAAGAGATTTTCATTTCCTTATGTGGTAAAAAAAAAAAAAAAAAAAGGATTCAACGGCATGTGGGGGAGTAAATCGCATAATGTCCATTTAGAATGCTACAAAAGTAAACCACTGTACTGTACCTCAGTGAGAGCACCCCGCGGCAGACCTCCCTGAAGTAACGTGTCCAGGACAGGAAGTGATGTGGAGAAACACAGCTCTCCCTTTTTCCTCCATAAATCCAGTGCCTGCCATCAAAAACAAAACAACATTACTACTAATGAAAGGCTTCGCGCGATAAGTCAACAGGACCTGATGGGGTGTGTGAGTGACTTACGGTTCTCACGGTCGGTGAACAAGCTTTACTGACCAGACGCAGGAGCTCCAGAGCAGCGGGATAACTGAGTCCGGCCAGCCGCATGAGCTCCACGGGAGTGACGGACAGAACATCCTTACACAAGGCAGAGTTACACTAAGTCTTCACTGTACGACGGTTCCTCAAACAGCTGCCATTAATATGATAAAACAGCAGATCAGGATGGTTGAACTCTCTTACCTGGCAGGTTTCCACCTGATGCCGCTTGAGTCGCTCGCAGAGATCAGCTGAGACGCCCGTCCTCCGTAACTTCTTACTTGCCATTGACACACACAAAACCTTAAAAAAGTTATGCGATCGTGATATAACTATGCTAGGCTAAATGACAACCTTCGGTAACGACTGTACACATGATACAGACAGCTTCAGGTTTTGGTTTAATAAAAACTAAAACTAAAACACCGTTATAAGTTTTGCAAAGCGCGCCCGGAAACAAACAGAAAACCAGCGCATGTGCATTGTGGGTAATGTAGTTTATTATACTAATATGGAAAAACTTAGTAATATGATAAAAGAAGCAAGATTTAAAATTGAAAGGGCTCATAAACAAAAATGTAAATCTGGACAAACTAAAATAGTAAATATTTTGGCATATACTGTAGAGAAGTATACATTTGCTGACATTAACCATGGTTTTATCATAGAAAAAGTGTAGTAAACATGTTTTTGGCGGATTGATTACCATTTGTATAACCACAGTTTTACTACAAATACCATGGTTAAACTATGGTTAGTGTAGCAAAAATAGTTTGGTTAATTTGTGGTTACCATGGTGATTTTACTACAATAACCAGTTTGTTGGTTTTATTTGTAGTAAAAATCATGGTTAATTTTCATAAGGGTTAAGGTATTTTAAACTCCAAAATATTTTCACAAAATAATGAAGAACTAAGGTAAATGAGGGTTTACATTTCTCCCATTTACATGTGTGATATTTATCATATCATACATTTATGATGACACAAATCATTTTCAGTGGGCAATGAACATGAAGTATTGTTATGAACAATAACATAATTATTTGATAATTGATCATGACACTGAAAGAATTATGTTGATTAAACATTGACAGGGGATGCCATGAGCAATAATGATGATGTTGTGTTTATAACTAAAGAATGTAATGGCTAACTGCTGAAAATAAATCATAATCAAATTTACCATATTGTTTGTTTTGGCTTTATTAAATGCTTTCCTCTTGAATCTCTTTAATGTTTTGATAACCTTGGTGATCCTCCCAAGTTATTTTTGTCATGCCTCGCTGTCAACTCTGCCCTCTTGACGTCAGGACGATGGAGGTCTTTTTATGATTTCCTCATTTTAATAATCTTGGGAATTTTCTTGAGAAGAGACTTAATTTACACCTGCATGGAGGAGAAGGTGTGGTAAGATTCAACCAATTTCAGGATCTACACAAAGAGAAACAGAAAACTGTCAGAAGATCTAAAAATGAAAAGTTTAGGTTTTAAGTACAATCAACTTAAATAGCCTACATTAAACTGACTTAAAAAAAAAAAAGTTGAATCTTGTATAACAAAAAAAAAAAAAAAACTTTGAAAATTGCTTTACATATGTTGTCATAACTCTCAGAAAAAAAAAAGTACAAAAGCTGTCACTGGGGCGGTATGTGTACCTAAAGAGTGCATCTTAGTAAAGTATATTGGTACCAAAAGTGTACTACCTAAATGGCACATATTAGACCCTTTAGGGTAGCCTACCCAGTATTTATTTATTTATTTATTTATTTATTTATTTATTTATTTATTTATTTATTTATTTGGAGAGAGAGAGAGAGAGAGAGAGAGAGAGAGAGAGAGAGAGAGAGAGAGAGAGAGAGAGAGAGAGAGAGAGAGAGAATAGAGTTCCAAAAATGTGAGGGGATGAGATGACAAATTTAAAGCATTTCCCAGAATTGTTTTTTAACATGATAAATGTATGGGAATCACAGTAGGCCTACCAATCCTTAAAAATAGTTTAGAGTCATTGTGGCTTTTGAAAATAAAGATTCCTTTTTTTAGAGTGCATAATAGTCACCAAATCAGATGACCAAGTCCTTGAGGAGATCATTGTGATAAAGTCAGCACCAGAAATATTTTTAACATGTAAAATCAAATCAAACCGCCTCAAATGCCCTTTTAAATGGAAAGACATGCCCTGGAGAAACTCTCTGACCCGTCACAGACGTTTGAGCCACAAGTATTTGAGAATGCTCTCATATGGCATCTGACGGCCGGTGTGAAGTTTGACTGGGACACACAGGAGACCCATGTATGGACAAAGTATCGGGCCTGTCTTTCACTATCTCTGTACCTGATAGAGATAAGCAGCCTGTCTGTCCATGACACTTGGCAAAAGATCCACCGCCAGGGCCTGGTTAAAATAGACTGAGAGGAATTACTGCAGATAAATCTGGCCGATATAAATATACATATAACATATCATTTTAATATAAAATACTTAATATATTATAAGTAAAATATTTAATGCAACAGAACTCAAAACATAATTTTGTCAATTGTTAATTATATATAAATACCCTGTGGGGGAAACTGTTTGAAATACAGAAACATGCAGGACTTTTATAAAGCTTAAACATTCTCAACTAAATCAATCCTTCTGAACCGATGTTTAAAGGTTTTTGCATGTGCTCAACAACATGATCCACCTGTTTCTGTCTACAGTAAATGGCCCTTGTTCTTTGTTATCAGTTCCTTCATTTATTGATTTACTTTATTTGTTCACTTGTTATTCTAGTTCTGTAAACAGCACTGTAATGGCACACAAGGGTCAAAATGGATACATGCAAACAGTTTGAAAAATGTCAGTGGCATTCTCTTCATTTGTATCTCACACATACGCCATACTCTTTCTCCTGCTTTCTCTTTTATAAGCGGGTCAAAAGTGATTTATTCATTCAGTCTTTTAAGTCCCCATGAAGGCAATATTGAAGTTATTTGGCTTTTAGTATGAATATGTTAGCCTTACTGTTTTCTATAAGCTAGTGTGCTCCAAAACAATGACAAAATTCACATTTAGAAGATATAAGCGTTCAAAACGTACAGTCTCTCACTTCCGCCAAAATGGATCAATGATTTTGATGACATCACTCTGCACTTCAGCTTCTTATCAGATTTTCTGTCCAATCAAATGCTCTCTAGAATGTAAAGCCCCGCCCCCAAATAGACACTAAAGCTGTGGCTAAAATTGGTCACTTGTTCTCATGGTGAATGGCAAATAGTGCACTAGGGGATAGGGAACGATTTGTTTGTTTGTTTTTTAAATGTCATTTTGATTATAAAAGATGAGTTTTAAAGGGATAGTTCACCCAAAAATGAAAATTCTGTCATCATTTACTCACCCTCAAGTTGTTCCAAACCTGTATGAGTTTCTTTGTTCTGCTGAACACAAAGGAAGATATTTGGAAGAACGTTTGTAATCAACAGATCTCGGTCCCCATTGACTTCCATAGTAGGAAAAAAATATACTATGGTAGTCAATGGGGACCGAGATCTGTTTGGTTACAAACATTCTTCCAAATATCTTCCTTTGTGTTCAGCAGAACAAAGAAACTCATACAGGTTTGGAACAACTTGAGGGTGAGTAAACAATGATAGAATTTTCATTTTTGGGTGAACTATCCCTTTAAGGGATGCAGTTATTGAATGCAGGGGGACTTTAAGTATTGTTCTCTGAAATGTTTTTATGTTTTTTTTTTTTTGGGGGGGGGGGGACCCAAAATGCTTCTTTTAGAACCTTTATTTATAAGAGTGTGTCCTGCTACCCCTATATTACTATTTGGAAATTTGAAAAAAAATATTCAAGATGACAAAATGTAGGGCAAAAGTCTAAAATATATTACTGATACATAAAATAATACACCTCACCATATAATAAAGGATAAGCAGCCGTGTTACCTGATATTGGATTTGGAATCAGCACATTGATTTAAGAACATTGACAAAGAAAAAGGGTTTAAATGACATTTAATTATTCAGTAAAAATATTAAATAATTTAGTATGTCTCAGTCATAGCTGCATGAGATCTCAATTTCAAAATTGTAATCATCTTAAACGAGATAGTCTGTATTTACTTACAGTTTAAATTTGTGGTGGTGTTGTATTGGTTGATCAATAGCCTTTTCACTCAAAGCTGTTCACATAATAAAAATTATTCAGTTTTGTTTTATATATTAATATTTGTATATTAATATTTACATTATATTTTATATAATTTCCATTATGTCTGTGCTGTATAGCTCCGCAGACAGAGGGGGAGAGAGCAGACATCAGTAGTTTAATGAAATGAAGGGTGAGCACATTCACTAGCCCCCTGACGTCATCGAGGGAGGATCCGCGCTCGCGCTGGCAATGTTGAAAAAGAGGATGCGCTCGCGCTTCGAGCATCGCTAAGAACGAAGGAGTCGCATTTACTGTGTCAGATCTAAATTAAAGAGAACTTGCTCATATCAAAAGGAAACCCTAGCTTTGCACGGAACATGGCATCAAAATGTCCCAAATGTGACAAAACTGTTTATTTTGGTAAGTCGCCAATTTTGCTTCCTTTTCAAAATCCCATGAATTAAACAATGCACA
Organism: Rutilus rutilus; assembly: GCF_951802725.1. Taxonomy (NCBI): domain Eukaryota; kingdom Metazoa; phylum Chordata; class Actinopteri; order Cypriniformes; family Leuciscidae; genus Rutilus; species Rutilus rutilus. The sequence continues at coordinate 20,640,338 of NC_140220.1, read as the reverse complement.
TGCTGTCTGCAACGTAGATGTCATGATGTAGTGTGAATTTAGCCTACTTTCATTCTCATTTATCGTGGTATGCGTTGTAACTAACGTCTACAAACCACACAGTGTGGGCTTGATAATTAACTGTCTAATCACGAGTGCACGATATGTGTTGAAATTAATTACGTTTTATGATTAAGATTTGTACACCTGATTACAGACGCTGCAGCTAATAAAACTATTTTATCTGCTGAGATTTGAGATACAATGAATATTGAAGTGGTGCAGTGAAATAAATACCATGGAAATCACCAATATGAACGAGAGGGAGAGAGCTTTTGGTTATTACTGATTTAATAATGTATGACGCATGAAATGCAGAATCGGGATGAATGAAAGCATATAACTGTGTATTAGGCTACATGACTCTTAGAGCTCAGAATCCCATAGTTTAGGCTATATTATTTAGTTAAAACGGGTGACTATACAATAGGTAAATATAATCAGGTGGATTTTCAATATAAAACTCAGGTTCATATTCGTTATGTAGGCTACTAGACTGAATACCTTTTCATTTTTAAATGTGATCAGCTATGAATGAAATAATTAGCATCAGCCAATACAACACCACCACAAATTGAAGTGCATAACTAGATTGAACATTCAGTTTTAATCTGGTTTGACCCATTTAATGCGGTTAACACTTTCTACACTCTATTCTGTCCAGTGTATACATTATTTATAGGCCTTTCCTTTCATTCTCAAAAAGCTTCCTGTTAATGTAGTGTGTGCCACATTTTGATTTATTGGACTATGTTAAAGGGATACTCCACTTTAAAATGAAAATTCTATCATCATATACTCACCCTCATGTTGTTTCAAACCTGTATGAATTTCTTTCTTCTGCTGAACAGAAAGGAAGATATTTAGAATAATGTCAGTAACCAGACAGTTTCTGGTCTCATTGACTTCCATAGTATATTTTTTTCCTACTATGGAAGTCAATGAGACCAGAAACTGTCTGGTTACTGACATTCTTCTAAATATCTTCCTTTCTGTTCAGCAGAAGAAAGAAATTCATACAGGTTTGAAACAACATGAGGGTGAGTATTATGATGACAGAATTTTCATTTTAAAGTGGAGTATCCCTTTAAACAGTGCTCTGCTTTTTTCTTCCTCTTTATCTTCTCTTGCTGAATAGATGGACATTTCTTTTAAACTGCAGGTGTCATTTGGCATTTGTGCCTACAGTGTAATTAGTCATTAAATTAATTTATTATTTATCATTAACAGCTGTCGGCTAGAATATTTTTTTGTAAAACTCCCTACAAGCTTTCATTTTTATACTAAAACATACTCTCACTGTAAATGAACAGCATTAGTTTTGAGCAACACACCATGACGCTCAACATGTATGGCCCTGTTTACACTTGGTATTAAGATGCGTTTTGGTCGATCGGATCACAAGTAGACGAGGGAGACACAAACCTGTTTACACCTGGTGTTTTAATCCATCTCTTTTGTCCACTTTCGTCCACATTCGACCGGATTGCTTACATAGTGTAGACACTCGTGTGGTCAAATGCATTCGAGCAGTCACAAAAGACCATCTACTCTCTGCCTTTTGAGATAATGCGTAAACATTACGGGAAGCGTACTAGCCAGATGGGACTTAAACTTTTTCGGTTTGGTTGGAAGACGAAAAACGTACCAAGCCCAATGTTCTCTCACCATTCCTGATTTCTAACACACACTCACAGCGTTAGGCGTGGTCTTAGCGGCTATCAGAGCAGAAACTAAAACTGCTGCTCTCCTTGTGTTTTTCTGCTTCGTGTTCATATGTAAATTGTGCAACCTTATTTAGTCCATTAGATTGAAAGATCTGAAAAAAAAAAAACATACATTTACCCGCCCATAGACCCTCCCCTTAAAGAAATCAGGAAAGAAGTGGTTGAAAGTGGACAAAAGAGACGGATTAAAACACCAGGTGTAAACGGGAATGTGTCTCCCTCGTCTAGTTGAGATCCGATCGACCAAAACGCATCTTAAAGTCCCCCTGTAGTCAATTGTATTCCTTAAAACTCATCTTTAATCACCAAAATGACATATTAAAAAAAAAAAATTCCTTTAAAACACATTTCTTCTTGCCTTAAAATAGCCTGAATGTAACTCTACACCCTTGCCTCATTTAGTATACAAGGTTCTATGAATATGCAAATGAGCCCCGCCTCCACTCACTCACACCAGCTCAGAGATCCACTCGTTGACGATCTGATTGGTTACACTAGTTGACGTCATAAACACCAGCGATTTCAAACCGTGTTTTTGAGACTGTCTTTGGTTCACTGCAGTTTTAAGGAGAAAATACTCAGCAATGCTGTTGACTAATGAATTTGCACATGGTTTCTATTAAGCACACCACATAGACATATAAACAACATTAAAAACTTGATTTCACCACAGGAGGACTTTAATATCATTGAATTGAATTCATATAAAAAATGTGTCCGTGCTAATATCATATGCTGAGTCTGAGCTGACTCCCTCCCACTGAGCACTATAGCCAATAATTAACAAGTGAGAATCTACTTTGTCTCTGGTTGCTACTAGCTCTCATGAGACTTGAACAGCTGAGTAGTGTGACCTGGAAAAAGCATTCCTATTAAATTGAATACCACATAAAGTCTGTAAGTACTCAACCTGGCACACGGCTACTTTTAAATGGCTTTCAGTGGAGGAACACCCTTTTTGCCCACATAATTGTGCAGTTATGCCATAAGGCTATTGCTGAAGCGAACCACTTCTTTATCCTCTGATGTGTGCAGGACTTTCTCTCTTCAATCAGTATTTAGTAACCTGTTTTTCCTTAAAGAGTTAGTTCCCCCAAACAATTCTTTTATCTCATTAATAACCCTGTGAGACCTTTGTTCATCTTTGAAACACAAAATGAAGATCTTTTTGATGAAATCTGAGAGCTTTCTGTCCCTCCATAGACAACAACGTCATAACCACTTTCAAGGCCCAGAAATGTAGTAAAGACATCGTTACAATAGTCCATGTGACTAAAGTGGTTCAACCTTAACGTTATGAAGCGACAAGAATACTTTTTGTGTGCAAAAAAAGAAAACGACTTTATTCAACAATTTCTTCTCTTCCCTGTCAGTCTCTGACGCTGAGGTTGAACCACTGTAGTCACATGGACTATTTTGACGATGTCTTTACTTCCTTTCTGGGCCTTGAAAGTGGTTCAAGGGGAGTCAGAAAGCTCTCGGATTTCTTCAAAAATATCTTCATTTGTGTTCCGAAGATGAACGAAGGTCTCAAGGTTTGGAACAACATGAGGGTAAGTAATTAATGACAGCATTTTCATTTAGGGTGAACTAACCCTTTAAAGACACCATGAAATCAAAATTGACAATTCTTGTTTTTTATGCAGTATTTATTTATAAATAATTTATCCATGCACATGATTATCGCATAAATTATTAAAAAAAAGAAATTTCATGTACTCTCGTAATATTTAATCAAAATAACATTCCTTCCTCTTCTCTTATCTGATAATGTGTTTACTGACATGAGGGCGGGGCAACCTGATGTCACTCACATGAGATCGTCCAATAGCAAACCACAACCATCCAATGATCCAATCTTGTCCCATTTGTCAAGATCAAGTCACGCTCTTTTTTTTTTTTTTTTTTTCGATTTCACTCGTTTCACTCGAATATACGTCACAATAGGAAAGAAAATACAATCGCGTCTTGTTTCATGCCGACTTTTAAGTTATTAGACTATTTCGATTATTAGTTTATCTAAAACTCTTTTTCAGTTTTGTTTCTAAAGTGTTTGCGACCTCTGCAACTTTCTGTCAGACTGAAATTTGCCATGCATATCCTCACTGTGGAAATAGCTCATTTGATTATCAGGTTAAGTGGACATCATGCAACCATTAAGCAGAACAGCAAATCTTGAAGGACTACTGTCTGATCAACTCTCTGCACATTTGTCTGCACCACAAAACATTTAGTTTTTCAACCTGTTCATTTCTTGCCAGATACGATTGAAGACAGAAAGTGAAATTGCATGCATTTAGCATGAAATGGAGATCAAAAGGCAAAAATTAAATAAATTAATAATATATTATAATAAATAAATAAATATTTCCATTTTAGCTAGTTGCCTAGAAACAACACTACATGCCAATGGAAGATGCCAAACTGCTACATGCCAGAAAGTAGAAGTTTTTAATAATATAATTTTATCTAAATTTCACTTAAAATTTGGATATGTATACTCTCTATATTGACTGGGTCCATATCCACTGCATTCCATTCAATTTGATGCATTTAATTATATACTGTACGCATTACACATGTAGGGTCTTGTTCTCACCAAACCTGCATTTGATTGATCAAAAAATACAGTAAAAACAGCAGAGGTGTCAAAACAGTATGTAAAATAACTGTTTTCCAATTTAATATGTTTTAAAATGTCATTATTCCTGGTGGCAAAGCTGAATTTTCAGCATCATTATTCCAGTCTTTAGTGTCGCATGATCCTTCAGAAATCATTCTGATATGCTGACTTGATGCTCAAGAAACAGTTCTTATTATTATCAACATTGAAAATGTGCCTTTCACATGGTGTACCATGCCATATATATATAGAGAGAGAGAGAGAGAGAATTATTTTTTTTTTAAGACAATTATTCACTAGAATATAGTGTAAGAAAAGAAACCCTTTTTATTGGTTTATCCAAAGTCGTCCCTGCTATATTAGCTGTTTTATTGTGTTATATGCATCTCGTGCTTGCAAAGTGAAGAAAATGGATTTGTTACCCTGAGGCAACATCCTGTAATAGAACACATAAAAATAAACATACTTCCCCAAACATTCAATTCAATTCAATTCAATTCAAATTTATTTGTATAGCGCTTTTCACAATACATATTGTTTCAAAGCAGCTTTACAGAAAGTGCATTTCAGAAATGTACATAGAGAAATACAGTTAGTTAATCATGTATTGATTTAGGGCATAAACATCGCCCGCGTCGAGTCGTCTCAACTGTAGTATAAAATGTAAGTATTATGTGAATGCCTGGCTGAAGAGATGCGTCTTTAATCTAGTTTTAAACTGGGACAGCGAGTCTGAGCCTCGAACAATATCAGGAAGGCCATTCCACAGTTTAGGAGCTAAATGTGAAAAAGCTCTCCCTCCTGTAGTGGACTTAGATATCCTAGGAATGACCAGAAGCCTCGAATTTAGTGATCTTAAAGAGCGCGATGGATTGTAGGGCGATAGAAGTTCCGTTAAATACACGGGAGCTAAACCATTTAGGGCTTTATAGGTCAGTAGCAATACTTTGTAATTGATACGGAACTTTATAGGTAACCAATGTAGAGACGACAGAATTGGTGTTATATGATCGTATTTTCTTGATCTAGTAAGAACTCTAGCGGCGGCATTTTGGACTAACTGTAGCTTGTTTATTGAGGATGCAGGACAACCAGCTAATAAAGCATTACAGTAATCTAGTCTCGAGGTCATGAATGCATGAACTAACTTTTCTGCATCAGAAACAGATAGCATGTTACGTAGCTTAGCAATGTTTCTAAGGTGGAAAAAGGCTGTTCTTGTAACATATGAAATATGATTTTCAAAAGACAAGTTGCGGTCTAATATAACACCCAGGTCTTTTACTGTAGAGGATAAAGTAACAGGACACCCTTCTAAATTAAAGTTGTATTGTAAGAGGTTTTGTGGGCAGTTTTTTGGACTAATAAGTAATACCTCCGTTTTATCTGAATTTAATAGCAGAAAATTACATGTCATCCAGTATTTTATATCTTTAACACACTCTGTTAATTTAGATAATTTAGCGTTTTCATCTGGTCGTGATGAAATATATAATTGAGTGTCATCAGCATAACAGTGGAAATTAATTCCATGTTTTCTTATAATATTACCAAGTGGCAGCATATATATTGAGAATAGCAGAGGGCCTAACACAGATCCTTGCGGTACACCGTAGTTTACTGACGTTATCTTCGATTTTTCCCCATTTACGCAGACAAAATGGTAACGGTCTGATAAGTACGATCTAAACCAGTTTAATGCCTGTCCCTGAACACCAGTGTAGTTTTGTAGTCGGTCTAAGAGTATTGTGTGATCTATAGTATCGAACGCAGCACTAAGATCAAGTAAAACTAGTATTGAGATACAGCCTTGGTCAGAAGCTAAAAGTAAATCATTTGTGATTTTAACGAGCGCAGTTTCTGTGCTATGGTGCGGTCTGAATCCTGACTGAAACTTTTCATAGATATCATTTTCTTGCAAGAAAGAGCACAGTTGAGCGGACACAACTTTTTCTAATATTTTAGACATAAATGGAAGATTTGAAATGGGTCTGTAATTTGCTAGGTTATTATGATCTAATTGTGGTTTCTTAATAAGAGGTTTTATAACTGCCAACTTGAATATTCTTGGAACATGACCTAAGGATAAAGACGAGTTAATAATATTGAGAAGAGGCTCTTCCACTACAGGTAACACTTGTTTCAGTAGTTTAGTTGGTATTGGATCTAATAAACACGTTGTTGGTTTAGATGCAATGATAAGTTTATTTAACTCTTCCTGTCCTATAGTTGCAAAGCGCTGTAATTGTTCTTGCGGGGTGATAATTGAGGCTGAATCATAAGACACCATTAAAGATTGTACATTTACAATTGTGTTTCTGATGCTTTCTATTTTCTCAGTGAAGAAATTCATAAAATCATTACTACTACACTGTGACAGAATATTTTGCTCCGGTAACGTCTGTTTATTTGTTAGTCTAGCGACGGTGTTAAATAAAAACCTTGGATTGTTTTGGTTGTTTTCTATTAGTTTGCGGAGATGCTCAGCCCTGGCTGCTTTTAGGGCCTTTTTATAACGTGACATACTGTCTTTCCATGCGATTCTAAAGACCTCTAGATTAGTTTGTTTCCATTTACGCTCTAAATTACGAGTTTCTCTCTTTAGAACATGCGTAACACTGTTGTACCATGGTGCTTTAGTTTTCTCTCTAACCTTTTTTAATCTAATTGGTGCAACGATGTCTAATGTACTAGAGAAAATGGTGCTCATAGTGCTAGTCATTTCCTCTAGTTCATCTGTTTGTTTGGGTTCACTGAGCAGCTGAGACAGATCAGGTAAGCTATTTGAGAAATGATCTGTAGTTGTTGGAAGGATTGTTCTGCCTGGTCGATAACGCGGCGCAACATGACAAATTTCAGCGGTACGTAGTATGCAAGTGACCATGTAATGGTCAGTGACTTCATCACTTTGCGGTATAATATCTATATCGGTTGGATCGGCTCCATGTGATATAATTAAATCTAGCGTATGATTAAGACGATGAGTGGGACCAGTTACGTTTTGCTTGACCCCAAAGGAGTTTAATAAATCTGTAAACGCAGCCCCTAAAGCATCATTTGAATTATCTACGTGTATGTTAAAATCTCCAACAATTAATGCTTTATCGACATTGACCAAAAGATCTGAGAGAAAGTCTGCAAACTCTTTTAGGAAATCAGCGTAAGGCCCAGGCGGTCTATATACGGTAGCCAAGGCTAGAGATAATATGGATTTCTTTCTTACATCTAAGAGAGTAACATTTAGCACAAGTACTTCAAACGAATTAAACCTGTGACCTGTTTTCTGAGTAACAGTAAGAATATCTTTATAGATTATAGCAACACCACCGCCACGACCAATCAGACGGGGCTCATGCTTGTAACAGTATCCAGGAGGAGTAGACTCATTAAGACCGAAATAATCATTTGGTTTAAGCCAGGTTTCAGTAAGGCAAAGTACATCGAAACTATTATCTGTGACCATTTCATTTACAATAACCGCCTTAGGTGTAAGCGATCTGATGTTTAAAAGACCTAGCTTTATAAATTGTTTTTGTTCACTAATATTGAGATTTTCTGGTTTAATCACAATTAGATTTTTCTTAGATCCTGCAGTAGATTTATTATTTGATCTCACTAAACGAGGAATAGACACAGTTTCAATATAATGTTTTACATTGGTACTTATATCAATTAAGTTTGGACAGCAAAGAGTGTGATTTGGACTTTGACTTACTAGTCATATGGTGTGTAGCGTCTTGGAGATGTTGTCCGACAGAATAGCCGCTCCGATTCTGCTGGGGTGAAGGCCATCAGCACGGAAGAGCCTAGGTCGCTCCCAGAAAAGATTCCAATTATTTACAAAGAGCAGTCTCTGTTCATTACACCATGACATTAACCATTCATTTAGAGCAAATAATCTACTGAACCTTTCGTGTCCTAGTCGGTAGGTGGGAAGCGGTCCAGACACGATGATCGTTGTTTCAGGCGATGTGCTGCGTACCGTCTCGATCAGGCTCCTGTAGTCCTTCTTCAGAACCTCCGACTGCCGTAGCCTGATGTCGTTCGTTCCCGCGTGCAGCACGACAGCTCCGACGGGCTCGTCACCGTTCAGAATCCCGGGAACCTGTGCAGCGACATCGAGAACACGAGCACCAGGAAAGCAGTGAGTGCGAACCTTACCTTTACCTATGGTAGCACGGACATGCCGGACGATGGAACTGCCGATGATCACAGCGTCGCATTCCGTCTCGCGTAGAGGGGAGAAGCGGTTCTGGGTGGAGATCTCGAAGGCCGGGAGGGGCGGAGAGGTCCTAGCTCTGGTCCTGGCCCGCGTCTTCCGCTGTGGAATCATCCAGGGTCCATGTTGTTGTGTCGGTGCCGGAGTGAATGAAACCAGGGATGATCGCATCCTGGGCAGAGAAACACATGGAGTAGACGAGGTCGGAGTCAAAAGGTTAGCACTAACCACTGACTTTTGAGCATCGGCGCGTGATGTTTCAAGCGCGAAACGTCGATCTCGTAGCTCGGCCTGTCTCTCTAGTAGGTCGCGGATCTGCTTCTCCACGGATTCCAGCTCTAACTGCACAGAATGCAGCTCGAAGGTGTCCTCACCTGCACTCAAAGGTAACGTTAGACACACATCCGTTATATTCGCCATTATAGCAGATGTGCTATAATGGCGAATTATAGCTTTCAGTGATACGGGTGTAAATAAGTCGATCGATAGGCGCGACCACGCGTGTAATGCTAGCGGGCTAAGGCTAGTAGCGGAAGTTCGAAAGGTTGGATATATGTAGCGATATCAGAGCAATCCGATTGTTTTTTAAGGAGAATAGTATTCCAGATATGTTCACACGCTATAAAAATGAAAAAGTTCGTTTGTAAAAGAGTGTAAAGAAGAAAAACAAGGTTTCTGAATTAATTCGACGGAGCTCCAAACACAACAACGCACTCAGTCGCGACGCATGCGCAGAAAAAATGCCTATATGTGGAATCTATATGTGGTTCAACATCCCTGAATGGATTTCACAAAGTTTGACCTAAAATGTTATTGTGCTGTTCTTCAGTCTTGACTCACACTGACGTGATGTGATGTCTGCTCTGTGAAGAACGGCTCATGAGGGTGTTCTGTGCTCCCTCAGGCATGTGCCTGGAATATACTGGCCTCGATATGAAGGGGTCAGGTTTGATAAGACCTTCACTCATCCACATATCCCTGATGTAATCTATGAGACAATAAACAGATGGACATTAGGCATATTCATATTATTTCTTATTGGACACGCATTAAAGTCGGCATGAAAAAGAAACTGCGATAGTCTTTTCGTCCATGTTGTGACGTATATTCGAGTGAAACGGATTCACGAACAAGACAAAAAAAGGTCAGGATATGATTTTATGCATGAATTGATTGTACGGTTGTGGTTTGCTATTGGTCACCCTCATGTGAGTGACAGGTTGTCCCACCCTCGCGCCAGTAAACATCAGAGAAGAGAAGAGATGTCACTACAAGAAGAAGGGGAAGGTACTTCTATTAAAGATTACAAGTGCACATGAAATGTAAGAAAAAATATGTGCACAGATAAATTATTTATAATAAACACTGCAATATTCCATTTAAAAAATAAGAATTGTCAATTTTGATTTCATGGTGACTTTAATATGTGCAACATAACTAACTATGTGTTATCTAAATAAATCTATATGTGGTTCATAGCCTTTTTTTGTTTTTCTAACGAGACGCAGTCTCAAACAAGACTCGAACCACCATTTCATAGAAGCTCTGATCTTTGCCAGGCACCATTACAGTAAGAGTCTCTACAAAGTAATTTCAGCTCAATTGTTATAATGAATATAGTTGCTTCAGTGGAGAGAGTTAACACTTTTATCCAAAGAGCCTCTTAAACCATCATTTAAATGTACATCTTCAAACGAATGATGATCTGTAAAGGGGATAAATCTTTTTGTGTTTTGTAGCGGAGAAAGTGACATCTCTGGGGAAAGACTGGCACAAATTCTGTCTGAAGTGTGAACGCTGTAACAAGACCCTGAATCCAGGAGGACATGCAGAGGTGAGAGTAAGGCAGCAAAAAAACTGAGAAAAAGAAAGTGCTGAAGAAGATAAAACCCCATTAAAAAAAAAAAACATAAACCCATCCCCCCTTTTCCTTCCTGTATATTAATATTGGTTTACAGTCTGAAACATATACAATTAAAGGGATGGTTCACCCAAAAATGAAAATTCTGTCATCATTTACTCACCCTCAAGTTGTTTCAAACCTGTAAGAATTTCTTTTTTCTGCTGAACACAAAAGAAGATATTTTGAAAAATGTCTGTAACCAAACAGTTGATGGACCCCATTGACTTCCATAGTAGGAAAAAAAAAAATACTATGGAAGTCAATGGGGTCCATCAACTGTCTGGTTACAGACATTTTTCAAAATATCTTCTTTTGTGTTCAGCAGAAAAAAGAAATTCTTACAGGTTTGAAACAACTTGAGGGTGAGTAAATGATGACAGAATTTTCATTTTTGGGTGAACTATCCCTTTTAAGTAATATTACATGAGCAAGAGTGCTGTTCCAAATATCAACACAATAATAACAATGCAAAAACATGAAAACTCTCTGACAGTAGGTGGCTGTTATAGATCCCGGTTGCTGTGGTCCACAAAACAGTGCTGTGCGACTTTCTGTTTCTAACCTGCTTGTCGGGGGAAAAAAGCTAAACAATATTTACATGTTTTCAAACAGCCATTCAGATTTTTGTATTAGCAATGCTGTTAATCACACAAAACCAAGCGTTCAAGAGAGCCGGTTCTGGACTCTTCCTCTCCTCTCTCTTCCTCACTGTTGCTTAGCAAAATAGTCTGTTCATAAGTTTTATGTAGCAGAAGCAGATGAAGAGTTTGGTTCCAAAACGCGATAAACGCCACAAAAAAAAAGGGGGTTCCCTCAAAAATCACTATTGTATAGGTCGGTATTGAAAAGTACATTTTTAATTTTACGTAAAATGTGATATCCGGCGTGTTATTCTGTCATGTTTTCTCCCTTTCTTTTTCAAACCGCGACAAACGCCAGTCTCCCTTCTCTGCAGAATGCGATAAATCCGCTCAACCAATCACAGCGCACCATTCCACGCATTGTAAACCATAACGGTGGTGCTTTGAATACACCCAGCATCCTAGTTTTCCTTATCTACTTTGTACATTTTGATCAATAAACAAACAAACAAAAAATGGCATTGATGAACCTGTGGTGGTTTATGCGGTTGGGAAGAAACGTAAGTCATCGAAATCTAATCATTTACGTGAGGAGATTAAGAAGATGAGGCACTCGGGAGTAGGAAAGAATGCTTGTTCTCACACAACAGCATCAAACTTCTGTCACGCTGACACGTTGACCCCAGGGGATCTTTTGAAAAACTTTCAATTGTTTTACTCAAAGTCAACAAAAACCGAGCAGGACCAAGCCATTACAGCTGATCGCCGTCAAAAAAGTTCAGGAGGTATTTCCAAGCGATGGCTGATTGAATGTATTTTTAGTCCAGTGCCTGCATATAAGATTAGTATTGACCGAGTTCTGAGGCTGTCAAATGTGGATCAACTTTGTTGTGTATTTTCAACAGTTTCAATATGAAAAATAACTGTTATATTGATTCAATGGATTAATTGCATTTTGAAAAAAAAGTGTCATGAATTTATTGCATTTTGGGGAAAAAATAATACATTTTTATAATAAATCTTTGAAAATCAAAATCTGGATTAGAATTTTTTATGTTATTAAAACCTAAAGATGCTATGTGATAGCTTGAAACAGAAAATAGTGGTTTTCATCTTGCCACTTTCTTGGTAAAGAAAACACATTTTTACTCAAATTAAAATGGATTTATCACGTTTTGGAACCAAACTCTTCAGATTATCTTATTGGTATCACGTTAGGTGGTTATAATGAGCGCACGGAGATTACAAAAGGAGTACAAAATAAACAGTATTTTAATAATAATATTTAAGAGAGAACATGCAGGAGAACAGAGTAACATAACCACATTATTCAAAGACGACAAGGAACACAGAACTGAGGAAACTAAGGACTTAAATATACAAGAAGTGGTAATGAATGAACTGAACAGAAACAGGTGCGTAATTAATTAGGGACTATGTAAACTAATAGGGAAAACAGGCAGGCAGACAGGCAAACAGGAAAAGCCAAAACAGCATGATAATAAAACAGAAATAAACAGACCATTACTGTTATATTGGCTCCCCCTTCCGGCACGTCCTCATGCCGAGGATAGTTTAAACTGATGAGAGAGGGAGGGCGGAGACTCTGGAGGAGGACGAGGGGCTGGCAAAGGGCAGGAGACAAGAGGAGATGGTGGTGGGAGAAATCAAGGCAGCAATGATGGAAGGAGGAGCCAGGGAGGAGAGGAGAGCAGGATGAGCCAGGTGGGAACCGAGACCACAGCCAGGACGAAGGCCCACGGCAGAGTTGGAAGAGGGAGAAGCCATGACGGAGATTTGGCAGGTGGAGGGACGACAGATGGAGACAGAGCCCATAGAGGTGGAGACTCAGGTAGAGCTGATGAGACCTGACAACACCAATGGACCAGGAGACCAAGGCGGACAGTGACAGGCATCTGAGGTGGAACCAGGGTGCCAGAGGACTGAGATGGAGCCGGTGGGACTGAGGACCAAGGTGGAGCCGGAGGAAAAGCAGAGCCTGGCGGAGCCAAATGAGTGGAGGGATAAAGCACAGCTGAAGGCCCAGAAGTCCGTGTCAAAAGCGGAGCAATAACTGACCAAGGCAGAGCTAGAGGGATGAGGGAGCCCGGTGGATCTGTAAGGACAACGGTTCTTGGTGGAGCCTATGGAGGGAGGAGCCAAGGTGAAGTCAACTGGTCGACAAGCTGAGGTAGAGTGACAGGCTTGGTGGCTGGAGTTGGAGCCAGGGGATCCTCTTGCCAAAGCGGAGCTGGAGACGGGAAGATCCCATGCAGATCCACACAGCAGAGTGGGGTCGGAGTAGGAGCCGAGGGACTGAAGGGAAACAGCGGAGGCGGGGCAGAGGAACTGGCTGTCATTAGTAGAGGAGGTGGAAGGGGAGGCTAGGCAGGATTACTGGAGATCCAGGAGACTTGGAGCAGGGTGGAACCAGTGGAGACACAGGAGACTTGGAGCTGAGCGAAACTAGTGGAGATGGGAGACTACAGGGATAATCCTTTTCCAAATGCTCATCAAAAATTAGCTACAGCTGCAGCCAGCTGCAGCTCACCCTCAGCAGCGGGAGTGTGGGCAGGGCTGTCTGTTTTAGATAATAATGCAGATAATTCACTGATTATAACACACTGGGTCTCATTCACTAAGCATGTGTACGCACAAATTTGTGCATTAGATTTGCGCACAAAAGTTTTCACAAACAAATCATTCACCAAAAACGTTCATACTAAAATGTATTCTAAATTTACAAAAAATGTAGGGACAACTGTGTCTCTGTGCGGCTGTCACGGTTAGGTGGCTGTAGTGAAGCTCACGACGATGAAGATTATCAGAGCAAACAATCCTTTAATAAATAAATCAAAATGACACAGGTAACCCCAAGAAACAGGTATCACAACCACGTAAAATAAACATAAAACAATCCAAGACACGGAACAGACAGAAACTGAGGGCTTAAATACATAAGGGTAAACAAAGGAGGCTGATGAGTTAACTGATGAGGGACAGGTGAATAAGATAAACCAAAGAAAACACATGGGAAAACTGGGTCAAAGGAAAACAAGCAAACAGAAAGTGAACAAAATGAAAACACAAAAAGAACATAACCCTGACATTACTCCCCCCTCCCGGAAGGCGCGACCTCGCGTCAAAGAGAGTCCAGCCGGGGAGGGAGGGGGGGCGTCCTGGAGTCATAGCAGGTGAAAGTCAGGTGGTCTCCAGGATGGTACCGGTAGTTTAAGGGACCAGGGAGGTGCCGGTAGCTAAGGGAGCCATGGAGGTGCCGGCAGCTCAGGAAGCCATGGAGGCTCCGGCCTTTCAGGGAGCCAGGGAGGTGCTGGCTGTTCAGAGAGCCAGGGAGGATCAGGCCTTGCCACGGGAGCTTGGCTCGACCACTATGGTCGAGGACGTATAGTTCTGGAGCGGGCTCAGGGTTTTGAGCGGGCTCAGGGGCTGGAGCCGGATCTGGCGCTACTTTCTCGGGAGCAGGCTCTGGTACAGCGGACTCTGGCACGGGCTCTGGCACAACGTCCTTAGGAGTGGGCCTTGGCAGAGCGTCCTCTGGTGCGGGCTCTCTTACTGGAACAAATTCTGAGATTTCACTCACTGGAACAGACGTGGGAATTTCACTCACTGGAACGGACGTGGGAATTTTTCTTACTGGAACAGACATGGGAATTTCTCTCACTGGAACGGACTTGGGAATTTCTTTCACTGAAACAGACTTGAAAGCGGACTCTGGAAGTGGGGACGGGAGAGGGGAAGATTTCAACTGAGCCACCCGGATGGAGATAATAGAAGGATCCGCCACTTTCACTACTAGGTCAGCGCTGTTCTAAACCATCTTCTGGGCTCGAGGGAAGACTGGAGGAATGGGTAGGATAGTCCCGCTGTTGAGGGATGTGGAGGGTTCAGTCGCAGGCTTGGGGTGAGCTGGAGCACCCAAATATTTTTGGGATGGGACTTGATGATCTTTTATATTGTCCTCTCTAATTTCATCAACCACGAAATCAGAACCATTTAGCCAGATGACGTAATTAATATAATCAACCAAGGCTAGGCTACATTGCATTTACTGGTAGAAAGAATTTGAAATAAATCGCCATGCAGTCCCATCCGAAAGCAGGCACTGAGTATAGAATCGCAACAGCTCACCAGATGGGAATATTCCACAAACTCCTCCACGATGGTGTAGAGGAGATGGTCCTCAGCCCTTCTTCTTCTCTCCGCCAGATCCATCTTTGAGTCTTGTTTTGGGTCTTGGATTCTATCACGGTTAGATGGCTGTAGTGAAGCTCACAGCAATGAAGATTATCAGAGCAAATCCTTTAATAAATAAATCCAAATGGCACTGGTAAACTCAAGGAACAGGTATCACAACCACGTAACATAAATATAAAACAATCCAAGACAAGGAGCAGACTGAACCTGAGGGCTTAAATACATGAGGGTAAATACTTCAGGGTAAACAAAGGAGGCAGAATGTGAACAGAACGAAAACACAAACAGAGCATAATCCCTGACAGCGGCCTTATAATTGTGTTAAGAAGTTATATTTCATTTTAACACATTTATAATTATATTATATTATATTATTTCAATATAAAATAATAAAATAAAATGAATTAATAATACAATTTAATTTGAAATGAAACATATTTCATCATATACAGTGAAAGAGTAGGAAAAGCTGCGTTATAACCTCAGCTGTGAGTTATCTCTGAATAATATACACATATGTGTAGCTGGCTAATGAAAAGTCTGTATAAAAGTTGTTTATTGTGTTTGAACTGGTTTTGAGAATGACACAATTGACATTGCTCGAGGATCTGGCGAGAGCACGTTTGCAGAGAGCCCCATGTTGACAAGAGTGACGAAAGGCTGTAAAGGAAAGGTTGTGTGGCAAGCCCTCATATGGAGATGGTTTGTGCATCTTTTATGCAAATTATCAAATGACTAATCTCGTACACGCACACGCTCATTTAGAATACTCTAACATTAGAACGAGATTGAGAACAAATTCACGTGCATACTCGCGTGTTGTAAATTAGGCTAAATTCTCATGTGCGTACAAATGAGAAATAATCCATGCAATTATTAGTGAATGAGACCCACTGTTATCAGCGGTGCAAAGAGCCTTAGTTCTGCGAAAATATCATCCCCCTTTTGAAATATGCGCACTTGTAGTGTACCTCATTTCTTAAAAGACCATATTTCAAAGACAATAGAAGTACAGTGGCCTTAGTGCTTTTAGACTTGAGCTCGCTTTTGACTAATTAGACCACAAGATGCTTTCATCTCGGCTGGAACTTTCTATTGGTATCACAGGTACGGTACTCAAATGGTTTAAGTCTTTCCTGTCTAATAGAAGTTTCTGTTAGTATAGATGTTCATTCATCCTTGGCGACTCTCCTCATCTGTGGTGTACCCCAGGGATCAATTAATCAGTTATGAGATTTGGGGTGTCGTACCATTGCTATGCGGACGACACCTCTCCAACTCTACATACCTATAACACACAATTATAATTCTGCATATAAGAGATTGGAAGTCTTCACAAACTCATATTGTGGCTCACTAACAATTTTATGCTACTTAAAAATGTTAAAACCCAAATTATCCAATTCGGGCCAAAAGAGCATTCTGATGATAATTTGATCGATCTAGGCACCCTCACGCCGTACCTTACATCTGACGTTAAAAAGATTTAGGAGTTTACCTAGATAGTAGTCTTAAATTAGATAAATAAATTAATGTCATAGTTAGCACTAGCTTTTAGCATCTTCGTCTGTTAGCCAATGTTAAACCCTTTTAAGCAGGGATAGTTTTGAAATTGTTATTCACACTTTTATTTCAACACGACTCGTTTACTGTAATTCACTGTATGTCGGGTTACCTCTTTCCTCCATCTCTCATCTCCCAGTGGTCTAAAATGCGGCTGCCTGCCTGCTCACGGGAAGCCGCAAACGAGATCATGTCACACCAATTTTATGCTCTCTGCACGGGCTGCAAGTCCGATACCGAATTGATTTTAAAATTATATTATTTGTTTAAAAGCTCTCAACAATCTAGCCCCTAAATACCTTCCCGGCTTACTCACAACTCATCACTTACTCGAAATCATCATCTCCTGTCTCCCACAGATGAAGCCAGTGCCTTCGCAGTGGCTGGCTCCAAATCCATGTCCTTTTCTTCTGTGCTTTTAATCTTTTGTAACTTTTATGTGTTTATTGCTCTTATTTTCCTTCTCTCTTTTTTATGTACAGCACTTTGTTCAAACAAGGTTGATTTTAAATGTGCCTTACAAATAATCTGAATTGAAATTGAATTGAATTATGAAATTACATCCGTGATGTGCATGTGTTCTGAAATGAAGAGGTAAAGTCCTCTGTTTTTATACATATATATATGTATATAAATTTTATTAATGTTGTTTTCATGTCTTCACATGGTACTTGTTAAATATCACTTTATGTTACCATAAAAAAAAAAGACAAATCTGCACGCACGAAAACAAGAGGTGGGATTTATCAAGTGAACCAATCATAACTAATCATAACCAATCATACCGTGATAGAGGCATTGCCTCCTCTCACGTGACTTTTCCCCATTCATTCTTAATTATCCCCCACTAAACCCTCCACATGCTTTAGAGGCTCTGTTAAAAGTCAATGGGCTCAGGGGAGGCAAGACACACGCAGTGTCCCACTGTAACTTTACCCGCTGTTGGACAGTGTTACTTAAAAAAAAAAAAAAAAAAGTGATTTATACACTTCTTAATGTCACATTTTGAAATATTTGCGTTGTTTTATTTTTGTAATATGGATTATTTTCTCATAATTTTTTTTTGAGGAGGCACTGCCTCCATGGAGAAAATGCCAAGATGTACTTAAGTCCTACTTATGTGGGTCAAAAAAGCACTATTAAGTTAAACTAATTGCATTTAATATAAATTCAAACTATAACACATTCATTCAATTGTAAATAAGATGCCGTTAAGTGTCCAAAACATTCAGTTTGCACTTAAGGATGTTTTTTTAAAGTATATTATTTCTGTAATAATTATTTCTTTTTCACAAGGGCCGGTACAGTTGTTTGCTCTTTCGATGTTGAGAATATTTCATGCTCTAATCTTTGGACAGCATGAGTGTTAATTTTTGATGACAGCAGACAAGGATGGCAGGAACTGGATGCCTAATTAATCTCAGTGATGTGCTTTATCCACTGTTAACAGCATGATGGGAAACCATACTGCCACAAGCCATGCTATGCTGCCCTCTATGGACCAAAAGGTACAGTACATCTAATTAGTTTCTTGGATCCAACTATTCATAATTTGTGGGGCTTGCAGCAAGTAGGACACTCTCTCCTTTGATGCTACTGTTTCTTAATGAGACAGAGAGCCTGCACAGGAGCAGTTTCATCTCTTAAATCTCAGATCTTGAAATATGGATTAACGCTACATGAATTTAAAGCCCTTGTTGAATTCTTACAGACTGAAAATGTTTAAAAACCTCCCATATAACAGAATCAGAAAAGAAGCAACTGTCTTCTTTCTGTAGGTGTGAATATTGGTGGGGCGGGATCATATGTCTATGAAGCACCTGTCAACGATGAGGCTGCCCCTGTTGCCATGGAAACCAAACCCAAAGCTGAAGAGAAAAAGGCTACCAGGGGTCCAGTGAAGGGTGAGTTTGTCTGAAATACTGGTTATACTACTGTAGATCATAATACAGACACTTAAGTTTTTTTATTTTTATGGTGAATCTTTTTATTAATCAAGTAATTAATGACAGAATTTTCATTTTTGGGTGAACTATCCCTTTTAAAGTGTATTTTTTAGATGTTTACACTAGTCTGAATCAGCATGTAATGAAAAGCCAAATAGCCCAAAATCTCTAAATGTTTTTGCCTGTAGTGTCTTGCCTTAAAGAACACCCCAATAATGACCTAGCAATCTATTTCTACTGTGTTTTTTAGAACAATATCAGTGGTGACAATGAATTCTGTATTGTACTGTCTTACATTTATAAGAAACAAATGTTTGTTATTTAAATTAATGCTATGTATAAGAATAATTATTCACCTAATTTCCTCCAGCTGCAAGTTTCAGTTCGTTCTCTGGTGAGCCGAACATCTGCCCAAGGTGCAACAAAACAGTATACTTTGGTAAGCGCTGACATTCAGACATTAAAGTTCACCAAAAATGGATTTGTGCAGGGACATGTGTGTTCAGCAGTGCCAGGACATACATTAGCATTTTGTTGTGGTCGACTGATGCTTACAGAAGGGCCTGTGTTTCCTGTGTGTTTCAGCTGAAAAGGTCAGTTCCCTGGGTAAAGACTGGCACAGACCCTGTCTGCGCTGTGAGAGGTGCAAGAAGACTCTGGCTCCTGGCAGCCATGCAGAGGTGAGTGGCACAAACACACTGCAGCTTTATTGCTGTGCTTTTAACCCTTAAAGGGAGAGTTCACCCAAAAATGAAAATTAGCCCATGATTTACTCACCCTCAAGTCATGCTAGGTGTATTTGACATTCTTCTTTCAGACGAAGACAATTGGAGTTATATAAAAAAATGTCCTGGCTCTTCCAAGCTTTATAATGGCAGTGAATGGCCGTTTCTGTTTTGAAGTCCATAAAAGTGTATCCATCCATCATAAAAGTGCATCCATCCATCATAAAAGTGCATCCATCCATCATAAAAGTGCTCCACGCAGCTCTGGGGGGTTAATAAAGGCCTTCTGAAGCTAAGCGATGAGTTTGTATAAGAAAAATATTCCTATTTAACACATTACAAAGTAAAACTCTAGCTTCCAGGCCAAATGGCCATACACAGTCTACTTGCGCCTAAAGTGCAACTTAAGCAACTTGTGACGTCGGAAGTAGTGTAGTGCGTCTTGGCATAGTGTAAATATCAGCAGTACGTCGCATTACTCGCATAAGTTGCGCTTAGACTTAAGTTGAATTCGTATATGTTCATGTGTCCTTTAGTTATTTTACTTCATAAAGTTTTTAATATGGATATTTTTCTTACACAAATGCATCGCTTCGCTTCAGAAGGCCTTTATTAACCCCCCAGAGCCGTTTGGAGTTAGTTTATGATGGATAGATGCACTTTTATGATGGATAGATGCACTTTTATGATGGATAGATGCACTTTTATGATGGATAGATGCACGTTTATGGACTTCAAAACAGAAAGGGCCATTCACTGCCATTATAAAGCTTGGAAGAGCCAGGGCATTTTTTTTTATATAACTCCGATTGTATTCGTCTGAAAGAAGAATGTCATATACACCTAGGATGACTTGAGGGTGAGTAAATCATGGGCTAATTTTCATTTTTGGGTGAACTATCCCTTTAAACGAATACCTCAGGTCTTTATCGACCCGGGATGTCATTCACTACCCTCCCCGTCATTAATTTAAGTTGGACATAAGCATTCTTAGTATTCCACAATCTATTATAAACAATCTAAATAAAAAGAAAATAAATACAATTATAAAAGTAATTGTAGTATAATTAAAAGTATAAAAGTAGTTAAAAAACTATTTGTTATAATTTTTTGTAAAAAAAAAGTGTATAGGGTCGCTAGCGACCCGAGGTATGTAATAGTGTAAGTATATATTTTTTCTGCACAACAATAATTGAATCCCTGATGACTGAATAAGTGCAGTTTACCTTTATTGTACACAGTGGCAATGTCTGATACACAATGATGAAGTGACGTTTCACTCATAGTTACTGCAGGCAGAAAACGAATAGGAAGTATCATCAGCAAAACTTAAAATGACTCAGTGATTTACTGCAGAGCAAGTACTGAACGCAATCAAATATTACTGTCACTGTCACTTGATGGTGGATCTGGTGAATAAATATGCTTTGTTTTATTATTTTGTAATTGTTCTTAAAATATTGTAATTGAGATTCATCCAAATTAGATATAGATCCAGGTCGCTAAAGACCCAAATATGTAATAATGAGTGGAGGAACATTATGATAATTTAAGAATTATGAGAATTTCATTTATATTGTTTTTATGTTTTTATTTGATCAAAATTGTATTTAAAAAAATATATTTCCTCATATATTTTTGGCCGTTTTCATATTTTCATTTTAAATAATTTTATATTGTGCAATATATATATATATAAGTATTTGAAGGTTTTACTTGAATATATTTTCAATTTGAAAAACATATTTCCCTGCACCATGCTGTTTATATTTAGCATAATATTTGAAATTTAATTTGGTCAGATTCAAATCTGTATGGGTTGCATGGAAGTGTATATGTCCTGTCTCAGTGCTTTGTAATATCATAAAGGTGCAGCTCAGATTTAAACTGAAATGAAATGTGAAAACAAGTATTATTTAATAGTGTACATGGGTTCTGTTTTAAACTACAGCACGATGGCCAGCCCTATTGCCATAAACCCTGTTATGCTGTTCTTTTTGGGCCAAAAGGTACATTTTCCAATTTAATATATATATTAAATAATATATATATGCTCATCATGATACAGGCATGATGTTTTCTCCCTGTTTTTGTTCAGGAGTTAATACCGGAGGTGTTGGCAGTTACATATACGAGGACCCAAACACTGAAAGCCAGTCCTAAGAACCACGAGCACACCAGCAGTATTAGCAACCTTAGATTTGAGCCTTTCGTCTGCTTCCTTTGAATCTTCCTCTCTTTCTTGAATCTGCACTGATCTTGTTAATCTACAGAGTGCCACTTACATACTAATTCTTCTCAAAATGAGCTAGTATTACTAATTACTAACAGAAATATGTGTTTAGCCTTTTTGCTGTATTTATGTATGTTTTTTTATATATATATATTTTAAGAATGTAGTAGATAAAGATATTGTTTTTTGTTTTTTTTGGACTGCGACGTTAAATTACAGTTTTAGTTAGTTTAGAATAAAACGTTTTTGTCAATAGTTATAACATATGATTAGTTGTGTAGCATTTTAGCACACTTATTTATTATACATTACTGACACAAACTTTGCACTTAAGATATGTTCATGTATTAAAAAAATATTTGTAATTAAAAAATATTGTTAAGTGTATTGAGTTGTCTTGTTTCATTTCACTTTTGGGATGCAGAAAGAAAGAAAGAAAGAAAGAAAGAAAGAAAGAAAGAGAAAGAAAGAAAGAAAGAAAGAAAGAAAGAAAGAAAGAAAGAAAGAAAGAAAGAAAGAAAGAAAGACTATTTTAAAACTGAAAAAAAAAAACTCTTAAAATTTGGTAGAAATTACACATTTTGTGGCAAGTTAAATGGATGGGAAACGATGCTGTTATAATGATTATGTTGTTATAGGTCTAATATAATAATTAATATGTTTGTTTGCACAGAAAATAGCCTACAAGGATCTGCCACAACTCATATTGAAGGCTAAAACAAACCATTAATGAGTGCTATAAATACCTCAAAAACATTTAATCCCACGACATTCGTAACCAAAATTTACTTGGGCTTGACTGACAGGTCTAAACACATTTTTAATTTATTTTACAGTATGTTGAATGTTGTCAATTTTCATTTGAATATTTGTACATCAATCCCTGCCACCCTACATAAAAAGACATGCGGTTTGGAGTGTGGCTAGATGAATTTTCACAGCTGCAAACACTCAAACAAACAATTGTTTGGAACTTTTTTTTTTTTTAATAAATGATCTAAAATATAAATTTATTTATTATATTATTATTATTATTATATAAAATATTACAAATGTAGGTATATGCATGCTGTAGGCTATGCCGTGTAATAAACTAGGCTTGAACTGTAAACTTAAAAAGAAATAGTAAATATATTTGCAACCATAACAAAGCAGTGCATTCTGGGTAATGTGGTGCACGGCTATCACGCGTACACGCTGTCATTCAACACTTTGGTATTCCTGCACTGCACTGCACTGATGTCGGCAGCGGTCGTTTTAGCCGCTGTCCTTGGGGGTGGAGTTCTCTTCATTGCCCGGAGAATATTCTTCAGGCGGAAAGCGCTGAAATTACTGACGTACCCATCGGCTCTGATGCGCGGAAAGACTGTGATAGTGACCGGGGCGAACTGCGGCATAGGAAAGGCGACGGCAGCGGAGCTGCTGAAGCTGCAGGCCCGTGTGATCATGGCCTGTCGGGACAGGCAGAGGGCTGAGGAGGCGGCCCAGGACATCAAGAAACAGGCCGGTCCAAATCAGGGAGAGATCGTGATCAAACACTTGGACCTCGCGTCGCTCCATTCCGTGCGCAGCTTCTGCGAGGAAGTTATCAGGGTTTGTTTACATTTTTCGCCTTCTCTTTCAGTCCCTGAAACTGTGTTGCATTTACATTAAATATAGGCCACTGCACCATAAAGTATTAATTAACGCAGAAATAGTACAAACCGTGCAAAATATATTGAGAAAATGGCTGAATTAGTCTATCAGCCATGAGGAGTGCTAACGTTTACATGTTGTGTAAGTAAAGGTCAAGCAGAGAGCATGTGTGTAGAAATGAGCTATCCAGTGTCCTGAAATATGATATATCACTACAATTGTTTCTACAATTATTAGCTCAATTAAACTGTGGTATTATCCCACTATCATCATTGCTTCTTACAAGGACATATTAAAGGGATTGCATATTATTATTATTAATATAATATATTATTATGATAAAATCTCAGCAGCATAGTAATTGTGGTATCCTGTTACCTTGATACATATTGTGTTCATAAATGGCACCTAGGTTAGTTGAATATATCCACCATAATTGGCTATGAAATTTTTTTTTTTAAATTCTTCATTTTATTGACACTTTATGAAGGTCTACCCTAATTGAGAAGGACGTCACATTAAATGGGCTTCAGTTTAGACAATTTAAAGTTGAATAGTTTTCAGTGAAATTTAACAATTACAAAAATAACATGTAATGCATAAAACTGTCAAACCATTATTTTGGCCAACAGAAATTGTAATTAATGAATTACATGAAATTACGACATTTAAAACATATGTGACCTATTTGATATAATGCATGTCAGCATGGTTTTACTTTGGCTCAACACCTTTTAGATGACATACAGGATGCAGTTAATGTAATAACTAGCGCTGATGTCCTGTGTATGTAGGTTTATTAAAGGGGTCATGAATCTTTTTTTTTCTTTCTTTCTTTAAAAGGTTCTCTGAGGTCCACTTATAATTTGACATAAAAACATCCTATTTTAGAAGTAATAGGCTATTTTTTTATCCTGTTTTTGACCCTCTCTTTGATAGGCGTGCTGCATTCAAGAATTGGAAGTAAATGCCCACTGATATGATTGGATAGTAGATTTGCATATTAAAAGGCACTTCAAGGAAGGCCCTTCAAAACGTCTTGTAATCCTCATAGGCATCTCTGTCATTCTGTTGCTCGATCCTGTGAATTGACATGACATCCGTGAATTGGTGGGCGGGGCTAAAATAGCAGAGATGTAGGCTAGAAGTAGGAGTTGATCTTCTTCTGCAGAGGCGGTCTTTCATCACACTGAGACAAAATACAAGTCATTTTGGGAGCTTTGTTTCAATAAAAGCTGTTTTTAGACTAACAAGGAAGTTCTGAGATTTTAAACTTATAGGATTTTTTATAGTACAATAACCTCTTATATGTCAAAAGATCAAGGAAAGTTTGATTTCTCAATTCATGACCCCTTTAAAGCATGTGTGTTTATTAAGATATTTAAATAAAGCCAATCTTATTCCATGTTCTGCAGTGCGTAAATGCCTAGATATGCAAAATTCTGAAAATAGAATAGCATTTTCCCTCTTAGGCCCTGTTTACACCTGGTATTACAGTTTTTCTCGATTGCTTAAACACATTCCATGCCTCGTATTCTCAAAACTGTAAACACAAATCCATAACGTCTCACCCAATTCCCCAAACATCCTATTTTCAGGTCAAAATGAAGCTTTACACTCAAAACCATTCACACTTGCTGAAAAACCAAACTTTGCCCTCAGACAGGACACACAAGCCCTCAAAATCACACACACTACAACATAGTCTAACACACTGGTGCAATAAATTCAAAACAACATTTCCAAAACTGGTAAGTTATGTTGCTTGTGATTTCCCCCCCCTCACAAACCTTTCCACATGATGAACACAAAAGACACAACCAATGGATACATTGGCACATTTTTATTCATTCATGTACTACACAGTACAACACACACAACAAAACAAAAAACAGCCACTCTGTGTGACTGTACGACTGCTGGCCTTTTCTTGCAAGAAAATACACCTCATCAAAGACTTTTGGAAATGTTTGTCTTTTATTCAGTGATAGAATTTTGTTTGCCACCACACCTCCCTGAAGGTTCTCAAGGCGACAGTAAAGCGACTCAAAATTGGCCTTACTCGTAGCCCAGCCTCCCTCATAGTCATACCATTAATAAAGATGTGCAACTAGAGTGGCTTGAATTTCATCTGAGACTGCTTGTCTTCTTGCCCTTGCCTCTTCCTTCATGTCTTTCTGGATCCATTGTTCCAAAACTAAAAAAAAAGATTTGGGCCCTTTTATCTATCTATTGAAGGATGTGATTGATGTGTGTTCAATTTTGACTCTTAGTGTTTCCACCTGGGTAATTGTGTGCTAACTGAGCTGAAGCTGTGCTGACTTCAGTGAACAATATTGAATACTAGTGCTTTCTAAATGACAACATGGTCTAGGCAATGAGAAATGAAGGGATTTGTGTGTAGAGTTTTGCAGTGACAGTTCAACAAATCTGACTCATGTGTCAAAACAGGGAATAGTGTTTATAGTTTAGTGAAATGGGTGTGCTTTTTGATAAATGGCATTATTGTTTTGAAATTTCAGTTCAAAAGCCTGGTTTTAGTGTTTAAGCAATCGAGAAAAACTGTAAGATGCATTTTCGTCGATCGGATCACAAGTGGACGACGCTAAATACAAATGTAAACTGGGTCTAAAACGTTTTAGCTTGTCCACTTTCGACCACTTCCAGAGGTAGTCAAAAACGCAATGCTTTCGTTGTGTACTAGACGTCATGTGATCAAATACGTTCAAACATATGCAAAAGTCCACCTACTCTCCGCCTACTGCTCCGCGTCATCTTAGCGGCTGTCAAAGCTAAAGCTAAAAGCTACTGCTCTCCGTATGTTTTTCTGTCTTCTCCAGTTGTTCATATCTAAATTGCCCTGATTTTGTCCAAAAGATCTTAAAAAGGTTCATACATTTATCCGCTCATAGACCCTCCCCTCCAAGAAATCAGGACAGAAGTGGTTGAAAGTGGACAAAAGAGACAGATTAAAACACCAGGTGTAAACGGGTATGTCTCTCCCTCGTCTACTTGAGATCTGATCGACCAAAACGCATCTTGATACCCGGTGTAAACAGGGCCTTAGATGTGCCACCGTCCCAAGTTGATCCCTGTAGTCCTCAGACAGCCTCCTTGAGGTTATTGTTTTCACCATCGATTCTTGCCTCAGAAACAGTCTGCCTGAAGGGTATCACAATCTGTCAGTATTTTTAAATTTCGACCAAGATAAACAGCTATATGTATTAATCATTTTTCATGTTTATTTTCTGTATTGCATTTATACAGTAGGTGCAATATTAATAAAGTGTGATTGGATGTGTATGAACTAAAATTTCTAAACCTGATTGTGTTACAATATTAGGAGGAGCCAAGGATTGATGTTCTTATCAACAACGCTGGTCTCTACCAGTGCCCCTACAGTAGGACAGAAGAGGGTTATGAAATGCAGCTGGGAGTGAACCACCTAGGTCACTTCCTTCTGACACATCTCCTGCTTGACCTCCTGAAGCAGTCGGCCCCCAGCCGTATCGTTGTGGTTTCCTCCAAACTCTACAAGTATGGCAGCATCAACTTCGAGGACTTGAACAGTGAAGATAATTACATCAAGGCTTTTTGCTACAGCCAGAGCAAGCTTGCCAACCTACTTTTCACTCGTGAGCTGGCCAGCAGGCTGGATGGTACTGGGGTCACTGTAAATGCCCTCACTCCGGGTATCGTAAGGACCAGATTGGGCCGACACGTCAACATACCCCTGCTGATTAAGCCTCTTTTCTTCCTGGTCTCTTGGTTGTTCTTCAAAAGCCCACTGGAGGGTGCTCAGACCCCACTATACCTGGCATGCTCGCCTGAAGTTGAGGGTGTGTCTGGAAAATGCTTTGCTAATTGCAAAGAAGAACAATTGCTTTCCAAAGCCACAGATGACCATACAGCCAAGCGGCTGTGGGACCTGAGTGAAAGCATGGTGGGCTGTTGAAGGTGAAGGGAAGAAGCAGAACTGCCTTTCATAAATGTGGCAATTTCAAACCTCAAAACATTAGTGCAATGGATTTTTTGGTGTGTGTTTTTGGCCAAGTACCTGAGGGACTTACTGGATAAGAGACAGGAAATTAAAATGTCCATCTGTTCCCCATATCTCTGCTGCAGTGTTTTCAGAGATGGCCTCCGGCTTGTGACTCACTCTTCTCTGTGAATGAGAGCCTGAAAGTACTGAGTCCAACATATCCCTTGAATACAAATGACAGGAGCAACGTGCCCAAGAAACATATGGCTCAGAGCTAAGATGAATACAGAATAATATGAACACTTATTGCATATCTCTCGACATAGATTCAAGATTTTTGAATGTTGTTCTGTAATTCATTTGACAGACTTGTTCGTCTATGAAGTGAAATAGTGACACTTTAGCCTCTCTGAATATAATCTTTTCATAATGCTGTATAGTATACCCGGCAACTCCCACCCTGTGACTTATTTCAAGATATATTTGAAAATGTTTGTGACATCCCAGTGTCCAAACGGAATAAAAAAGGAAATGCGTAGGCTGTGGCTCTGCAGATACTGTAGGGTGGTGTCACTACTCAAATAAAAAAATTAACCAGAGTAATGGCTGTTTAAACTTCATTGCCTCCGCTATTTACTGCTGTGCATTAGCCATTATTAGATACATTTCATTCACCGTGGAGCTGTAGGGATTTTACTGGCTACAGTCCTTAATCATACATACTAACATGAATGTTTTGAGTGTAAATGCAGGGCTTCTGTTATACTGTAAAGACTGAATAAATTGAATGCTGAAAAAGTAGTTGCTCGTTTGTGGAGGAGGACCAAGGTCCTTCCTTTGTATGCTGTCATTCACATTGTACAAGGAAACATTTCATGTATGAAACAGAACTCTTAAGTTATAAATTCTCCCCAATACACCTCAGCAGCAGCCTCACTCTCCGACAGGAGCAGAGCAGGAAACAAAAGGGAGTTAAAGAGGCAGACATGGTGCAACTATTGTGCTTTATTAGATATAGAAAGCAAAACAGAAGAAACAGAGTCATGCATCATTGTGTCAACTGACACAGGATCCCAGCTGATTAAGAAAGAAGAGAGGGATTGAATCGTGAGGTAGAGAGGGCCTGAGGGAGGGGGCTTACAGCACTGAGGAAGAAAGGAGAGAAAACATCAAAAAGAACTATCACCTCAGAAATTCCATTGCCCAACAAAACACATCAGGAGTTAAAAAAAATGCCCAGTGCTTTCAAGATATTGTACTCACTTGATGAAGCAATAGATTTGAGTAGTATCAGATCTATTTGGAAAAGAAATAGATTAGAAGTATCACTTTGGTTAAGACTTAATCTTGACGGGCTGACTTAGGGGTATTATGATTCCATGCTGAGTTATTCTCAAAAGTCTTGTTCACAAATCTGTGAAACGATCCGTCAATATCAGTCAGTTAATTCTCAAATTGTTTTTATGACTTAACTCGTTTGAGGCATTTTTAAGCGTGTATAATTGTGCCGATTGCCTTATTTATAGCAATAAAAAGAATTTACAATTATATAGATTGTTCAATCTCTCCATAGTGTTACATTTATTAAACAATTATAGATATAGCATACTTAATAAATACAGCTATTCATAAATTATATAATAAAAGATCGAATTTCTTGTCAAAATTAGCATTTCTTTTTACAAAGCATGTGCTGTCCATTCACAAACCCTTTTTGAGCCCAGAAGGCTTTTGGTAAAACAAAGATAATCTCTCTCTGAAGACAAGTTTCCAAAAATCCATAATGCACCCAATGCACTTAAATACTTTCTCACAAACCACACAGAACCATTAATAAACTTTCAAAATAGGCTATACAAATAGTGCTGAGTGTTAGAGCTTCATATCAACTGTAGAAACATGAGCCGGTTATGTTCGATGTTTAGAAAACACTGTAACAGATACAGAAATAGAGAGAAAAAAGATAAGAGAGCAGATGGACTGAATATTCAACAAAAAATCCCATCATGTGTTTGGCTCAAACTGTAGCTTAACATTCAAATCCTACTGACAAAAGCAGGTAACCAGGAAACCCTGCTCTTAGTAGAGTCCCACAGAGCTGTAAAAGAGGATTAACCAGGAAACCCTACTCTTAGTTTAGTAGAGTACCATAGAGCTGTGCCTTGGTGAGACTGTCCTTGCGTGACAGCCCTAGTGTGCCAAATTTTTGGTACGGTTGTTGTGGAGGAGGTGGTGGGGTGGTTCCCTGAGGGGACACGCTGTGCCTCTCGGGTTGATAATGCTGCAGCTCTGCAGCCATTTCCAGAGATCCATGGTCCAGTGACTCATTTGAACTGTTGGGACTTACGTCAACGTACTCTGTTGCCTGTCCCCCAGCTGCCACCACACCGTCCTTGGGGCTGTATAGGCTTTGCTCGGACTCTTGGCTATCCTCCTTGGAGTGGTACAGGTGAGGCTGGCTTTGCTGCTGCCGTAGGCCTGGGCTGCAGTCAGGGCTGGGGCTGGAGAAGGGGTCTAGTACCCCAGCATGATGGTGATATACATCAGTACCCTCCTGGAAGCTACTGTAGAGAGGACCAAGGCGGATTTTTGCAGGCCGGACAGAGAAGTGCTGCTCAGAGAAGCTGTAAGGTGAGGCCCGCCCGGGACTGCGGTATGAGTGGGCACTCAGATCCTCCACACTCAGCTGCCTCCACCGACCAATCAGCTCTTCTTCCTCAGGAGCAAAAGCACTTCCACGGCGACTGTCACCATAGGTGATGCTGGGTGAGGTGGAAGTTGGCAGGGGCTCGTAAGGTTCACTGTAACAGGAGGACATTGTTCTGCTGTAGATGGGTGAGCTACCATTCTGATGGTGGCTTGCCTCAGGTGGTTGGAAAGCATGGGCCTTTGTGAAGGCACTTGGACTCTCCCTCTCCCAGGAAGAGTCGCTTTTGTGCTCGTATTCAGCCCCATCCCTCCATTCCATGTAAAGGGCAGGGTGGCGAGGAGAAGATGCAGCACTGCTTGGAGGATCCTGACCCTTGTCTTCTGACCCTCCTGCACTAAAGCTGGAGTAAGAGCTGGAGCCGCCTCCCAGAGAGGTTGTAAACTTCCTGAAGTGGTCCTGCGAGAAGCCAGGCTGCAGGGCCATGGATCCGTCTTCTGGGTTGCTATCAGTGGAGTTCTGGGGTTCATAAACCTTCCGCTGTCCATGGAGGTCCATGCTGGGTCTGCGCTCTCGTCTCCGTTCGTCAGGGCAATAAAGTGCTGTATCACTGCTGTACAGATCTGACTTGTAAGTAGCTCGGAGGCCGAGGCGCTCAGTGCTACCCACAAGGCTGGTGCCCACAAGGAAGCCCTGGCGTTCCTGGGGTTGTGGGCTAGGTGAGCGAGAGGCTTGACTGCTGCAGACCTCATCTGGTTTCTCCAGGACCTTAGCAATGACAGAGGCAGGCACTGTGTCGGCATATGGGGAGTGGCAGAGGGAAGAACCCTCCATGTGCAAGCTCACACGCTCCTGAAACTCTGCAGGCAACTGAGAGAGAGTGAAACAGATTTCCATTAGATGTACCCAATGAACAATAAGAGTTGAGAGATTCGCATACAAAGAGAAAAGTGTAGGCTGTTATGGAAACCTATCAGGCAGGGATAAAAGGGAAATAATAGCTCAGATCAGGTCAATATCCTTAAGAGGCTGTAAGAAACATACAAGATTGGTGAATGGAACTGGAAATGGAAGTACATTTGCAAAGTAGACAGCCAAAGATATTAAGACTTCAAATCTGTACTAATGGTCTACGTAAGTACATGGTTTTTAGTTTTTCATTTAGCGAAAATTGGCCAGAGGGAAGAACCACAGATTTCATTGCCACTGACACTACACACAGAGTACTAGGCATCAATATCACAACTCTTTTTTTTTCCTTTTCTTACCTCAGTTCATTCACCATAGCAACAAGAAGAAAGTAAATTGCAGCTAATTACCTAACAGAACATGGCTAATTATATAAGCATGATAAGAGGAGCCAAGACAAAGCAAAAATTGTAGTCCTTTTTAAACCAAGAGGATATAGATATAGTGCTTGGTTCAATAAATCTGATTTGATATCTAAGTTACACGACATCTACAGGTAAAACTCAAACAATTAGAATATCGTGCAAAAGTTATAATTTTGATGATTATGGCTTACAGCTGATTAAACCCCAAATTCAAAATCTCAGAAAATTAGAATAATACATGAAATCAATAAAAAAAAAGGATTTTAAATACAGAAATGTCGGCCCTCTGAAAAGTATAATCATGCATATGTATATAGTTATATATACTAAATATATTAGTTTCACCTTTTTGAATTACTGAAATACACGAACTTTTGCACGATATTCAAATTTTTCGAGTTTCACCTGTATTGACCTTCTGAGTATTCTTGCTTTTAAGACTTTTGAGCAGCTTTTAAAGAAATTTCTCTGTGGTTAAACAGAAACTCTCATAACCATGTGACACCTTCAGCTATGTCCAACTGACTATTTTAACGAATACTTAGTGCCAATTCTTTGACATTCTCATATAAAACAATATTCAAGGCTGAAGTCCCTGAACACGTTGTTACAGACACATTGATGTTTCCATTCAGGTACATCTGCCAAGTATGAACAGGTTTTTAAAGCAGGCAGCATGCCAACATGAGTCTCTGTTCTAGACATCGTGGGACTGGCATATGAGGCATGGAATAAAATGCCAAGTTTATTGGCACACACTATTATTATTTAAACTTCCTCCCACGTTCGCCCTTCCAGAATAGTCCCTCATTCTTAATTGGGACAGAACCTCAATATTTCTTTAAACGAGGACTTGATTTACTATAGTTGACCTAAATACTAGTATATCACTAAATAAAAAGAATCCTGCTACTTTATTTGCTCCATTCATATCAGTCCAAAAACATTTAGCTAACAGAGTTAAAGGTTAAACAATATGGCACTAAAGGGGATGGTTGGGTTTATTTAGATTAAATATCTTTTGGAAAAGGTATTGTGTGGAGGATGTGCAAATAGGCTCTATAAAGAGACCATAGGTTGTGCTATAAATAACAATTATCCAGCACTTTGACAGACTGCATTCTATTGTTATTCATCATTGTTGTGGACATATTTGATTATATTTCAGAATATATTCAATTTTTACTGTAGCACGTATGTTTTGCCGCCTAAACCATTTCACTTATAGGTAGTTTCATAACTGCTGTTCTTTGTTAAAACTGCATGCATGCTGACTTACCTCAGATAACTGGGCTCTGTAGTGTGACTTATTGCACTGCAAGAGCTGTGCAGCCAGGTTACAGTCCTTCCTGTATAAGTCCTATTGAGAGTGGTAGAAAAGGAACATTAGATAATCCAAAGCAAATACACAGTCCTCCAAAAGGCTTCCATTAAGCCTCCGTGAGTAAAAGAAATCAGATTGTCATTATTTCTCTTACATTATCCTCTCTCAGTTTCTCAATGGTCATCTTAGCTTCCATGAGATGATTGTTCAGGACGATGATTTCTCGGCTGAGAGCCCGTTTCTCATCATCGTGGTGCTGTGACTGGATGAAAGGAGCACATTTTCAGAAAAAAACAACTCTATGATATACATTTGCAATGATAAAGGCCCTAATGGACCACCAGTAGGAATATCGACAAGTTCACACAGTGAGAAGTCAGTGCACGTGTTAAGTCACCCTGCAGCAGATGGGAATTAATCGGCGTACTTTTAAGGAACATCAATAGAAGGCTGATATCAGATGATTTTCACATAATTTTCTTTTCATACTTGGACCCATAACCTTCAGGGTCATCATTGATGCAATATGTTGCTAAAAAAAAAGTGTTTACTATTACAAACTTGGAGTAAACCCTGAGGGTGGATCCTAATACAGACATGTACTGGTCATAGGATGTACTGCGGCAGGCAGGCTAATTATAATTTAATTGTTTGGAACTTCAAATTAACAAACAGGCTGTGATGCAGATTCAGCGAGC
The DNA here is from genome assembly GCF_951802725.1 of Rutilus rutilus. Taxonomy (NCBI): domain Eukaryota; kingdom Metazoa; phylum Chordata; class Actinopteri; order Cypriniformes; family Leuciscidae; genus Rutilus; species Rutilus rutilus. The sequence continues at coordinate 20,606,944 of NC_140220.1, read as the reverse complement.
ATAATAGACTCACTATCACACTGTCATGTGAAGGCGGACAGGTTGTTGTAATGGACTGTAATTAATGTCAGGCGCACCAGTGGCAGTGTATTGATATTCAAATAGACTCTTAGTGCATTCAGCGCTATTGTACATTTAACACATTCACTAATATGTCACACCACAAAACATGTACACACATCGACAGAAGTGCGGACAGCGATGTAAACACTTTCATCCAAAAACCCATTTAAGCAGGAAAATGCTTAAAGAGCAATGAGTACTTGTAAACACATATGCGGACAAAACCATTCGCACATTAAAACAAAAAGCAGTGCGCCCAGACACCTCTTGAATAATTTGTGCTTTTTTTAGAGTGTGGCCAATGTGTGCACTCACATTTCGGTGTATTTTATCCTCTAAGTCCTGGTTGATCCTCTGCAGTGCTGAGTAACTGCTCTGTATTCTGTGGGAAACACATGAACAAAACGTCTTTCTTCAAATCCTGCACGCAAGAAGGTCTTACGCCTTCCTTATTTCCTTAGACACATCTGTTACATAAAGGTTTTATTTATTTTTTAAGTCGGTTGCCAAAACTCTCATCAGCGCACCTGTTCATCTTCCGCATTATGTTATGGTATCTGTTGCAATATCAATTCACAACATTTATTTTACAATGGACCGAGGAGCCCAACACATTGCCAAGCCATAACTGTACAACTGACTCCTACACACTTGGCACTGGCCAGCACATGCCTAAGTGAAACAATTTCATTTAGCCTCCCAATTCACTTACTATTCATCCGAAACAGTACGCTAGGTAAGAAATAGTGCATCCCAAATCATAGTATGTTTGAAATATTAAGGCAAAGGTGTCTGGATGATATAGTTTTCCAGTGGATTTTCGAAGTGTGCATCTGTGCAAGTTTCTTTTTGGATAATATTGTCCACTAACCCCTGCCAAAAGCAATTTTTAAAAGTACATGGTCTGAAGAAGTCAGTGATATTTTCTGTTGTTCACTATTTGGAGATAAATGGTATTCTCAACTATTTCACAGAAAATTGAGTGTAAGAGAATATTTTGATTTACATTTTGATTTACTGATTACATTGCATAAATGTGCAATTGGGAGTCAGCCATGACTGCTTATTTGTGTTAGTGTGGGTAGTATTTGACAGGTCATGTGATCTCAACATGGCGGCCCCAATGAGTTGACCTGCTCTGTGTAAAATAAAACAGCTTTTATGAATTTTACGTTACTGATTTTTTTTTTTTTTTTTTTTTTTTTTAAGTAGGCTAGTGTTTATTATTTCTTTTTAATGAGAAACAAAAAAAAATACTGAATGCACCTTTATAATACACTCATAAAGTCCGCTGTGAAAAGTAATCTCTATTGGATTAATAAAGTCAGGGCTTTGACAATAGGGACAATCCATAACCTTAATTTTGTTTTTAGCCATTCTGATGCGCACCTGATTCTGCATTGGTGTTGGATTCTGTGTGAATTATTTTCCTGCTGCAGTACCAATTACGATTTATATTCAGCTCACACACAAATAGTCAGACATTATTTTTAGGAATGGTCTGGTATGTCGCAGAAATGATACTTTCTTCAATGATAGCATGTCATCCAGGTCAACGGCTGCAAAATATCTCTGTACAATCACAGTGCTGCCATCATGTTTCACTGTAAGTATGACATTGTTACAGCAGCATCCTGTATTCATTTGGGACCAAATACAAGCAGACTATCAACCTCCAAAAAGGTCCGTTTTGATTTTTGTCTACAGTATATGACCACAAAATTCTTTTCAGCAATTTCAGTTCACTTTTTGGTGAGTTTTTTCTATTAGTAAACAATCAAACAATGATTTTTAAATATATAGGTGCATCCAAAATCATATATTAGAATAGGAATAAACTTCATGACCATTAAAAATGATGTTCTATATTGTATGAATGTGTGTAATATGAATTAAATGGCTTTATCATGTAACCTACAGTGTCAGTTACGTTACTGTTTTATACGTTTTATGAATACTAATATACTATTAATTTCACATATGTTTTTTAATTAGTATAGCATATTCAGACACCGTGTATGCTTTGTGTTCTGACTAATATAAATCCATACTGTGAAAGAAACTTATAAACATGACGAAAACATGTTCATGCCACAGTATTAACCTTAAAGTTGAGTCATTTGTATAGTGATGAATTTAAATAGATGCTAACATACTGCCATGTTCTTTTGCTACACACTAAAAAGTATGTTCTTTTCCATCACCAACTAAGTACAAAGTAGGCTAGTTGGGATGAAGACAATTTCCAAGTTTAAAGTCCATTGTCCTGTTTGAAAAACATGTTCAGTTAGTTACCATATGTGGATGGTAACAGCTCCACTGTTTTAAAGCCAGATGCTATTGTGTACACTTTCCTTACCGGCGTAATTTGTCGGTGAACTTGTCGAGCTCCTCCTGGGCTCGGCGCAGCTCTGTCTCCAGGTACTGCCTCGTGGAGTCAAACTCGCGCTCTAAAAGCTCCAGCTTATGAGTGGTGTAAGAGAGACGCTTCCGCAGGTCTTCCTTCTGTTCCTGCAGAGAGCTACATAGAGGTGCGCATGTGATTACATTCACAAAATCTGACAAAAATACTCCCTGAATCCTTTCTACATGGACCAGGCAGAGATTCAGGATCAATAATGGGAATGTAAAAAAGAAGCAAAACCTCAGTTTGGGCAAGATTTACGAATGCATTTCGCTTCATTGTCACTGACGTGATCAATAACTGTCATATAACCCACTAATCGCATTTAGACACACTTGTGTCAGGAGTGTTTTGATGACCTTTTTAATCCCCAACACTCTTTTTTCCCATTTCTCACATTGATCCTTAGTCACATGACCAATGCCATGTTCATCTATTTATAGGTCAAACACACAAGTGGATGGGGTGAGAGAGATGGATGGAGCCAAACACAGCTTTTTACGATACGTAAGAAAACCACTGACAGTTTTTAATGGGTTTGTATTGATGGACAGATGTGTGGTGAACGATAATGACTTCTCTGGCGTGCCACAAACCAAGCTTGATCAGGCGGTCAGACATCACGTGTCTGAAGCAGTGAATGCAACACGCCTGAGAGATTAATGTACTGACAATCGATACACACATGTATTTGGAAGCGAGCACACATGCAAAACCACACACACTTATTCTCAGCAGGCCACATGTACAGCGGAACACACACACCGCACAGGGAGCCTTAAGCCAGACTAAAAATGAAAATTCCCTTTACAAAATGTAGTAAGCTGGTACCATGAAAATATTATGATGAATAATTACAATATTCATATCATGTTATTCATAATACTCCAAGAAATGTAAAAAAAACACTGTGGTAATAATATATATTATTACCACAATCCGAATTCACATTTAGCAGGGGGTGGGGGGTTGGCGCTCGGAGATGGCTCGGCTGAAATTATGTTTAGCTCAGCCGAAATCACGTTTCGGGGTCGCCGCTGCAACGCTATCTCACGACCAATTCGTACGAATTCGTACGAATGATAAAAAGTTGGCTAATTCGTACTAATTCGTACGACCTCACTCGTACGAATTTGTACGATTTGTCTAAACCCACGTGATGGGTAGGTTTAGGGGCGGGGTCAGGGGTAGGTCATTCGTATGAATTCATACGAATTGGCCAATTCGTAAAATATGTACGATTTTGCAAAAAACGTACTAATTCGTACGAGTCAGGTCGTATGAATTCGTACGAATAAGCCACCTCGTAGAATTTGTACGTTTTCCCGTGAGATCGGGCGATGCACTAGTGTTCACTTTTTTTTTTTTTTTTTTTTTTGCAAGTGAATTAAAAATGAACAAAGTAATAAAGTGACAAATTAAAAACTAGGGTTGTTGAGTGGTTAGAAAACTGTTCACACTGTAAATAATACATTTCTGCAAATAATTGCACATAATCACATGCAACATTAACATTTGCGATCCCAGGCCTACTGTAGAAACAACATAAATACAATATACAATTTTAATTTGTTTAACATTTAAACCCCAATTCTAATTTAAGTGAACAATATTCACATAAGCCTACAATGTCTCATTTAATGTATAAATATGTATTTCTATTTGAAATTTTCTTTGTGGTAGGTGTGAATTAACCACTGAAAATAAACCAATCAGAATGGGAATGCAAATTGCGCGATCTCATCTGATTCCAGCTAAAATCAGCTTTCATTATCGTACAGTCAATCTGCCATCCAGATTATGATTAACATGTGGAGGTACAAAAGACAGATATAAAATAAATTTAGCAAAGATATTGAAACTGTCCAAATTATTACAGGATCTCAAAATAACTGAAAGACAGATTAACGGCAGACCAAGCTAATTGTCAAATGTTTTCTCCAGTGTATATTTTTCAGGGGGATAAAAAAAAACCCAAAAAAACATACCTTACAGCCCTAACCTACCCTTTTCTAAATATACGCCATTGTATTTTTTACTCAAAACCAGTTACTGACATAGAGTGTGACAACTAGCCTGAACTCTACTTCATATGAATTTGTCATATGAAGGAGACAAGATGGAGGTAAGTAGATCTACAGTGGTCTGTATATGACACTGCATGATTTGTTGTTACCCACTATATATGGACAAGTGTTGGTTCGTGTATTGGTTTACTAATTCCTTTAAACAGCCCTATTTAGCAAACCAATAACACTTCCAAAGTCACAAGTGGATTGGAGAGCATGATTATCGCACTGTATGTAGTGTGTACAATAGCACATTCATTGGCCAACACTTGTAGCGACAGCACTCATGATGGTGAGGGTGGAACCAATCTGTCACAGCACTATGAGTTGGGCACTCGACGGATGCACATGGCTGATGGGATGACTGTGGTGGGCGGACGACGGGGTTGAGAGAGCATCTTACCTCTTTTTCTGATGTTTACAACCATTTCGAGGGGTTTTAAGGGCCGTTTTCCCAATATATATCTTTTTCATGGTTTTTCGCAGTAGGCAACCTCTCATGAGGGTTCTGTGTATAAATTCTCCGCTCCCTATCAGGGATTCGGCTTATTCCTGCTCGAGTCTGAGGTTAGCTTTCCCATGCAGTCCTGACAGACCGCTGGAGATCCTGCCAACAGAGCAAAGAGAGTGCCGGGGTGGCGCTTGCAATCATATTACAAAATAATAGCCACAGCAATTAAGAAAGTGTCATCAAATTTGCCGTTCATCTTGAAGCTTCATGCGTGAAACTGTCACGGCGAGAATGAGCATGCAGCGACAGGCGTAATTAACCTCTTTGGGCCGATGCCACTGCACTGATGTTTCGTGTGACTGGGGGTCACAGGTGCGTTCCTGAGCAACGAGATGAATTAATGTAGGAACGCGATGAGACAGCTTGCGACTTCATCAAAAGGACATTCACATGCACAACCTTCTGTGAACGTAGATCCGTCTAGTTCATCTATAGAGCCCTGCAGCTTGGGGAATATTTATACCACACTTTCCACTAATAGGGTTCGAAACAAGGCCTGAAACTCTTCAAAAGTTTGAAAGGAGGTGCTTAAATTTCAGAAAAGGACTTATATGAGGTCTTATACTGTATGATACATTTTTGCAACCCTGTTACCAAAGTTGGGTTACCATTCCCAAAATTAACAAAACATGCCTGAATACAGTTTAATACTCTGATTAAGGTGTTTTTGTTATAAACATTGCAATAAACATTAAATGAATATATGGTAAACACACATACACATATATAATGAAAAACAGAACAGGTATACAATAGCTATGTTTCCATCCAAAGTTGCGGATTTAACTTGTGCGCAAAATTGGAAAATAAAACATTTGCGAATAAAGCACCGTTTCCATCCCATTTCTTCCTGGGAATTTAGCACAAAATATCTGTAGTAAAAATGGAATTTGTTGGACATTTATGAGCGTGTTTTCTTAACTGACAAGAAATGATCCGCCTCAATTGATCTGCATTTTTAGAAATTTTGGTCATTTTGGCATTTCCATCAAGCGTTTTTTATTTTATTTTATTCTTTATGTAATATTCCAAAATGCACGTAAAAATATGAGGAAGGAAACAAAGTCATAGTTAACATGGTTTGCCTAAATTTAACTATGACTCATTAGATGCTAGTTACTTTGGGGACCAAAACTTATACTGTATATTGGAGAAAATAATTGTTTGATCATTTTTCTTACAATAACTTTAGTAACATGGCTGAATGTTTGAGCTTGTGTGAATGCAGTTACTATATCTGCAAAATTTGAGAACATTTTATGAGATTATTCCGCCATATAATAGAAAGGGTCCAAATGATGTTAATTATTTGTTGTCACATTTTAAAGGAAGAATACATTTTTCTGGAATAGGGAGACATGCAAAATGCGAGACACAGCAAAATATTACATGTTTTAACAATGAGTAAATAATTAAATTCAGTTTTAACTAAAAGACCTTACATAACAGAATATGTGAAATTTACTGCATTGTGGTATGATTTTAATTGGCGGATACCATGTTGCATCATACTCCAAAAGTGGTGGGGCAAAATGATTTTGGGGTGCACAATGGGGATTGGGATTTTGTGATTGTGAGCGCTTTACTACATTACATGTATACATTTGAAAAGTATTTACTACAATCTAATTTAGGGATCATTAATTCATATTTATTTCATGCATTTGATCACCTTGGTTAATGTTAATTTAGAAAAATATGAGAATTTCTGTGTAGTTAGATACAACGAGACTTTTGCAGACATTTGAAGTGGTTTAATTTCACAGGCAGTATCTAATAGTCAATGCTATTTCAGTATCATTGACATACTATCAGAGTTCTTGTTCATATTTTGGATTGGATTTTATTTTTAGATTATCTGCATTAGTAAGTTTTTGTAATTTTTATTAGTTTTTTTTTTCATGTATGTATAGTTTAGATTTAGTTTATGTAGTTTTATTTATTTAATTACTTCAACTTAAATGAAAATGAGAAATGTTTCCTTGGCAACTAGCTTAACCCTTTATTGGTACTGTGTTGCCATATGGCAACAGTTAATTTCTGCTTGTTTTCTTGTTATTCAGAACAAAATACAATATATTGCACAATGGGAATTAAAAGGGCAGGCCTTAAGGTAGCCAATGATGTGCTGTTTTTAAGTCACGTCCCTCCAAAACTCTCTTTCCCACTGTCACCCTCACACGGTAGACACCTGGTGAAGTGCTCCAGAAATTGCTCTATTAACCTCATTTCTAAACATCTCTTCTCAAGGGGGATTTTTTTGCAGCATCTTTGATAAGTAAATTAGATATTTTTATTCACAAATCAACTTTGTCTGACATAGTTTTACTGTAAATTGCGAAAATATCAATGTTTCCATGTGGCAACGCTGTACCACTTTGGAAAAATAGGTACGTATGTTGCTGTATCGCAACACTGTACGAATTGTAGTAATGTATTCCCCCATTGGATTTTGAATATAGTAACATTTTATGGAAAGGGTGAGAGTGATAAGAGTGAGGATGAGTTAGCCAAATGATTGGGAATGATAGGGACTTAATGACAGGGATCTACTTATTTTTTGGTTTGCATGAGTTCCAATATAAATATATCAATTTCTAAAAGAAATGTGCAATTAAATAGAAAAGAAAATCATAATCCTACAGAAAAACTACTTTTTTGACCATTTTCTATTGCGGTACAGTATTGCCATATAACAACGTTTATTATGATTTTAATAATAACCCTTCTTGCAGTTAACAGATTTATTTAGATGCTAAAATGTTAGTTAATAAGATAATCTAACATAATGGTTAAAATTAAAATAAAAAAACATGTTTTTTGTGTCACGATCATGTCCTGTTTAGTTTAATAGTCATGTTCCGTCTAGGGGTATGTTTACACGACAATGATACTAAAAAAGGAAACGTTTTCCTTCGTTTTTCTTTTGTTTTTCACGTACAGACGACGACGTTCACACAGATCTGCGAAAACAACTCAAACGCTGTATTATTCTGCCAGGCCATCAGTTGGCGATGTCATTTTGTAAAGAAACACTACGCGTCTACAGACTGAACACGTAATATGCATGAGCATGACGTCACCGTTTAGTTTACGTTATCGTTTTCAAAAACGTGCACTTTGAAACCCGTTTTCAGACCCCCAAAATGGCATTGTCATGTAAATGACCGGCCAAAACCCATAAAACGTTTTCCGTTTTTTAGTTGAAAACGGTGTTGTGTAAACGACCCCTCAGTTCTCATTCATTCGTTTGTTACCATGGTTTCTGATTAATTCCACACCTGTTCCTTGTCTTGTTAATGATCAATTTGAGCTGTTTTCTTATGCTGCGTTCCAGACAGCTTGGACTTTCCAAGCTTTTTTCCACCTCGTTCTTGGAAATAACGTCTGGAACGCCACTCAAAGTCGGACATTCGACATGTGAACTCGAGATACATTGATCAACCCCAACCTCACTGAGATGCTTCATTTGACGTCACTTCCAAGATGTCACAAGTCCTGCTTCCGATGAGCATGAATGTAGAAACAAACTTTAACATTAGACATTAAGTTTATGTAATAATACCTTCGTTTTTTGCTGTTCAACAGCTGATTTCAAAGCGATTTTAAGTTGTTTTTATTCTGTTTTTGCTAGCCTAGAAATCTAGATGCACCCTAGCGGCAGCAAAATTAATTGTGCAGCCAGTGTGGTCTAACAACTCTCCGTTGACTTTCGAGCTGGAAAAACCAAACTCAGGTCAGGCCAATCACATCGTGTATAGAGTAGGCGGGGCGGGCTTAAAGGGCACCTATTATGCAAAATTCACTTTTACATGGTGTTTGAACATAAATGTGTGTTGGCAGTGTGTGTACACAACCACCCTATAATGATAAAAATCCACCCAGTGCTTTTTTTATAATCCTCATAAATCATAAGCACTGTCTCAGAACGAGCTGTTCTCAGATTCGGGGCAATGTGACGTCACTTTGCACAGGCCCCTCCCACGACTGTTGATTGACACTGCAGTTTGAGCATAGACCCGCCCTGAGTGAGCTGGACACAGAGTCTGCCATTGTTTCGACGCTTGAGCAGCTGTAGACAAGAATGTCTCCTAAGCGATTGAGGTGTTTTGTTGTTGGATGTAAGAATGAACATAGCAGTCTTCATTTACTCTCGTTGTTACTCGAGGATGGATCTGTATTGTTTGTGATCCAGCTTACGGTCTTCAGAACGACAGGCCTAACGTTACTGACCACGGCATAAATGAAAGTGAGAGCACGCACTTTATGACAGCTCGAGTCATTTTACGGATATAAGGTTTTCCAGTTGATTAAGCACCCACTGAAAAGGTGTGTATATATTTGTTTACTGTTAGTTGTAACGAGTGTTTTGTGTACTTCGCTGTGTATGTTGATGATAATGAAAGGGAGAGAGAGAGAGAGTTTATGGATAAGACTTTAATGCGCACTTATATACTGTGTTTATTCAGCTCTTACTGTGATTCTCTGGAGTAAAACTAACGCTCATCTTTTGTGTGATGTACAATAAACTTCACTGAACTCGTCAGTATATTTTGGTCATCATTCGGACGGGGTCTGCTACAGCAGGCTTGTATTAATAGTGGATAAAAGCAGATGACAAATAAGTTATAACCATAATTAAACTAAACTATACCTGTTCTATCTCCATACAGCATATATTCTCTGGCTCTGTGGGCATTACTGTGCGACTCCGAGTCGAAATGAACACCGCAACTGAGAGTTTCTGTTCTGATATTATCAGATTAGATTGTCCTGGCTCTGAGCGCGAGCTCGTGATGCTCCGCCCCCTGGGCCGGCAGCAGCAGTTCATTTGCATTTAAAGGGATACACACTAAAACAGCATGTTTTTCTGAGCTCCAAAAAAGGACAATTTAAAAATGCTCAAAAAAAAAATCTGTTGGGTATTTTGAGCTAAAACTTCACATACACACTCTGGGGACATCAGAGACTTATTTTACATCTTGTGATAAGAGTCATAACAGGTGCCCTTTAACATAATGACGACAGAGTTGTGACGGTTCCCTGCTACTTGAAAACAAAGAATGGCTGCTGCTGCTGCTGGCGAACAACGGTCTTTCGAATCAGCTTTGGCCGCGACTCTGGAGGACTTGGAGTTAAGTTTTTCTTTGAGAAAAGAGCAAAGAACGGCACTTAAGTCATTTTTAAAAAAGGAAGATGTGTTCGGCAAAAGTTTAATATACCAACTAGCCTTCTTCGTTGCTCTGGTTGGTTGTAGCGCTATCCTATTGCGTGCAGAGGGATTTTGAGAGACAACCGTTTATCCTGCCCCTCGGATTGAGCCGTGCCAATAGTGAGTTGCCAGACCTAACATCTTGATGTAGGTCTGGCTTGCCAGGCTATGTTTTTGCCATAATTAACACAAAAACATGATATGCACTCAGTGTCGTGGCGACATCATGGGGTCAGCATGTGAACATGTCTGATTGCCTAGAACTCAGAGGTCTGATGTGTGACATTTAATTTGTGATATTCCCACGTCCAACCTCGTCTGGAATGCAGCCATTAGTTATGCGTTCATTATATATATATAATATGATATATATATATATATTAGTTCTGCGTCAACATATATGTAAATATGTAGGGTTTGCTCCGTGGAATCACAATCCTTCTGCGTCACGCTCTGTTTTGGATTAATCTACACACAAATGGGATACTAATTTTTTTATTTATTTGTTTATTTAATCAAGGACAATATACATTAATAATACATCAATATATAAAATGCGGCAGATTTTGCCAAATTGGCTAATTTTCATCCGTGATCCCTTTGCAGGTTGATGTTATGAATATTAATCTCAAATGTTCCCAACTCAAAAACTAAAACTTAGTTAAAACAATACAATGATGACCTTAAGACTTTAAGACTTGCAAATTTGTGTCCAGGTTGTTATACGGTGTGTAAGAATCATGGAGTTCATACATAAAGCTGCTGCTTCCTTCCAAACTATTTCTAAAAAATCTAAAATGGGCTAAATTAAATTTCACTGTATTAACTTTCTTCACACTTCAATAAAAAAAACAAATAATAAAAAAAAACACATACAAATGGTATTCTTGGCAATAAGGCATAAACAACATTTAGTAAGCCATTGTGAAACCTGATCCATCGTAAAAGTCAATTTCTGAGCAGCCTGTTGCTGACTTTTTGCATTTACGCACACAACAACATCATTAGCATACATTTGACAGGCAGACATTTGGTAAATCATTTACATACATACTAAACAGTGGGCCTAAGATAGATCCTTGTGGGACTCCAATATTAGAATCTAAATATTCTGATGTTGTGTTTATAACCCTTACAATTTTATAAATATGATTTAAACCACATTATGGCCTCAATTGAAAAATGTAAATTAGATAAAGCAAAAAAATGCCCAAGTATACAGCACCAACTACACCTCGGTTATCCATCTTTGATTTGATATTTTCCAGCATAAAACCCTATTTAACCCTATTTATGGAAAGTACCTTATGCATTTTTTTTTTTTTTACTTGTCTGATTTTATTTTTGAACAAATGCTCTCAATAAAAGACATTCATTATCCTGTTTTCCTGTCCTTATTTCCAGTCCATCAGGTGAGGATGGAGCGATTTTTTGCAACAACTGATTATGCATTTCTCTTTGGTTTCCCCCACCTCTGACTCATCGCACACTCGCTTTTTTTTCTCTCTCTCTCCCATCTGAATCACTGCAGGGCGTCAATATAACACATCTCCCTAAATCCTCGCCCACGAACATTTACCACATCACGAGGGGCAAGTATACTCCCACAGCAGGCCATGGAAGTCAATGCGTCTTATATCACGAGGGGCTACATCCACTGCATTGGCTGCATTTGATCTTTCGGAAAGAGCAGCTGACATTTTAGAGGTGCGAGGGGAGGGAATGAAAGACAAGTGGAGCTGGAAGATTAGAGGGGCAGGAGTGAGATGGAAGAAAGAAATGAGAGCGACAGAAAACAAGAGGTGTGAAACGGCCTCTCATCTCACCTCCACTTTGTATTCTGCACTTCTTACGCAGGGAGATTATCTCCCAGGAAACCCCTCATCACAAACGCACTTATTGTTGCATAGACATAGACCCCAGGATGCACCAAACACTCGTGGATCAACTAAACAGCAGTCAGACTGTCTGAGTTCAAAGTCAACATGGCAACCAAATTGGCCAAGTTTACAATTGTATCGCATGTGACATTTATTTACTCCAATAATATATATGTTATTTTTTTTTTTGAATATGTATCTTTAATCAGTAACAACAAATTTCCATAGTATTTTTTTTTAATACTATGGATGTCAATGGGGACCAGAAACAGTTTGGATACCAACATTCTTCAAAATATCTTCCCGTATGTTCAACAGAAGGAAGAGCTTAATGCAGGTTTAGAACAACAAGAGTAAATGATGACAGAATTTCCATTTTGGGGTGAACTATCCTTTTTTTTTTTTTTTTTTTTATTATTGTAAATGTTGAAGTACATACTATTTTTTGTGGAAACTGTGATACGTGTTTTACAGGATTCTTTGATGAATAGAAAGTTTAAAGAACAGCATTTGAAATAGAAATAGTTTGTAACAGTAGCCTGTGTATTTACTGTCACTTTTGATCAGTTTATTTTGTCCTTGCTAAATAAATGTATTAATTTCTTAAAACAAAAATATCTTACTGTTGCAGTCAAATTAGTTAGTAACGACTACTTTTTTAATTACTTTTAGATTTTGACCTAAGTTGTTTATAACATTGATTTTACTAGTAAAATATTGTACCAAATTGATAAAAATATGAAGATACAGAAAATGATAAACAAATGATCAATCTACTGCGGTTTTGTGAATATTAATTAATCATGTAATCAATCATTGAATAATATACCTGTTATCGCTGTAAAGCTGCTTTGAAACAATCTGTATTGTAAAAGCGCTATATGAATAAAAGTGACTTGACTCTGTCATCTGATTATTAGTATTTTAAAATGCAATACAGTCTAATTGCAAGTATTGATTTTTTGGAATCTGATTATGTAATCCAGATTACATGTAATCAGTTACTACCCAGCACTGTGCATCTGTGACCATTTTAGTCGCAGTCGGGACCTGTTTAATTTCTCACATTCATGGTTTCATTATTCATGTCTTCCGAAAAAGGAAAAAGTGCAAAATGAAACTTTGAAACAATTTTGTTTGGCCAGACATCACCAATTAACATTAGAGCCGAAGCAGCCTAGATAAATAGGTATTTACGCATTATTTCAGTATACTGTTTTAGCAAACACAACTTAGAGCTTCATTCTCCACATTCCCGGCCAAAAATCCTCCTCAAAAATCAAGACGGAAGTACTCCTCCACAATCAACTGTAAACTCGCATTCAGGTCTGGCTCTTTCTGGCATGAAACGCCCACTTTTTACAATGCACTCAATTCCCAATAGCTACAATCAAGCTTTGCCCTACATTTTTTTTCTCACTGAATATTCATATTATGGAAGTACAACGATTTGTGAATGCCATTTCATTCTGATTTTAAAAAGAAAAGCCGAAAACTCACACAAGGCACACTGGAACAATCCAGTCATTTATCTGCACTGACTTGATTTGTTGTTACTCTCTCTGTCTTTCTCGCCTCTATCTCTCACTCTCACTTTCAATCTCACATCATCCCTCCTTCCACCAGCCACCCACTTGCAAACAGTGGGGAATAATTATGGTTTAAGTGGATTATGCGGCCTGCAGATGGCAGATAAACGAAAAGGAGATGAATCAGGACAGTCTATCCGGGCAGAATTGAGGATGAGCAACGGAAATCTGATGGGTGGAATGGGATTCCAGGAAGCAGCGACAACACATTGTGCCGAGGGCCATGTTAAAATGTGTCATGGTGCCCAGCAAATCAACTGGGAGTCATTTTTGCTCTGAGACGAGATACATTTTTGTGGAAAATTAGGATAGGAAAGTTTGCTGGGATGCCATCATGTCCTGACACCGAATGAGAATGGAATGTGTCACCCCAGAGGAACTTTTTGAACGGGTTAAGCTTTTCATCAATGCTTAATGCCTACGATTTGGTACTTTCAAAACGAGGGGGCCATTTACGCAACACCGGTTTCAACAAACACTGAAAACATTTTTTGTGTTTTGGCCGTTCATTTACATGACAACTGCGTTTTGGGGGCTTGAAAACGCAAACTTTTGAAAAGGTGTTTCAAAGTGCAAGTTTTTGAAAACGATAACGTTATCGTCTCCATGTAAACTACAAAAACGAATTGTGAAACCGGTGATGTCATGTGCATGCGTATTACGTGTTCAGTCTGTAGGCATATAGTGTTTCTTTACAAAGTGACATCGCCAACTACTGGCCTGGCAGCAGAATGTAGCATTTTCTATTGTTTTCGCGGATCCATTTGAACAGAGATTATTTTGACTACATTGACGTCTGTACGCAAAACTTCTCAAAAACGCAAAGGATGGTGGACAGGTTACCCAGAGTTGGGTAAGTTACTCTAAAAAAGTTATTAATTGCTTGCTACTTGAGTTGCACGATTAATCGTTAAAAGATCAAGATCTCAATTCAAACTTCCATGCGATCTCATTCCTAAATGACAACGATTCGCCTATCTATTCACATTCAAACACTGTAAAAAAATTCTAACCTAAAATTCTTCTAACCTAAAATTTTCTAGTGACTGATAACATCTAAATTTTTCAATTGGCCCAAGTGAAATTCTGTAAATTTCAATTGGCCCAAGTGAAAATCTGTACATTTAATTTTATAATTTACAGAATTTCACTTGGGCCAATTGAAAAATGTAGATGTTATCAGTCACTAGAAAAGTTTGAGTTAGGGAGGTTAGAAATTTTTTACAGTGAATCTGCATCGGTGCTGCCGCTGATCCAGAGAGAGCAGTTGAGGTATAGGTATGAAACTGCTCCACAAATAGTCTTTTCAACAACACAGTATTGTTATTTCTTTGTTATGAATATATTCATATTATTAAAGATGTGCTGGGATAAAAGTGTATAGTTCGGAAATAAACACTGATGTGTATGGAAGAAATCAAAATAGAATAAATCACCTTTTGAAAGTAATGCAACGCTTCAAATAACAATTGTATCGATTACATTGTTAGGCCAGTAGGTGGCGACAATAGACTGTTAAAAAAATTATTTGTCATTGAATCATTCACTCAAGAGATTTGTTCAAAAAAACTGATTTAACTGAAACAATTAAGTGTTTATGAATGAGTTGTTGAATCATTCAGTCAAACCAGTTTTTTAAATAATTAATTCAGATTTATTAAACATTTTAAATAGACTGCAGCAATTATCATTTTGTCAGAACCTCTAGTAAATTACATGTTATTTTGTTTAGTAGTCTGTTCAGAATCGTGACATCTATTTAAAATTCTCAATTTATCCAGAATCGTGCAGCTCTACTAGCTACTAATTACATCATCAACAATGTAATGATGTAATTACTCTCTAAAAAGTATTGGATTACTTTCTAAATCCCATATCAACATCGACCAGTTGACCAATACAAGGATAGACACAAAACTGCACTTTTGATTCTTCCAAATAAACAATATACAATTGCCCAAATTATTCTTCAACTGACCAAAGTGTGTAAAGTGAGAAGGTTACATTTAAAATAAAAATAAATAAATCAATAAGTAAATAAAATTAACATTAAAATTTGATGTTTTTAAATTGTTTTATGTAGAATTGTTTTATACAATATTTAATGTAATTACATCAGAAATAACTGTAAATAAATTACAGATTAAGAGTAATCCCTTACTTTACTTTTTCAAGGAAAAGTAATTAAATTACAGTAATTTGATAATTTAGTAATTTGCTACACCCAACACTGGACAGGTTATATCAGCAACTCATAAAGAACATCTCTTAATCATATTTCACACCAAAATAAAAACAAAATAAATGAATTAATACTATATGAAATTACTTTAATGAACACTTCTTTTTGGGGGGAAAAACAAGCAAAAAAAAAAAACTATTACAAAAAAAAAAAAAAATTGAGCAAAATGTATTTTTCTCATTATTATTATTATATACTTTTGGTGTGAAATATAAGTTGTGCATGTTCTTAACAGTTTCGTGCTTCAACAATTTCATTGATGTATACATTCCTTGTGTTTTTAAACAAATGAAAATACACATGCACACACCACCAATACCTCTGAGAGGCAGGGATCTGATATAAAATATTAAGCCTATAAGGCTTAATGTTGGCAGGCTGAACGGTACGGAACAAATTCTGAACATGTGGGCATTTGAACACATACAAGAGCAAACAGACAAGCTTACATGTGTTAAAAATAGCTGCGCTGATTGATTTAAAACATGTACTAATAAACGATTCTTCAGAACAGACAGAGAACATCAGAGCCCAAGGCTGCAAAACATGGATTGTTTTCAGCCACGTCATTGCAGATATCATTCAACTGATGGAGTAAATACACAAAACAACATCAACTGAAACCAACAGAATGATCATATGCAACTGTTGTAGACCAACTATGCTTATATATAAGTTATTTTTAATATACTATATTGATGACATTCAGGGGTGTAGCATTATTTTAAAAATGTGCAAAATAATTATATTTTTCAAAAAACCTTGTCGTAATGTGTTTTAAACCCCTGATTACATTATGCAAATTTCTGCTAGATTAGTCTTTGTTAACTTAAGTTATTGAAATTACCTCCAATAGTCGCATACACATCCTTGTGATATATTTCTATACATTTCATATATAGCAAACTCAAACTGTATTGCAAAACAACAATATTACCATATTTTGAAAAGGCTAACCATGCATGCATCCATTTTACAGATATATCTCGCAACAATATGTCTGAATCATTTTTATTTATTTATTTTTTGGTAATGTGAGCACATTCCCCCTAATTCTCATTAATGTAATATAAAAAAAGCCATCATGGTAGGGTTTGTTGTATTTTCTTTAACCTATACTAATTTATAATAAATATTGTGTCCAGACTGGATAGATTTCATGTGTGTGAATGTATGTATGTATGTATGTATATACTGCGCACGCACACACACACACACACACATACATATATATATATATATATATATACACACACACACACAAATACATTATGATGGTTATTTATATTGTGACTTGTACAAATGTTACTTCCTGTCCTTTGAAATGTAATATCTGAAATAAACATGAATGGTACAAGTCCTTTTTTACTGTGTAGAAGAGGAGAAAAAAGACCAAGAAGCAGCGATTTCAGTGTGTTACATCAGATTTGCTGCACTGAGGGGTCAAGGCCACATTGGCCATTTGCAATAAATTGGGATGATAATTGGTGTTTCACCTTATGTTTGCATATTCTGTCCACCACTCCTCATGTATCACCTTTGCAGAATCATTGCTGACCTAAAGATCCAGACCTCAACATACTTTGCATATGGTTATTCCACACAATGCAGCAACTTCATCTATGCAGATTTTAATGGAAGTTATCCAACAACTGCTTCGCATCTAATCAATTAAAATAAATTGTTCATTATTCAATCCAGCTCAGGCAGGATCAAAATTGACAGATTATAATTTGGTGCACTGTTAATTTAAAACATTGCGTATACTAGACCAGTGGTCCTGAAGTTCCCCAAGCACTGCACATTTTGGGGCCGTTTACACAACACTGTTTTCAACAAAAAAAGTAAAAAAGTTTTGTGCGTTTTGGCCGTTAATTTACACAACAACAGCATTTTGGGGGCCTTAAAACGGCAAAAAAAAAAGAAGGGTTTGACATGTGCATGCGTATTATGTTTTCAGTCTATAGGTGCGTAGCGTTTCTTTACAAAGTAACATCGCCAGCTACTGGCCTGGCAGAATAATATAGCGTTTTTAGTCGTTTTCGCAGATCCCTTTGAACGGGGATCGTTTTGACAATGTTGTCGTCTGTACACCGAAAATGCATAGGACTTTTTTCTTCCATTTTTAGTACATCATTGTCATGTAAACGTGCCCTTAGATGTCTCCCTAATCAAACACACCTCATTCAACTCATCAGTTCGTTAGTAAAGACCTAAGATGGGTGTGTCAGGTAAGAGAGAATGTACATCCAGTACCAGGGATGGGAACCAATACTAAAGCAGGAGTTCTCAACTCTGGCCCTGAAGATCCACTGTCCTGCAGAGTTTAGTTCCAAAACTAATCCCCAATCCATACACCTAAACAAGCTAATCAAGTTTTCCAGGATTGAAAGCTACAGCCAGATGAGTTTGATCATGGTTGGAGCTGAACTCCGCTGGAAACTGGAACTCGAGTGTTTGCCCAGAGTTGCCCGGCATTGTTCTAGACTTTATACAGAGTACATGAGAACTGCATCCCCTACTGTGATTGCACATAGATGATAGAGTCGACCAATGTTCTTCTTCTATCTCTTCATTGTTTGATTGCATTTTAATGTATTCATTGCAGTAAATTTAATCTGTAAATAAATGGTTAGACAATGAATGTTAGACTACTGTTCTGCAAACTGGCATCTTCTCTGCCAATCGCAGTGAATCCACTATGACAAGTGCTCTTCATCATAGATGCCGAGTCCTTGCAAGCACCTTTACTTTGCAGTTTCTCATTTCTCGTAGCAATACGAAG
This sequence comes from Rutilus rutilus, assembly GCF_951802725.1. Lineage (NCBI taxonomy): Eukaryota > Metazoa > Chordata > Actinopteri > Cypriniformes > Leuciscidae > Rutilus > Rutilus rutilus. Next base: position 20,588,189 of record NC_140220.1, on the reverse strand, counting down.
ACAAGTAAGCTAAAATCCATCAGCATGACTCAAAACATTTCTGTTTCTCCCTGTGATTTATTAATAATTCATGCGGAGGGGAAACCCCCAATAAATCCGGCCAGCAGAGCTTGAGTCATCCCTTTTCCCCCCACATGACTTCTATACTATAATATACAGCAGCAGCAGTGAACACCTAGCATGCTCATAAATAATTTCCCGAGCCCCATCTCTCATGTCGCCTTAGGGAACAGTGATCTGATGACAGCACATGCACAGCTTGAATATTCTCCAGCCAATGGAAAGGCGCAGTTCAGTTTGGGAATGGCCAGTATGCGCCTTGCTATCTCTACAGGTCTTCTCCGATCAATTTATATGCTTGGGAAAGAGGGAAACGAAACATGCAAGTTCTGAAATGCAAATGTAAATAGTCAAATGGATGTGGTCTATGATACATAACCAACCAAAACAACTGAGCTTTCATAAGAAGCTGGAGATTTTTCAACTAACTAAACCCCTATTTTGTGGTGGAGAACGCGGGCTATTCCTGCTTCCTACATCATCACGAGGGTGAATTCCTGCTGCAGTCCTGCTTTAAACTGCTTTAACAGGCATTTAAAGAGCGTCGTCAATAAAAGGAAGACAAAAAGGGGTAGAGGGGTAGAAGAATAGAAAATGACAGAAAGGTGAAGCCGCTTACCTTATGGTCTGCATCTCCTCTTCCGAAGCCTGGAAGAAGGAATAAGAGGATATTACTGAAACGAACGTGTGCCTGGTTCCCGAAGCTGCCAAGGCATCACTGCGCAGTCTGAGACACACACAGCCTCTCTCTCTCTCTCTCTCTCTCTCTCGCTCGCACTCTCTCTCCTTCTGTCTCTCTCTTTTCTCTCGCTCTCTCTCCCAGTGCCAGTATACTTCTGCACCGATCTCATGTGTGAGGAGGGGAAAAATCTTGACAGATTTTAAGTGCGAATGGAAGGCACAGTTGCAGCCAGAATGCAGATACACAACATCATGCACGCCGCCCCCTCCCCGAGAGAAACTCACTCATAGGCTTCACGAAGATCCAAAGGATGTGAGGACAGACAGCAGAACAGAGAGAGGGAGAAGGTGAGAAAAAGAGTGTGAGAGGGAGAGAGAGGTTTAGGAGGGAAACAGGTGGGCTCATCTGTTGATGGGGATGGGGAGGCTCTCCGGTTCTCACATCCACTGCGTGTTACAGCTTTCTCTCTTGCTCGGTCTGTCTCTGTGCCGCCCCATGAATAATGCAAGAGTGAGATTATGTCAGAGGAATTCACATTCTCATTCAGATTTAGTGTGCAGCAGTGACCAAGGACCGTTCCAGCAGTCCTATTAATTCAACACCAGGCAGGAAGTGCGTGATCCAGTGTAGTATAAGACATTCAAGTTAGTTTAATAATGTACATGCCAATATAAAAAAATTATAAAGCCATTATGCTATGTTTGTACATTATGCTAATTTTACGCACATTTTTTTTGTGTTGCATACATAGTCAATATATTCGTTTTACAGACCAAAAATCTCTTTATAGATAAATAAAGAATTTCACATGGATGTCTAACACCGCTGTTGTATTTGTAATTACACAGAAAATTTGTTACAGGGAATTATTCGATTTGTCATATAAATATTTAACTATGAATTATGTAATTTCTACAACACTTGTAGCACCAAACGGGACGTGTAAAAAATATACCCAGCACTCCCATTCAAAGACAGTTGATCGGCTGATGCAGGCAACCCCGGAAGATCTTTGCCTCTTTAAAGGTGCTTTATGTCAGTTTTTGACTTTACTGAAGCATAAAAATACCATAATATGTTTGCAGATATTTAAGGAAACATGCTCACATACGTATAATTAAGTTCACATAATCGTTTCTCTGAAAAACAATGCTATTCAGCTTTGAAATGTACGTTCCATTTCAGAATGTCTATTTTTGTTTTGGTCTGTGTGATCCCGCCCGCTGCCAATTTAGACAGTATTTTGACACCCCGGGTTGCCAGTTGGTGGAAAACACAGCGTATTACAGCCAAGGATGCCAGCAAACAAACTGGGTCAGAGATCGCAGATTCTAAAAAGCCTTGGCATCCTAAAAAGCTCTATGTAAATCAACTCATCAACTTACAAGTGTGTAATCATGCCCGGTACACATTGTACGATTTTGAGCTGTCCCAGATAAAAAATGACCAATCGTGGCGATTTCTGTTGTCGTAGCTCCTAAACGCTGATCCTACTCCGTACAGTAACAGAGGTTCAAAGACGGCCATTGTCACAGACTTGCGACCAAAGATAGTCTGCGCTAATTTTCTGACAGTGTCAGAAATTTTGCATGATTTAGTGTTTTAACGTCTACTGACTAGCCAATAAAAATGCAACATGAAATGGCGTGTTAATCAATGTGACATGGTGCTAAAACTTAAAACTACTTACCTCAAGCTCCATTTGCAAAATTGACATGCCAAGATGGCCTCTTTTCTTTAGCCATGATCGCGTCCATTTTCTCCTCTTTCACTTCCTCCTCTTTTTTTCAGCGCACATAAAAACCACAGTTACAAAAGTGCGATTCATCTTGCTCTATTTGTTTACCACTCGCACATGCTGATGACGTTCTTTATATGTGTCGTAGCCTACGATTCAAAAGGTGTCATCGTTGTACAGTCTACATACATGTCGTACCCAAGTTTATTAGATCCATGTGGTACAGTGTGATTTGTAATTATCTTATAAGATTGCAGAAATTGCAAATCTGTAGCAGGCATTAGTCTTCCTGCCTTCCATTGTCAATTGCAATTGCTCCTGTTGCGTGTCCTCAATCTGGCAACCCGTGTGAGCGTCGCGTCTGAGGAGGAGGGCACGGGGGAAACAACCCTCACCAATATTTTGAATAGCTGTCAATATTACATACTGCACCTTTAACACTAAGACTCAGAAATATATTTTTTAGCTATAATCACCTGGACTTTAAATGCCATGAATGGGCAATAGATGGTCCATGGATTTTTGAAGTCTTCAAAAATGTTACACATCTCCTCTAATATAATATATAATATCATTTTTGTCATTTATATATTTATCACAAAACAAATGATAGAAAACATGCCTGCTTTTTGGGAATAACTATGGGAATAGTTATGCAAAGCCCACCATCTGGCTCCTTGCACTGTCCTACTAAATTAAGAAATAAATTCAAGTTTAAGGACAAAATAGAACTAAAAGCAGCACAAGCTCAATTTTAAGAGGCAACAAAATAATAAAGCCGACAGTAAAGATGAAGCTGTAGTTCGCGCCCAGTTTTTATGAATGAATAAAGATGATGCAGATGGGCGTTACTTCAACATAGCACTTTAGGCCCTTTAAAAATGTTTTTAAAAAACTCTCATGAAACACTTTTCATACACTCAGTGGTTTAATTACTTTTCTTACCAACAATGTCTAACATTGAACGTACTTACCAGGAGAATTTTGTAACATTTAAAATTTTTAGTCATGAATATTTCCACCACATAAATGATGTACTGTATTATATTTGATTTTTGAATGAAATGGCAAATCATTTGTCTTGGTAAGGGTCATTTCATACCTAACATGCATCTTAAATACACACAATTAAATAATATATATTTTTTCTTTCTTTTTTTAAATAATTTGACCACTTGATTGTTGATTGTTATCACTGTTGACTTGGTACACAAACTCAAAGTACACAAAGTAAAAAAAATAATAAAAAAAGACCCAAAATGTTGGTCACGGTGGAAATGATGCCACAACTATATGTAATTCATATTGGGTCGTAATTTTGGAAAAATGTTACCGATTTAATTTCTACACAATAAATATTGAAATGATTTGCTTCACTCTATTCATCTCACCAAGATGAATAGAGTCAACTATTCAACATGTTCATAATATCATTCAACATATTACATCATATCAACATGTTATAATATTTTTCATAAAAAAATTTTTTTAAAAAAATGAAAATCAAATCAAATAAAAGTGCCTGAGTTACAGCATCGGCCAAACCCTGAGCCCTTGGTTTGCATAAACAACTCACACCCCTGCTTAAGCCAATGTTGCCATGTTGTACCACCACAATAAACAGTAATATTTTGATAGAATGACAAAACCACTACAAAACCACAGTGTTTACACTTACAGTCAATCATAAAATCAGTATAATGCTGTGATAATTTTTTTTTTTTAATTCAGTAGCACTTTATTTTACACTCCGGTTCTGCATATACATACTATGTAGGCTACTTGCTATAGTAAACACGGTAACACTTTAGTTTATGGTCCATTTCTCACTATGAACTAGTTGCTTATTAGCATGCATATAGGATATCAGCTGTTAGTACTTATAAAGCACATATTAATTCCTTATTCTGCATGACCATACTGTACATCCCTTAATCCTACCCACCTAAACTTAACAACTACCTTACTAACTATAAATAACAGTAATTAGGAGTTTATTGAGGCAAAATTCATAGTTAATAGTTATTTAATAGTGAGAATTGGACCCTAATCTAAAGTGTGACCGTATTTACAATAATGTGTTAATAACTAGGTACTAATCCCCAACCTACCCCTAAACCCTTATATTACCCAGTACTAAAGTACATTGTAAGTACACATAAGTGCTCTAAACTGCAACCAATTTTCCCACTGAAAAAAATAAAATAATGCACCACCCTTACATTTCTGATCAAGATCCATATTTTTTATCTTTGTAGTTCTGACGAACTTCACGTTTATATGCAAATTTGGTACTACTGTAGTTGATGACACGAAGGTTTACACTTATTAACTGCAGAGTTGATTAAATCAGGAAACTGACTCAATCTTCTAATATAAAGATCAGCATCTTCTTTCAAATGAAGGTTGTTTCTGGCAACGACTTGAGATCTCACTTTCCATCAAATGGCAAGGGAGCACTGCAAGTTTCATTTGTCAGGCCCTTTCTCTCTCTCTCTCTCTCTCTCTCTCTCTTCTCAGGCACACACAGACTTGTCTCTCTGCCCCCTCACCGCCCACCTTTTTTCAAGCAGTTGCTAAGGTGACGGCAAAGACTGCATTTTAATAAGATAATAAATTAAGGCAACGATTTTTTTTTGTGTGTGTTCTACAAATGAATGCTTTGTGAATTTAACAGGTAAACATCCAGAATAATGAAGCCTAATAAATAATGGCTATTTTGCGCTTGAAAAGTGTATGATCACACCAATTCAGTATGACACGACACATGTTTATCTACACTACAGTTATGTAAAGCTACATCGATCCAATTAGTTGGCAGATACAGTAAGTGATCCACAAACTAATGAGAAACCCATTTCCCTTAGTGCCGGATTAGTTATTGATCTGATTATTCTTCACACATACGGTTTCTTCTGCTGAAATCACACCAGAACAGAATGGGACGAACTCTGCATCTCTTCTGTCTCTTTAAAATATGGCTATCGACTATTAACTCACATGCAGAGGAACAGAGTATTAGCTCACAACATCACAAGTGTATACACACTGTGTTTTAGTTTAATATGGATAGTAAAGTGCCATGGCTCAATTCTGTGTGAGTTCTGGCACTCTTATCCTTTCAGAGCCCAGCTTGACTAAAAGCTTGATTCAATAGCAATGCCTTCTGATATATTTATGAGTCAGGGACAGACTGCATTGTTTACTACGGTTTGTATGATAACTCATCCTACACAGCCCGGCCTTTATATATCTCCAAAAATCTGCTGAGATAGTTGTTAAAAAGCTTTTTTTTTTTTGGATGGCACCAATACCTAAAGGAAAGTTTCATTGCTCAGAGGTTCTCAGGAGACTTTATGGACTTAATTGTTTTATTTGTGGAAAAAACTTTTGCCAATATTATATATATACATTATTTTTGCCAAAATTCTGAAGGCGAAATAAAATCTAGATTTTTTTTTTTTGTGAAACTCTGGCTGTGATAATTTGGTCTTGAGAGAATGTTTTCGCAAAATAATAATTCTAACAATAACAATTACATAGGTGAATGTGATTTCACCAAGTGCAACATGTCAATGATGTCAAGTGCAACAGGTCACCAATCAACCTTTCAGATTTGAGGGACAAGTACAGTGCTATGCATAAGTTTAGACACCCATGCTAAAGTTGACTAAAAAGAGGAATAAAAAATCATCTTTTGGAAATTGAACTTAATGCCTTCATTTAAAAAATTTGGAAAAATCCAACCTTTAAGGACACCAATTTTCTTTGTGAAAGAATAATGTATCGTAAATAAATAAATGTTCTTCCTTAAAATACAGGGTGCATAAGTTTGGACACCCCTATGTTAAATTCCCATAGAGGCAGGCAGATTTTTATTTTTAAAGGCCAGTTACTTCATGGATCCAGGATAATATGCATCCTGATAAAGTCCCCTTGGCCTTTGGAATTAAAATAGCCCCACATCATCACATAGCCTTCACCATACCTAGAGACTGGCATGGGGTACTTTCCATAAGATCATCTCTCAATGCAAATCTAACTAGCTATTAGGCTAACTGAAATAAAACCATGCCAATCTCTAGGTATGGTGAAGGCTATGTGATGATGTGGGGCTATTTTAATTCCAAAGGCCAAGGGAACTTTATCAGGATGCATAGTATCCTGGATCCATGAAGTAACTGGCCTTTAAAAATAAAAATCTGCCTGCCTCTATGGGAATTTAGCATAGGGGTGTCCAAACTTATGCACCCTGTATTTTAAGGAAGAACATTTATTTATTTACGATGCATTATTCATTCACAAAGAAAATTGGTGTCCCTTAAAGGTTGGATTTTTCCTAATTTTTTAAATTAAGGCATTAAGTTCAGTTTCCAAAAGATTATTTTTTATTCCTCTTTTTAGTCAACTTTAGTATGGGTGTCTAAACTTATGCATAGCACTGTATAAAGTTTATGTCAAGTTTAGGCTTACAACCAGAGTTAGGTGCTTCTACATCAGTGTTATTAACCTATCATTTGCCTCTGTCTTTAGAGGTAAGTTATGGGTAGTGTTAGTGTTAGGTTTAGGGGTACACTGTATAAAATTATATGATCAATAAGTTATAACAACATGTTTTTACATTGCTTTAACTCAAGTTATACAAAATTCAACTCATTTTTTTAAATAAGTTGAAATTACTTAAACATCCAAGTTTACTGTACTTAAAAATGTAAGGCAGAAACTTTTTTTTACAGTGTAGAGATAGGGTTAGCACAAAATTTTCAGACAGTAATGTTGCTCCAGGATCAACAAAATGTGTCAACCCAGGAACATGTCTTACTTGGCGAAATCACGGTGTCCATATATATTGCTCTCTTTTTAACATTATTGATGTCAAGGAGAAGCAAGTGATATATTAAAGGGATGAGATTTGTGATTCCACACCCTTTCCTATGTGTATGTACTGATCAAAATTTGACAAAAAAAACAGGACAGGAATAACTTACCATGTTGATGTCCCTGGGAAGGGAAACAGATCGGTAGGGGTTTCTAGAGAGGGTTTCTTCTCTATAGAGCAGCGGGCTCGAAGGTCTGATTCTCAGGATGCGGTGTGAATGACATTCTGGAGGAGTCTTAACTTCTCTTCTCTCATTGCTCTCAAACGTAATGGCCGTCTCTTTCTTGGTCTTAACTTCCTTTATCTCATCCTCCCTTCGCACACAGTCGATGTCCGTCTCAAGGTAGGCTTTTCCTACAGTCTCTGGTGCACCTTGTTCTTCCTGCATCCCGTCCACTGATGGGATGTCCTGAGGCTGAACTGGGCTTTGAGAAAAATCCACGTCCCCTGGCTGCTGTTGGTGGTCTGGTGTCCTGGACTTACTATTACTATGAATGGAGATAGAAGAGCTCGACCTAGAGGACTCCGTCTGCCTGGAAAACACAAACGTGTTGGTAGGACGAAGAACTCGGCTGCTCACTTCATCCAAGAACTGCGAGAACTTCAATTTGGCTTCGATTATTTGTTCCAGCTGATGCTGTAACACAGCCGGATGCGACACGGCCGGATCAGAGGTCACACTGACACCCCTACTGGAGTCCCACCCTACCTCCCCACTGGTCAATACTGCCCCCTGCTGGCAGCTCCCTGCTTTGAACCTGAGTTCTCTAAGGGGGCTGCGGCCTCTTGGTTGGTCACAACGCTGCTCTGCTTCATGGGATCTGTCAGTGTTGAGCTTTAGGCAGGTGGTTGCCTCCGAGCTCATACTATCCCAGCTAGATGCCCGTGGACTGCTGCTGGTGCTGGTACTCCTTCCACTGGGACTGGAGGTGAGGCTGCATGATTTCCAGCTGGTTTGTCCGGCTGCAAGATACCAACCTACACGTCCTCGAGACGAATAAAATAGCTGAGGGGAGGTGGACGAGTTAGAGGAGGTCGTGGAACTGCATGATCTTCTCCTTAACTGGAGCTGGTGGTGCATGTTGCAAGCAGGATCCATCATCCCATGAAACTCAGTAATAATGTTGGCCTAAGCAGGAGGTAGGAAATGTCCACTGGATCTGATGCCTAGACAATTAATGAGCACGAAACCCAGTTTTTAAAGCGTTTAGCCCCAATCACTGCCCACCGTCTGCATTAGTGGCTGGGAAAAACTCAATATTTAGGCAAGAGAATCACTCAGTGCCCTGGCTGCAATGAATATAGAAGTGTGAGTTTACCATCCAGATTTTATTTAACTAACAAAAATGGAGACACTATCATACACACTCTTATTAACATAGAATTTTGGTCCACGGCAAATAAAAGTAAAAAAAAAAAAAAAAAAAAGTTGAAATGTTCTTAGATGTGTACTCGTCATGTTGTTTTATATTTGATTTGAAAAATTATACCATTTCCAAGAAAGGTTTAATTTTAATGATTCTACAAATGTCAAATGCTAAAACTGTCAATAAAAAAAATAAAAATAAAAATCCTTACAGCCTTATTAACACATGAGTCTACACATTTTTTGAAAGCAGTATTATAATTTTTTTATTTAGTATTTTTGACAAATATCATAAATTATTAATTCATACAGATAATGTCTTTTTTTCATATATTATAAAAAGTTGAAATAATCTTATAATACGTATTAACATATAGTCATGAGGGTCTGTATGGGTCTTCTCTGTGATATCCTTTCCTGGATTTATTTTTTCTTCTTCTTCTGTTGGTTGTGCCACATGACTTTGATTTGAGTACAAAAGTTTTTTTGTTGTTTTTTTTTTATTTTATTTTTTATATTAACATTATTTTAACAAAACTGCTCCTACTGCTTATACTTGAATGACATTTTTGAAAGGAAAATTTTGGATGAGGCTTTGTGTTACATTCGTGTCTTGTTTCCCTAATTTTGTGTTGTAGGACTTTTATTTTAAAGTGTGTTTTCTGCTCCCCTTGTTTCAGTTGCTGCTTCCAAAATCGCATACTCTCCGAGTACACAATTTACTTCGCAGCTGTTAAAAAATAATGTTTTATATAGTTAATATGAATATGAGTGATATGAATGCAATTCTTATGTACTACAACTACCATGTTGTTACTGTCACGTGACCTACCAGCGTCAGTTGCGTCACACCGCTTCATAAATCCTCACCTGTGGTCATGGGATAATAAAGTGTCCATCGAATGCGCACTTCAGAATCACCCCAGAAGTGGTAGGTCATCCGGGTACTTTTCGTCTACTGTTTTTCAAAAATATAAATTTGGACATACTACTCTTTTGGTGTACTGTTTTTCACCTATAGTAGGAAGTATTCGGTTTCGGACACATCTAGTATCTCACCCTTGTGATTTATTCCTGTTTCCTTTGTTAACATTGCTGCTTTGTTTGTTTCCATGACTATTAATCACATTCACCTGTCCCTTGTTAGCCCCTTGTTATCTTTTATAAATATATATGTATATATATATATATATATATATATATATATATATATATATATATATATATATATATACACATATACATACATACACCTCAGTGTTTCAGTCTTTGTTTGTTGGTTACTGTCTTTACACCCCCCTTGTAAAACTGTTGCATTTGTTTCTGTCTTGTTTGCATTCGTTTTTTTTGCTTGGATATCTTGTTTTGATTTATGTTATGTTCCTTGATTCCACTTCCTGTGTCTGCACCCGTGGTTGGATCTACTCTGTTTTTGTGTTTTCTCAAATAAACTTTACTGCCATTGGATTCTCGCCCCTTCTTTTTCACTTGACACTTTTTGTACTTAAATCATGACTGTTAAATCCCTCTGACATTCCTGATGTACGTATATCACAATTTTTATTTAGAAATTAAAAACATTGTCATCAGAAGAAATGTATTCAAAGATGTACTGTATGACGTGCATTTTGATAACTCTGTATTCAAAAAATATACCAAAGCCAGTCATGCTTTAGGTGTTTGTCCTTAATTAGGACATCTATTGATAGCACAACAGACTGGGTGTTTTTTCTCTCTCTCTCGAACGTCTTTCTTCCAGGTCAATGCTTTCTACTGCTCATTGATCACAGATAACCAGATAACCACACAGAGACCCATTTTTATAGCTGAGAGTTTAACGCTCATCAAATATAAAGTCACCTGTCACACAAGAATGAGATTGTTCTATCATTTAGGTGTGTAAATAGAAATTCATTATTTTTAGATGTCACCATTACACATTATTGACCGTTCCTCCCTCCACTGTTTGAGGGTGAAGTGATGAGTCACTGATGACTATAGTTTTAATTAGGTTGCTTGTGTGGCTAATAAGTGTGCCAAAAGTTCAATCCAATGAAAGATGTTCCTCTGTGATGTTACATCTGTGAAGTGTCTCATGCAAAAACACCCCAGATACAGCCTGAACAAACCACCAGCTCAGCTGTGCCTCATATGCCTTCAGTACATCTTATCTAAACCACCACGCAAATTACTTTTACTGCCATGTGTCTTAACACAGACTTTAAGCTTCATAGCGATAGTGAATATTTATCTAAATGAGAGGGGCAGAGGACTAGAGGAGGTTTGGAAACAAGAAGGGAGTAAGAAAAATAATGGCACTAAAACAGGGTCTGTTCATGAGTAATTTGTTTTTATTGAGCAGAAGTTGAACTGTTCCAGAAGAGAGAACAGTAAAAATCACTGCTGACTCTTTCTACACCCTGCATCATTACTGTATCCATTGTTGGGAAAGCTACAAAAAAGCAAAAAAAAAAAAAGTAGCTAGCTCTTAAATGATATAAATTGCAACCAAAACCTTATAGATTTCATAATTCTCAATAACACAGCAAAATCGAATTACTAACTTAAAGCTACACTGTGTAATATTTTAAGTAGATTTTTAGCAAAAAACACTTTGTTCTTTCAAAATTATATGTTCTCATTAATGAGTAATCACTTCAACCAACTAATTAAGTATTCTCGTAAGTGTATAATCTATCCATTAAGAATACATACGAGCGAGTCGCTCGAATGGCGGAAGCCATGTTGCGCATCCATCTTGAAAATACATTAGACAAAGAGGGACATACCTGGAAATTCAAGCTTCGCCTTTCGCGTTTTTACACTCAGTGACACCGTGACGAATGCGAGGGGGAGATTAGTCGCGACTGCCGGCAGATTTGAAATAATACGGCCACCGTAGGAGTTAAAACGACCTCAGAATGGGAGGGGCTAGAAAGTAATATTCAGTTGGTAGTCATATACAATTTCACCGCTAGATGGGAGTAAATCCTACACAGTGTAGCTTTAAAGGGTTAGTTCACCCAAAAATGAAAATTCTGTCAGTAATTACTCACCCTCATGTTGTTCCAACCATGTAAGTCTTTTGTTCATCTTCGGATCACAAATTAAGATATTTTTGATGAAATCTGACAGTTGTCTCACTCCTTCATAGGCTTTCAGAGGGACCGAAACTCGCCGGCCCAGAATAGTTATTAAAAACATCGTTAAAATAGTCCAAGTGACTACAGTGGCTTTACATTAAGTTTATCATGCGACGACAATACTTTTTGTGCGGAAAAACAACAAAAATAACGACTTTATCCAACTATTAGTGTTCTTCAATGTGGGCCTCTGACGAGAGTTCACGGGAGCGCCAGGACGCATGCGCGAGAACTGAGATTACGGCGTTCTTCTTCTACTACTACTTGTTACTGGCTGCTCACTCCTTGGGAGTATTACCGCCATCTACTGTCCACGATGACGTCCCGACATCATCGAGACCTAAATCACAATAAGTGTCGAATTCAATAGCTTACATACAGCGCGCGTCTTCCTCTGCTTATAAACAGACCGTTTTGCGCTTCCGGCAATGTCGGGACCTCATCTTGTACAGTAGATGGTCGGTAATACTCCCAAGGAGCGAGCAGCCAGTAACAAGTAGTAGTAGAAGAAGAACACCGTAATCTCAGTTCTCGCGCATGCGTCCTGGCGCTCCCGTGAACTCTCGTCAGAGGCCCACATTGAAGAACACTAATAGTTGGATAAAGTCGTTATTTTTGTTGTTTTTCCGCACAAAAAGTATTGTCGTCGCATGATAAACTTAATGTATAGCCACTGTAGTCACTTGGACTATTTTAACGATGTTTTTAATAACCATTCTGGGCCGACGAGTTTCGGTCCCTCTGAAAGCCTATGAAGGAGTGAGACAGCCCTCAGATTTCATCAAAAATATCTTAATTTGTGATCCGAAGATGAACGAAAGACTTACATGGTTGGAACAACATGAGGGTGAGTAATTACTGACAGAATTTTCATTTTTGGGTGAACTAACCCTTTAATATGTCAAGTTTACATGCATCCAATTTCAACTTCTTACATATCATGAATCTCAACTGATTGATTGTTTATATTGTTGCCAAATTTTTCAATGCTTTTGCGTTCTCTCTTACATTCCCTAAACTATTTCTTGTAAACAGTTCTTCGCTCTTTGTGAGCACCCGCAAAAGTTTTTATCTCTGCGTGCAAATGCAAATTTCTTTAGTGAATTTTTCAACCTGATCTCAAATATTTTACAAGGTAAAATATGTAAATTTGTACAATGTAAATCGTACAAAACCAAATGATTTTTAGAAAAAAGTAATCATGAAGGACCACCCGTAACCCCACTCCTAACTGTACCGTCACTGGGGTGTAAACAGATCATACGAAAACGTACAAATGAGTTTGTACGAATTCATACTATTTAGCCGCCATTTTGGCAATGTTCAAAATAGTTACAAATTGCCATTAGATTGTGCTGATTTTTCCACCCATTTTATATTTTGTTCCAACACCTTTTCCCCTCATGGGCTTCACAGAAACATATTCTCATTGGTTTTAATGCATGTATCCAAAGATACTTACATTGCATTCAAGGTGCACATTTTTTATCAGTTCTTGCGTTCCCTGGGAATCGAACCCATGACCTTAGCATTGTTAGCTCCATGCTCTACTGTTTGAGTTGAGAAGGTTTTGGGATTGTGTACAATTTTTATGGTGAATGCAGCCAGTCAATGTTGTCAGTGGCTAGTAAACTGACCCTGCAAATAACTGATATATCCAGCACTGACTTGGGCGTTTTTGTCATTGGACCTCAAAAGAACAATGTTGCATTGGTAGCAAACATGGTCACAAAATGTAACTATTTAGTTGCAGGATGTAGCCCTAAGAGACTTACCATGGTTACCCAGAACTACCCCAAGCCCATGGTGCTATGCTGTGGACGTTACTAAATATAGCCTTGGCTTGAGGGCATTTTCTTGATTTCCCCCTGGTGCTGTGCTACAAGCCCAGCCTTATGCACACGTTCAGGCAAACAGCTCCTTCTGGGCTCCTTCTCGCTGCCAAGTGTGGGAAGAGCCCAAGCAAAGGGGATATTTATCCCACAAGTGCTGCAGATCTCTATTATATGAACTGTACTTCATAATAAGTGGACAGTTTTTGATTCTCCTATGATGAATGCCTTTAATAATCTCTCGATATTCCGATGGTGCCAGAGGCAAATTTAGCCCCACATCCTCTGACGGGAAGACGATGAGGTGATGGGACCCTTGGGAGATCGTAGCTGTGAAATTGATTCCTGTTACATCAGCACAAGCGGGGATAATTGGTGATGGCTCGGCAAAAATATGCTCTCTGTTTACTCTAATAGACAGTCTTACCATCAGGAATCCTTGATTGGACATACGCTGAAACAGGCAAGTCTAGGATCCTAGACTGGGAGTCAGTTCCCAACTTCTAAAAATTACTGAATATTCATCACTTGTTGCAGTAACCATAACATTACCTTTATTTACTCAAAGCTAATTGCACATTTTCTTCATCTGACAAACTGCACTACCCTTTGGAGTTTTACCTTTGGTTCGTCTGGAGAGATCCTATCTTTCAGGGGCCCAGCAATTCCATTTGTTCTTCAGAGAAGACATTTGTTTTTCTCTAAAATTACAGTATCTTAGACCTGTCTTTTATTAATTAATTGCCTTTTTAAAATGATGTTCTGGGGTTGTGAAAGCAGAAAAGTATGTTTTTGAAAGAAATTAATACTTTTATGCAAAAATACATTAAAATGAACAAAATTAGTCAATTTTGACTTTTTGATTCAGACATTTACATTGTTTCAATTAATCTATTTCAATTAAATGCTGTTCTTTTGAAGAAGAAAAAATGGCAGCTTCATGTAATGGAAAACATGGAAATGTCTGAAAAACACTGACATAATTATGACTGAACTCCATTGTTACAGAAGACATTAAAGAAGAAAATTGGAAATATTTTCATTAACATTTTTTACTGCAAAAAATGCTGATTTGTCAATGAAAAACATCTTGCCTGGTCCTGCATTATACAAGGACATAAAGTTTTGTCAATAAAAAAACATCTAGGTTACGACTGTAACCTCTGTTCCCTGAGAACAGGGAACGAGACACTGCGTCGATGACGCTATTAGGGAACGCCCTCCACGTGAACCGGTGTCTGAAAAACTATCCAATAGTTGGGGGCCTTAAGCACATAAATCGGTCATTTCGTGCAAATTCATCTAAAAGTGCCAAATATGGCACAGATGTAGCTCAGGTCATACTGAAATGATTTAGCTACCAATTTTCTAATTGAGAATGTAGGGAAGGCATATATGAGGGAGAGTCAGAATTCCAGCATAGATTTAGACAATATAGAGCAAATATTGAGAATAGTTGACTGTATGGACTGTTGTGGAGCAGCTGTTTAGTGCTACTCCATGCTTGTGAGCAAGATGGACAACAACGGTGAAAGATGAAGATGACCAACAACAGTGTTTAGCCAACTACTTCCTTTCCTACCAACTTCCTTCCTCTTGTAAGTAACCAGGTGTACTTTTTACTACAAGTGTTTTGTTCTTAATATGACAACAATTGCAAAATAGAAAAAATATCCTGCTTTATGTTCCTCACAACAAGCTACCATGCTGTCACAACAAGCTAACGTTAGAGGTTACGGCATGTAGAGGGCACTGCAAGTGCTGTAAAGTTGGAGTTCGTTGCACTTCTATATGTGCATGTGAGGGTGCTTGTACAAACAATGATGGTGGAGATGATGAGTGATCCGGTGATTGTGAGTGATAATGATAATTCATGTGAGAGAGACCATGAGAATGAGAATTCACGAGAGAGACCATGATAATTCACTGTTGTTTTTTTATGTTATTGCTGTTTTTTTGTTATGCTAAGCAAACCTTTAAGAGTTTTGGACAAATTGACTATATTCTTCTTATAACAATTTGACATAATATAAAAATTGCCTTGCAATAATAATTGTGTCTTATTCTTTATTATATGATTACACTTTGAAATGTATTCACCTGTGGTACACTGAAAGCATTTCACTTTTATAAGGAAATGAATCAACATTGAGAATAACCTTCAAAGTTGTGGTAAAAAGAGGATTTTCATCCACAGTCTTGAAAAGAATACAGGTTCCAGACTTACATAAGCATAAATATAAATATGCCACTGGACTTCTTGTGGTCAATAAACATAAAATAGACACCACATCCTCATTTATAGCGCATTTGGTTAAAAATTTGTAGCCAAAACCCTTTTTCGGACAGCGGTCATATTGAAATTAGGGAATTTGCGGGGTCCTGATATACCCAATCGTAAATGTAAGTATTCCTATGGGTTTCCCATGGTCAAAAAGGTAAAATAGACAATAAGTTTGTATTTGTATCTCATCTGGCTCAAAAGCTATAGCCAAATCCCTTTCAGGCGGCAGCCATTTTGGATTTAGCCGCCATCTTGGTCTCAGTGACCATTGGCTCGGGCACCCTGGCTAAATCATTTCAGTATGCCTTCAGCTACATCTGTGCCAAATTTGGTGCTTGTAGATGAATTTGCGCGAACAATGGGGTGTAAGGCCCCATACTACAGCCAAAACTGCTTTTTTGGACAGTGGCCATATTAGAATTGTAGGAATAAGGGGTCCAATGCACCGGGTCATAAATATCAACATTCCTATGTGTTTCCCATGATCAATTAAGCTGATATCAAGATATCAAGTTTGTATTTGTAACTCATGTGGTTCAAAAGTTATAGCCGGAACCCTTTTCGGGCAGCGGCCATATTGGATTTGGCCGCCATCTTGGCCCCGAGGGTCGCTGGCTCCGGCGCCCTAGCTAAATCATTTCAGAATGACCTGAGCTACATCTGTGCCAAATTTGGCGCTTTTAGATGAATTTGCGCGAAAATGTGCTTAAGGCCCCCAACTACCAATCACGCCAATCGATATTGACCGGCAACAGCCTATGTCGTCACTACTAGTGCGACCCGGAAGTATAAAAGGGGCGCCTAGAGAACATGTCATCCACTTTCATCTGAAGGGACTGTTCAGCAGGCATCCCTGAGGCATGGCTAACTACGCAGTGTCTCGTTCCCTGTTCTCAGGGAACAGAGGTTACAGTCGTAACCTAGATATTCCCTTTCGAAAGGGATCCCACTCAATCCCACCATGCTGAGGGGAATGCATGCCGATTATGGCTTGTGACAAAAACGTCAGAACTGGCAGTTTCAACCTGAAATGCCAAGAACACACTCCCCCTTCGGATCACATACAGTAACATTATTCCCTACGGTCATTGCCCAAGCTATAAGCCTCAAAGTGGCCACCGAACAACAGAAGGCCTACCAAGGCCGCTCACAGGCTTGGAACCAACAGCTTCCATGGAAGGGGTTCCTTTAAGGGAATATGGCCAGGGAGTCCGAAATAAGTCCCGTCCAGTCACTTTCTGAGGGGAACATAAAGTCAACCCCAATGCCACCAGGGAGGCTGACCTGGTCAAATTTACAAATAATGGCAGTAGTTCACTCACAAACCAGATCATAGAGATGGGCATCCTGGAGAGTAGAACTCAGCATAGCGCTTGTTAACCCTTGCAAACGAGGGGAGTAACTCTACTCGATCCTGGATCTACACAGTGCTTCAAAGCCCTGTGGAGGCTGGGCACTCCAAAGGGACCCTAATAAGGGGGGTGCCTCCAGCTCTTGGGCTGATCTAACAGGGAGGGGAACCTAAAATCAAATGTGCTAAAATCAGGGAGGCTCCATGGGGCCTGCAACATGATATTTAATGCCTTTGCAATGCTAAGCATCCAACTCGTATGGGGAGCTGCCTTCAAGGATGCCTGTTAAGGCCTAACTACTTGATAGCGAGGATGTATGCAGAGCCATCAGAAACCTAGGTTGCTCTCACAGACATTTCTGTAGGCCTGGTTATACTTATTTAACATTGCCAACAGGCAGTGTACTCAACAGAAGTGCTATCAATCCTTTAAAGCAAGGAGAGTACAATCTTACGCTACCGGAGTATTATAAGGCCTACTGTAAGGCCTACAGCTTTGACAGTCACGGGCGTCAGCCCGGGCAGTGCTTTGGCTCTAAAGGAGCATACTCAACCATCCCAAGTGGGAGGGAGTCACTAATCTGTCTCTACCTGAGCCTGGGTGGTGAAGGGTGATAACATATGAGCTATGGGTAGCAAAGTACTCTAATTAATGACCCTCACGAGGGGAGCAATATCAGCATGACCCTGAAGGATATATCTGGGTCGGGTCCTATTATCTTGTAATTTTACAAGACAGATATTATTTTTCTCTACTAAACCCAAGGGAATGGAGGCCTCAGTAAGTGGCCAACAACATTCAACCTTATGACTTGAATACTTATATTCAAGGGTCTCAGAAGAATTTTTTTTTTTTAACTTGAGGCCTTGCTGTCAGCTACCACACTAGATGCGGTAAAGGGCGGAGGCCTGAGCACACTGCTTCTTACTCTCAAGAGAGAAAGACCTGACAATGCCCATAGATATCTGCATGGGAGGATTTTTGAAGGTAGCCTGCTACCTGTGCTGCTATCTACCCTGTTACACCACTAGCATTTACACCTGGTGCAAAAGGCGGGCCTTGGATGACGACTCTTGAGTAAGAGGAGGCTAGCACTAGGAAAAACTAGATTTACAGGAATAAAATCTCCTGATGGTTTAAGGAACCTACACTCAGATACTGAGAGATATATATGAGGAATGCTTAGCAGACCGCCACGAAAAATCATAGATACTAAGCCTAAGCCAGATATCAAGGCGGCCCCTTGAGGGCCAACACACGAATATATATGTCTGAAGTTCAGAGCTATAATCTCAAAACGACTCTCAAAAGTGAGAGGAGAACTACTGCTTTTGTATAAGGTGGCTATCAAGGTGGCCTGACGAGGACCAATGCTTGATTCTGTAGTTTTATCTGTAGCTTGACAGAGCGGTGGCCTCAGTAGAAAGACTCTCGATAGGGAGGAAGCCATCTCACGCAGAAATGTCTGTTTGATGCTCGGATGAACGGTGGCCTGACTAGAAATCTTTTTTGTATAATGCGGCCAACCTGTTCACTACCACAAATTGGCACTACCCACTTTATAAGCCTGATGACTCTAATCAAAGGAGGTCTATGGGAAGGGTATGCATTGCCTACCTATATATGGGAACTTTAGGGCCTTATTTCTACTCCTATAAAAACCCTACCTAACAAACCCCTTAATACTTTCTAACAGGGAATCGAGGTCTACTGTACAACCTTACTAAAAAAAAAACTCCCGTAAAGGGTGGAGACCTACAGAGCTCAACCTGCTGCCCGTAGAGCACTGGCCTAAACGACATTCACAAAATGGAGGCCTATCACCATAAAGAGCTCGAAAGAGTGCACTTACTACCAAACCCGACGTCAGACCTACAGAAGGGTTCCAAATTGAAGCAATCACTCATCACAGGTCCAGCCTCAGAGCTGATGCAAGAAGTGCCTGGGATGTAGGAAGTGTGCAGATTCGGACTGCAGTGTTATGCAAGATTTAATGCAGCCAAGCACGCCTTCGCCTCTCTGAACTTAACATCACCGTCTCAACGAAGGTGCCGAAAAGTTCAGAAGGCGACACTGGTGCATTGAGAAGAAAAGCTTTCTTTCTCCCCAATGTCATCCAAGTTCAACCACAGATGCCTTTTCCCTGGCCACCATCGCCATCATCGAGTTCGTTCGATTGCGACGGCTGTTTGTATGGTGGCCCGGAGAGATAATCTGTAGTGTGGCGCAGCTCGTTTTCACTGCGTCAGGGGAAAGACCCCAACCTTGGTCGAAATCTTTCAGCAGATTAGCGTGGTATACTTGCAACACAGCCATTGTGTGGAAGGCATCACCAGCCAGACCCGCCATCGTGTATGCCCTGCAGTTTAAGTGCGATGTTTGTTTAAAAAGCAGGGCCAGAGCACTTAGTGTCAATACCTCTCCAACTGCGAGGTAGTTCGCGAACTTATCGTCACTTGAGGCATCGACACATACCTGTGTTCGCGCATCCCCTCAACATCAGCGTAGTTTACTCGTTGATGGCTATGGATGCGCTCTGAACACGGGTTCTTCCATGCCTTTTCGATCTATTGTATAGATCAGGCAGGAATGGAAGGCTCACGGGAGCTGGAGCATTATGGCTGGAAAGAAACCATTCGTAAAGTCTGCCATGAGCGATCTCTTCCCTCCCGTGTTCCATAACACTCACAACTCATCATACGCGGGGCAGGGTGGCTGTGAGGGTTCGGGTTGTAAATCCTCTTCACCCTCATCAGCCATCTCGTGCTTTTTTTGGGCTGCCAGCAGAGCACTCGCTGTCAGATCAGAGGATGTTAGTGACAACACATCCTCATCCGGCAGCTCAAACTCGCAAGCCTCCGAGGGGCGTGAGAGATAAACAGCTCTCTCAAACTCCTCGGCAAGCTCCCTCGGAAACCCCACAATTCTAGTCTCTGCTCTGCCTCAGCGCGAGTGGGACCTGAACTGCCTGGCTGAATCAGACGAGAGCGGAGTTTTCTTAGAGGAAAACGCTCACATTCTGCACAATCAGATCCCTCAAGAGCTCTGAGTCCAAACAGTAAACGCACAAGTTGTGTGTGTCATCTGGTGTCAGAAACCTGAGTCACGGATCCACACACTTCTTGAAACGCTTATAACTTGCCATAATTGTTCGCACCTTTTTCAGGTGATTGTAAATCAGACAAAACAGTTCCTAAAGACGAAAAGAGGATGACATGTTCTCCAGGCGCCCCTTTTATACTTCCGGGGTCGCACTAGTAGTGACGTCATAGGCTGTCGCCGGTCAATATCGATTGCCATGATTGGATAGTTTTTCAAGACACCTTCTCACGTGGAGGGCGTTCTGGAAAAATGTATTGAAAAAATACTTCCGGAACCAGCGCTGCTAATAAATGGGGCGGGCACAAATGCACTCTATTTCCTTTTGTATTTATTTATTTTATTCTGTGGTGTAAACAAGCTTCCAAAAGTTATTCTGTTAGTGCATTGCTTATCTCTTATATGATGATATTGTGTGTGCTTCAGAAACAGAAAATCTAAAGATCTGAAAAAACCAGCAGGCTGAATAAGTAACGTTGTGGGAACCAGTGATGGAGAGAGAATTAAAACAGTAAATCATTACACCCCACAGGAGCTCTATACCTTTCAGCATTGGCTTTACCTAGAAAATGTGTTGCACAAGCAAATTAAAATGTGTGGAAAATAACAGACAGAAGCCAGGCTTTCCCAGATGGGTGGGGCTTGGAGCTTCGGATCACAGGGGAATGGTGGCCTTATTGGACCAGGCATGATGTTTTTGTAGAAGCCATGAAGCAGCATAGTCGATGTGTCGCACTGGGACAGATTTAAATATAATTCAGGAGAACTCACAGGGTGGTGGAAACTAGAGCTGTAAATCATACTTTTATGAATCCTTTAAATGCTTCACTGTGAAAGACATGCTGTCATGGTGTTTTACCGACTACTGGTTCTGGTTCCTGTTGACCTGGAAACCATTGTGCTCTGGGAGTCCCACAGGCAAGACGAGGGTTGGTCTGACCTGAATGCATTTCATTACGTTACATTACAGAAAATCTGAGGGGAAAAACACCAGTCTGCTCAGTCTGTGGGTTTGGCTTACAGTGTAAACATACTCAACATTCAAGGGCTCACAAAAATAGTATTTCAGATCTGTTTCAAGATGTTTCCTCAGTATCTTTTTTGTTGAAACCACTTGGCGTTCAGATTCAAAGCAGTTTGGGAACTGGATCACTTGAATCAGTTTTGCAAATATGTTTTATATTAATGACTACAATGAGTTTATAATCACAATATGAAACGGTGACCATTTTGAACGCAACGTATGCTGTATCAACATCACCAACAACACCAAACTAAAATTCATGTTTCACATTCACAGTTACACTCTGAAAAATCCAAGCTCCCAAGCATGACTTTCTAATGCTATTACACCCACGCGTGTCGCATCCACACTTTCTCCCCATACCCAGAACGTGCAAACTGGCACATACGCACATCACCTCAGCCGCAGAAATATCACCTCTGACTGAAAGGATAGTGCAATTCAGCCAGGACTCTGAGTCTGTGTTTTATGTTTAGTCCTCTTTCATGAACACTAATTATAGGTATGTGAGGTTAAGCTTCTTTTGCAGGAGCTCAGGGTGCTCACTGACTGTAATCCATTGTCATTAATTATGTCTCAAACATACTGAGCCCACTCACTTCTCCTGGAGTCAGTGCTGAAGTATCCATGGAAACTGGAGGACAGGCAGAGCTCATAAAGAGAGGCAGTCTGTTGCCCAACAGAAAAGAGAACGGACAAATGTTTCAAGGGGCTGGGAAGGGATGTTGGCCCCCTTGTGCTTCAGTTTTGGTTCTATTCACTCTTTGGAATATCATTAAAAGTTATTCAGTAAATACAAAGGATTTTGCATTAAATGTACTCTTTAAAAAAAAAAAAGAGTGGGCTATGGCGATATCAAGGCTTTTGGATTAATGGCACAAACATACTTTAGTCTCATAGTGCCCTCTTCTGATTAGTAAAGGGATTTTTATTAAAGAAATTATGATTTAAAGGGTTTGTCTTTTAATGTTCTGTCAGTATTTACTCACTTCTGTGGACAACAAAATGTGATGCCCTTAAAAATTGTATTAGTGCATGATTGCAGAAAAAATATATGTATGTTTGTATTGAACATTTCTGGAGCAGCAGATTTTAAATAAATAAAAAAGTGAAATGAAATGAAAATAAATCCTAAAAGTTGTTTATTTTGTTTAAATAAAAGGGATAAATGGGCCTTTTACCCCTCACACGGGGCTCACCAACTCGCAGCATGGGGCAAAAGGCACATGTTATTTAGGTACAAGTATTTTAGGTAAAACAATATGTTTTTAATAATGTCTAAGTTTATACCTGTTCAAAACAACCATTTTAGCAAAGTTTCTACTATTTTTGGTTTATTTTAATAAAAAAAAAAAAAAATGTGTTCAATAAATATACTCTCATTAAAATGTTAATATAAAAATATAATTAAAAATAGACTTCAGAAACAAAATAATTGTAAAAAGTAAAGATTCTGAAAGCATTGAAGGAGATCCCATAATAATTTAATATAGATTTACAGTAGTAACAATAAATTGGATTTTAAGATATGATTAATATCTTCTTCTTTTTTTTTATATGATGGTTTAATTTCAGCCAGTGATTATAGTTTATAATGTGATAAATATGGATATTCTTCTGACAAAAATGCATTGCTTTGCTTCAGAAGGCCTTTATTAACTCCCTGGAGCCGTATGGATTACTTTAATGATGTATGCGCTTTTTTGGATCTTCAAATTGTCTGTTACTATTCAGTCATATTACAAAGCTTGGAAGAGCAAATATATGTTTAATATAACTCTGATTATGTTTGGCTGAAAGAAGAAAGTTATATACACCTGGCTTGAAGGTGAGTAAATTGTGGGATGAAATTTTGGGGTGAACTATCCCTTTAAGGTGTGTTCCAGAGATGGTCTCTTTATTGGGATATAAGAGGGTGTGTGGCTCTACCATTTTAAAAAGTGTAACAACGGGTGTGTGGCTATACCATTTTAAAAAGTGTAACAACTTACTTACAAACATGTTGAAGATTAGTCGATGGGCTGTCGACTCATGAAATTATAAGCTCTTCCCTCACAAAATCAGTTTATTCAGCGTAGTGAAGCCTCTCCTCCATTGACATCCTTTAAAAACGTCCTTCCCTGCGTATCGCAGAGTTAGCAGATGTTAGGCCTACGCTTTTTTCGGTTAAGGTTGCAGGCTTGCAGTCAAGTGGCGCTGTGCAGATCGATCGGTGTGTCCCATCAAAGTACCGCAAGAGCGATTTGAAAGCATTCAGAGCTTTAATTGTGGTAATTACGACATGGCGTGAACGCAGCATCACTGTCGAAGAGTAATCAGCTGGTTTAAAATTTAAAATGAGCGGTTCATTTATAAATCCATAAGACCTTGGTGTAACCCAGGTTAC
Source organism: Rutilus rutilus (assembly GCF_951802725.1). NCBI lineage: Eukaryota > Metazoa > Chordata > Actinopteri > Cypriniformes > Leuciscidae > Rutilus > Rutilus rutilus. The sequence goes on along the minus strand of NC_140220.1, from coordinate 20,564,344 downwards.
TAAAGATGTTTTTATTTTTGAAATAGAAAAGAAAGAGACTGACACTTGTGTGAATGAACAGTTATTTTATTAAATATCTGTAAAGAAAAGAGAAAATAAGAATACATAAATTAGAGAAGAGTGATTTGATTTAATGAGACGATGATTGGTCCTAATAAACGAATCAGAGTTGGCCGCCTTAGTGGGTGGAGTCATCGGAGTCGAGAGATGATGCAATGATCATTTTTCCCAGAGAAGCACCTAAAAATGAAGCAGTGAGCGCGATCTGAGAAGAGAAAGAATTAGACTGAGCGAGCTAGTAGTAGTTTAGAGAGATTTAGAGATATAGAACATTAAGATTTTGAGAAATAGAAACAGAATTTGATACTGTGATGATTGATTTTGAGTAAAAGTGAAACTAGCTTTTTGTACGTGCATTGAAGTACGGGCCTAAAGCTGAAAGAGCTGCCGCGAACTTTTTCTAATTGATATTAGAGTACTCTTGGTAAGTGAAGTTTTCGTTTTATTGTTATTACTAAGGTTCTTATGTATAAATATCCGATAAAATGTGTTCAAATGCCAGATATGTGTGTTATACTTAGCTTAGTGCATGTAAGAGTCAACCTTCTGGGAAAAAAAAGGGAAAAATATAGAAGATTTCTTCATAAATGTGTTAAATAAGTGATATTATAAAGGGAGAAGTTATTTTTGATGATTTGTGAAATGTGAATTTATAGGTTTTGTCGAATAACTGAGTTTGAGCAAACGGATGAGTGTGACGCACGTGTAGATTGAGCAGATGAGGCCTAGCGCGTCATTTGAAATCCTGTTTTTATGTATATATGAGAAGTTAATGTGTTAATATTATATGAAAAGTGAAGTTTGAAACGTTAATAGTTGAATATATTGATATTAAGTGTGGTAATATGTGTATTTTTGAGAAAAGGGCCTAATTGTACTTTTGGCCTTGTTTTTTTTCAAGGTTGGGTTTTTTTTCCCTTTTCCTTTTTTTTCCTTCTTCTATATCCTTTCGGGATTTTCTTTTGGTTTTGTCTGCCATTTTCTATTTGCTGAGTTTGGATGCTGCTTTCTGGAACGAGGATCGGGGAAGCTGCACGTGAGATGTCCCTGCTTCACTGCGAAAGTTCGAGAGTTGGTGCAAGCAGGAACTGGCGAGCCATGCCCAAATAAGGATCGAACTGAGAATCGCACTGTGAACTGTGTGGTAGGGTCGAGTACATGGTTTCTCTTCCTATCCTACCGAACCGTGAGTTAATTTGAGTTTGCGGAAGAAGGATCTCGTGAAGGAACATTGAACTGGAGCTGAGAACTAGTACAATCTCATATCACATTGAGATTTCTGTGAACACTGAGATAATTTGACTGTGAATTATTTTCCTTATTGTTGTTATTTTGTTTCAATTTATATTGTGATTATTTCTTTTGAATTATTAAGAGTTTATAATTTCTTTTCTTTTTTTTGGGTAATAAGAGTGAACTGAAAGGTAATTCGAAAGGTTGAAATTGAAAAGAGTTACATTTAAATCAGACCAAAAGGGAAAAGTATTCTTAATATAAATAAGCCAAATTAGGAATAACTCAAATAACTAAAGAAACCATATATCTTAATTATACCAAAATAAGTTAATTAGGTAAAATTAGATTTAAAATTAAATAGACCGTATAAATTATAGTAGATAAAAAGAAAGACTAACAAAAAAAAAGGGGTTATAATTAGGATATAAATAAGAGTTTATTTATTTCTGGTTTATTTTCTTCTGGTTTATTTTCTTTTATTGACGTGTTGAGTTTAATTTTATTGTCTTTTTGAACATTTTCTTTCGTTTGAATTGCTTATTATTCCTTTTAAATACAACTTGCCTGTTTTCCCAATTTAAACAGTGTGTCCCTGTGCTTCTTTGCTGCTAACACAGTCTCTTGAGCGAATTCTGGTCTTCTGATCGTTGGTCCATAGATTGAAGCAGTGTCTTCTTTCACGCCCCTCTGTGTCTTTTATTGAGGAGGGTGAGGGTAACACACTTGCCACGACACGGGTTACAGAAAGTTGGCGAGCCAGCCAGGAGACTGTTGCTTAGCAACAAGGATAGTAGTAGGAAACAAGCTAATTAGTAACCGAATTTTTCTCAGAAGCGTTGATCTTGTGTTGTGACAATGGAAATCATTGAGAGAGAGAGTGTGGACGTAGCAAATGCGCTTCTTGTCAAAGGTCTCACGTTGACCGAAACAGATGATGAGCTGAGTACTTTCTTGCAAAGGTATGGCTCAGTTAAACGTAATTTGATAATTGACGATCAAACGTCTGAGTTCCATCAGCATGCCATTGTAGAATATGCTCACAGCTCTGCAATGTTGGACTTAGCGCCAATGTTACCCATAACTTTGGGAAGTCTTTCGAATCCAAGTGTCATGTTTCAAGTACGAGCTTTGGCTAGCGTCTGTAACCAGACGGCCAGTGAGAAACCTCTTTCAAATGTGTTTCAGGAGGAGTTGAATGAACTCCAGGAAGTTCACTCTACCAACTGTACTCCAGAGAGAGCGCGAAATGTGAGCTGTGATGATTCCAGTAAAGCAGAAACAGTAGGAATGCGAGGTTTAGAATTCAAAAACCCAATCAAGAGACAGACGAGCCCTATGGCCTTTCCAGAAACCACTGTTGATGGTGTTACAGTGACTACTCGTTCTGGTTTCCCCATGAACGTTGTAGACCCACCAGGTATTCAGAAGATGGTTGTAGAGCACATAGTGAAGTCAGCTGATGCTGCGATGTTACAGCAAACTTCAGTCCGTCTTAGGAATTTCTCAGGGAGGTGCCCGCGTCCTCCAAATGAACCTGACTTTGACACTTGGCGAGTAAGTGTAGAACTCCTGCTAAGTGATCCGGCTATTTCCGATTTGCAAAGAGTACGTAGGATCCTAGATAGCTTGTTGTCTCCTGCCGCAGACGTAGTGAAGCACGTGCGACCTCCAGCTTTGCCTGCGGTGTACCTTGAGTTGCTAGAATCAGTGTATGGTTCCGTAGAGGATGGTGACGAACTGTTGGCCAAGTTTATGGGCACTTTACAGAACCAAGGTGAAAAGTCATCAGATTTCTTGCACCGGTTGCAAGTTCTTCTGAGTTCAACGATTAAGAGGGGAGGTATCGCGGAGAAAGATCATGATCGTTGTCTTTTGAAGCAGTTTATGAGGGGATGTTGGGATAATGGTCTCATTGACAGCCTTCAGTTAGGGAAGAGCGGAACCCAGCCACTCACTTTCGCTGAGTTGGTTGTGTTAATTCGAACAGAAGAGAATAAACGTACTTCCAAAGAAGAGAGAATGAAAAAGCACCTTGGGTTGCCAAAAACTCCTGTTGGTTACCCGAAACCTCGAGCTGCCACCCAGCAAGTGTCAGTGTATTCTCATGAAATACCAAATGCTAGTAGTTCTGAAACAGATTCTCTGAGAAAGCAACTTGCAGAAGCTCAGGCTCAACTTGCTACTTTAGGTAGAAATTCAGATCAGAAACGCCAGAACGGATGTTCTGAGAAAACAGAATTTGATGCTTTGAGAAAAGTAGTGGAAGAGTTGCGCGCTCAGATAGCCGCTATGCAAGTTTCCATGACTCAAGAAGCAAAACGTGAAGATTCAGATAGCTTAGAAGTCGCTAACCTACGACGACAGGTAGCTGAACTGCAAGCTCAGAATGTTGCTCAGAGAAATTTTAGAGATCACTCCCGTGTGACTGCTGGTCCTCGAGTTTTTCCGCCTCAGAATTTGATAGAGACAGATACTGGTCGAGATGTTAGGAGGGCCCAACCAATGGCCAATCGGCCTCGTCCCGGATATTGTTTCCGATGCGGAGAGAACGGTCATTTGGCTGTTGCCTGTGATAATCCAGCAAACCCCTTGAGAGTTGAAGAAAAGCGTCGTAAGCTGAGAGAGCAGCAGGCCCAGTGGGACTCTCTGCACGGGAATTCTTCCTTGTCTTTAAACTAAGGGACGTTTCTGTAGCGGGGCATACAGAGACGAGGTGTAACTTTAACCGCCCTAAGTGTCACAGACAAGCGGCCGTCGCGAGTAATCAGAATAGATCACCCTTAAAGAACCTGCCAGAGGGATTAGTAGGAGTAAAGTGCACAGCGCATATTGTCATTGGGGGTAAAGAAATTAGTTGTCTCCTAGACACAGGATCTCAGGTTACTACCATTCCCCAGTCGTTTTACGAGTCGCACCTGTCTGATCATCCGTTGAAGTCATTGGGAAACCTACTAGAGGTAGAAGGAGCCAATGGACAAGCAGTTCCATATCTAGGGTACATAGAGTTGGTCTTGAAGTTTCCGAGAGAGTTCGTGGGTGCAGAAGTTGAAATCCCTACCTTAGCTTTGGTAGTTCCGGACCTCAATAGTCTGTCGCAAGTTCTAGTAGGTACCAACTCCTTGGATGTGCTTTATGGTCACTGTATCAACGAGAAACAGAATAATCCTTGTTCGAATCTTCATAGGTATCAGGCAGTGCTTAAAGTCCTTGAAGCGAGGAGGAGGCAAGCTAGCAGTGAACCATTAGGACATGTGAAATTGATGGGGAGTATCCCTGAGGTTGTGCCTGCCGGAAATACAGTAGTCTTGAATGGCTATGTTCAGCTTCAGGAACCTTGCTTAGAGAAATTGATAGCTCTTGAACCGCCTTCAACCCCAGCGTTCAGCGGTCTTTCGGTGGCGAGTTGTGTACACACTTTGCCATCCAGACGATCCTCTCAGCTGTCAGTTCTGCTTAAGAATGACACTCGGACTGATATAACAATTCCTCCTAAAGCTATACTTGCGGAGATTTACGCTGTAGAGGAAGTGATAGAGAGCACCAAGAGTTCTTGCGGAGTAGAGTCATCAGCACCTACCTCTGCCAACCTTACCTTTGACTTTGGAGATTCTCCTTTGCCTTCACATTGGAAAGAGCGAATTTCGAACCGGCTAAATTCCATGCCTGAAGTTTTCTCTTTGCATGATCTTGACTTTGGTTGTACTAGTCAAGTGAAGCACCAGATTAGATTGGCAGATGAGACACCCTTTAAGCATAGGGCGCGTCCAATTCACCCTCAAGACATCGATGCCGTTCGAAAGCATCTTCAGGAATTGATTTCTGCCGGAGTCATTCGCGAGTCCGAGTCTTCCTTTTCTTCGCCCATAGTGGTGGTCCGGAAGAAAGATGGTTCGGTTCGGCTTTGCATCGACTTTCGGAAGTTGAACTCTCAAACGATTAAGGATGCTTACGCGCTACCAAATCTAGAGGAGGTCTTTTCTGTGCTTACTGGTTCCAAATGGTTCTCGGTACTTGATCTGAAGTCTGGATTCTACCAGATCGAAATGGATGAAGCTGATAAGTGCAAGACTGCTTTCGTATGTCCCCTAGGCTTCTGGGAATTCAATAGGATGCCTCAGGGAATCACAAATGCGCCAAGTACATTCCAGAGGTTAATGGAGCGGTGTATGGGTGATCTTCACAGGAAGCAGGTCTTAGTTTTCATTGATGACTTGATTGTCTTTTCAAAGACTTTAGAAGAACATGAGTCGCGGTTAGTCCAGGTCCTAAACCGGCTTAAGGAGTACGGGTTGAAGCTAGCGCCTGAAAAATGCCGTTTCTTTCAGACATCAGTCAAGTATTTGGGGCATGTTGTTTCAAAGGACGGAGTAAAGACTGACCCGGCTAAGATTGAAGCTCTAAAAACTTGGCCGAGGCCCACAAATTTAAAAGAGTTGAGAGCTTTCTTAGGCTTTGCGGGGTACTATAGGAGGTTCGTGCGTGACTACTCGAAAATGGTCAAGCCTCTCACGGGACTCACTGTAGGGTACCCTCCACTGCGCAGGGGCCGCAGTGGGAAGCGAGAGAGGAGCGAGTATTTTAACACGAAAGAGCAGTTTGGTGATCGATGGACTGATGCATGTCAGAATGCGTTTGATGATGTTATTTCAAAGTTGACCTCTGCTCCTGTCCTGGGCTTTGCTGACCCCAGACTTCCGTATACGCTCCACACTGATGCTAGTACTACAGGGCTGGGTGCGGCATTGTACCAGGAGCAGGACGGGCAGATGCGAGTGGTAGCGTTCGCCAGTAGGGGATTGACAAAAAGTGAGGCGAAATATCCGGCACATAAGTTGGAATTTCTTGCATTGAAGTGGGCTGTCACAGCTAAGTTTAGTGATTATTTGTATGGTACAGACTTCACTGTTGTAACAGACAGTAATCCCTTGACGTACGTTTTAACATCTGCAAAACTTGATGCTACCAGCTACCGTTGGCTGTCTAGTTTGTCAACCTACACTTTCAAGCTCCAATATAGGGCTGGGAGTCAGAATCAGGATGCGGACGGTCTTTCCCGGCGTCCACATGGTGAGCCTTTTGATGATTTGGTCTCTCAGAAAGAACGAGAAAGAATTGAGAAGTTTACACTTCATCACCTTGCAGATCCTGAAAACAAGTCTGATGTTCTCATGGCAGATGTAGTGAGGGCCATATGTGAAAGGCATCAGGTGATTAGTTTACCTGAAAGTCTCAGTTTGACACACCCTTCTATTACATTAGTTGAGTCTCTCGCTCATTGTGTTAATGCTTTGCCGAAGGAGTTGCAACATGAGACTGAGCATGGGTTGCCTGCTCTTCCCAATCTCTCTGAGGCAGCATTGGCAGAATGGCAAGAGAAAGATCCAGAGCTCAAGGTGATAGTTGAGTGGATGAGAAATGGAACTAAGCCAGGTACCCTGAGGGGTCAGCCATCTGATTTAGCATTGTGGTTGAGAGAATGGAGTCGATTTGAGTTGAAGAACGGAGTGTTGTATAGAAAGAAGCAAGAGAATGGAGTCTTTCACTATCAGTTAGTGTTGCCAGTTGGACTAAGAGACATGGTGTTGCGTAGTCTTCACGATGATATGGGGCACTTAGGTATTGAGAGGACTTTAGACTTGGTGAGGTCCAGATTCTTTTGGCCAAGAATGTCCCAAGCCGTGGAGAAGAAGATCAAGACGTGTGAACGTTGCGTGCGTAGAAAAAGACCTCCAGACAGAGCCGCTCCCCTGGTTAACATTCAAACCAGTAGACCCTTGGAGTTGGTCTGTATGGACTTCTTGTCATTAGAGTCAGACCGCAGTAATACCAGTAACATATTGGTTATTACGGATCATTTCACGAAATACGCCGTAGCAGTACCGACCCAGAATCAAACGGCTCGTACAGTTGCGAAGAGTTTGTGGGAAAACTTCCTGGTACATTATGGGTTTCCCGAAAAGCTACATAGTGACCAAGGACCTGATTTTGAATCCCGTACAATAAAAGAGTTGTGTCATGTAGCGGGTATTCACAAGATTCGTACTACGCCTTATCACCCCAGGGGTAACCCGGTAGAGCGTTTTAACCGGACGCTTCTCCAAATGTTGGGAACGCTAGAGAATGAGAAGAAGTCTAGGTGGAAGGAGTTTGTAAAGCCCTTGGTACATGCATACAATTGTACGCGTAATGATACAACAGGGTATGCTCCTTATGAGCTTATGTTTGGACGTCTTCCTCGGTTGCCTGTAGATTTAGCTTTTGGATTGCCAGCAGAATCTCCAGCTAAATCTCACTCTCAGTACGTTAAAGATTTGAAAGAACGGTTGCGAGAGAGCTATGAAATAGCTAAGAAGAATTCTGCTAAGATAGCAAAGCGCAACAAGGGAAGGTTTGATAAACGTGTGGTTGATTCAACTTTGGAAGAGGGTGACAGAGTTCTTGTGCGCAATGTTAGGTTGCGAGGAAAGCACAAGCTCGCAGACAAGTGGGAGCAAGGAGTTCAAGAAGTGGTTAGGAGAGCGGGCGATTTACCGGTGTACACTGTCCGACCAGTTGGGCAGAGTGGTCCCCTCAGGACATTACATCGTGACTTGTTGTTACCTTGTGGATTTTTGCAGCCGAGTCAACATGAGAAACAGCCTAAGCAAAGGGTTCGCAGGCCCAGAACTAGAGCCTGTGCAGATGATAATGATTCACAAGAGCCAGAATCTGAGTGTGAATATGAGTCTGACACTGATCGATTCATTAATCCTGCAATTAGGGATACATTGGATTTTGAAACCCGAGTTTTGGTGAGCCCCGAGCACTTACCTTGTCGAAATCCTTGGAATGTCCCTGTTGACTTACCTGTGGATGAACCCCTGAGAGAGAACTTACCTGAATCTGGAGAAGCGGAAGCTCCTCCTGTTGGGATGGAATCTGTTCGTGTTGATTTAGAGATTCCAGTGAGAGGAGAACCAGAAATTGATCCCCGCTCTGAGTTTCCTTCTCAGGAAGCTGAAACAGAAATTGGTTGTGAAGGTGAAAACAGAAATGAAGAGAATCCAGTTCTGAGTGAAGCTAAAGATACTGAAATTGATCAAAGTGAACGAGAGAATGACACAGAGTCTGAAGAGGGAGTTATTCCCAGACGTTCGCAAAGAGAGCGAAGACCTGCTAAAAGGCTTGAATATCCCCAGTTAGGGAATCCACTTACCGTAGTGATTCAATCTCTGTTGCAAAGTCTAAGTGTGGCATTCAGTACTGCCTTAGAGGAAGTAAATGCTTCTTCCGTTGATGATGTACCTGTGGTTTCGATTCAATCCCAAAACGTGTAGATGCAGCGGGGCGTGCATGTATTCAAGAGGGGAGGGTGTAACCCAGGTTACTAAAGATGTTTTTATTTTTGAAATAGAAAAGAAAGAGACTGACACTTGTGTGAATGAACAGTTATTTTATTAAATATCTGTAAAGAAAAGAGAAAATAAGAATACATAAATTAGAGAAGAGTGATTTGATTTAATGAGACGATGATTGGTCCTAATAAACGAATCAGAGTTGGCCGCCTTAGTGGGTGGAGTCATCGGAGTCGAGAGATGATGCAATGATCATTTTTCCCAGAGAAGCACCTAAAAATGAAGCAGTGAGCGCGATCTGAGAAGAGAAAGAATTAGACTGAGCGAGCTAGTAGTAGTTTAGAGAGATTTAGAGATATAGAACATTAAGATTTTGAGAAATAGAAACAGAATTTGATACTGTGATGATTGATTTTGAGTAAAAGTGAAACTAGCTTTTTGTACGTGCATTGAAGTACGGGCCTAAAGCTGAAAGAGCTGCCGCGAACTTTTTCTAATTGATATTAGAGTACTCTTGGTAAGTGAAGTTTTCGTTTTATTGTTATTACTAAGGTTCTTATGTATAAATATCCGATAAAATGTGTTCAAATGCCAGATATGTGTGTTATACTTAGCTTAGTGCATGTAAGAGTCAACCTTCTGGGAAAAAAAAGGGAAAAATATAGAAGATTTCTTCATAAATGTGTTAAATAAGTGATATTATAAAGGGAGAAGTTATTTTTGATGATTTGTGAAATGTGAATTTATAGGTTTTGTCGAATAACTGAGTTTGAGCAAACGGATGAGTGTGACGCACGTGTAGATTGAGCAGATGAGGCCTAGCGCGTCATTTGAAATCCTGTTTTTATGTATATATGAGAAGTTAATGTGTTAATATTATATGAAAAGTGAAGTTTGAAACGTTAATAGTTGAATATATTGATATTAAGTGTGGTAATATGTGTATTTTTGAGAAAAGGGCCTAATTGTACTTTTGGCCTTGTTTTTTTTCAAGGTTGGGTTTTTTTTCCCTTTTCCTTTTTTTTCCTTCTTCTATATCCTTTCGGGATTTTCTTTTGGTTTTGTCTGCCATTTTCTATTTGCTGAGTTTGGATGCTGCTTTCTGGAACGAGGATCGGGGAAGCTGCACGTGAGATGTCCCTGCTTCACTGCGAAAGTTCGAGAGTTGGTGCAAGCAGGAACTGGCGAGCCATGCCCAAATAAGGATCGAACTGAGAATCGCACTGTGAACTGTGTGGTAGGGTCGAGTACATGGTTTCTCTTCCTATCCTACCGAACCGTGAGTTAATTTGAGTTTGCGGAAGAAGGATCTCGTGAAGGAACATTGAACTGGAGCTGAGAACTAGTACAATCTCATATCACATTGAGATTTCTGTGAACACTGAGATAATTTGACTGTGAATTATTTTCCTTATTGTTGTTATTTTGTTTCAATTTATATTGTGATTATTTCTTTTGAATTATTAAGAGTTTATAATTTCTTTTCTTTTTTTTGGGTAATAAGAGTGAACTGAAAGGTAATTCGAAAGGTTGAAATTGAAAAGAGTTACATTTAAATCAGACCAAAAGGGAAAAGTATTCTTAATATAAATAAGCCAAATTAGGAATAACTCAAATAACTAAAGAAACCATATATCTTAATTATACCAAAATAAGTTAATTAGGTAAAATTAGATTTAAAATTAAATAGACCGTATAAATTATAGTAGATAAAAAGAAAGACTAACAAAAAAAAAGGGGTTATAATTAGGATATAAATAAGAGTTTATTTATTTCTGGTTTATTTTCTTCTGGTTTATTTTCTTTTATTGACGTGTTGAGTTTAATTTTATTGTCTTTTTGAACATTTTCTTTCGTTTGAATTGCTTATTATTCCTTTTAAATACAACTTGCCTGTTTTCCCAATTTAAACAGTGTGTCCCTGTGCTTCTTTGCTGCTAACACAGTCTCTTGAGCGAATTCTGGTCTTCTGATCGTTGGTCCATAGATTGAAGCAGTGTCTTCTTTCACGCCCCTCTGTGTCTTTTACTGAGGAGGGTGAGGGTAACACACTTGCCACGACACGGGTTACATTACCTTTATACAGTGGAAATACAAACCGGAAGACAAAATGCAACCAATACAGCGCTGAAAAGGGGCGGAGCTACATAAGCTCTACGGGTGAGGCAACAATTATGATATATACAGTGAGGCAACAAAGTCAGCTGCCTAAACAGACTTTCTGATCAAATCAGTGTTGATTTGATTTCGTCCTTGGGAATTGATTGTATTTTTGGAAGTTGGGCATTGCAATGGCTAGTGTTGTCGAAATAGTAGAGCTCAGAGCTCAGAGACACATTGTTTGGCACAGTTCACATTTTGGTTGACGGGGCGAAAACAGATAATGTAGGTAATATTGTGTGTAATGTAAGTCACTTAATATGAACTTGTAGCAATAAAACACTTGTACCAAGAGCTGTGAGAACTAATGTGGAGGATTAATAGCTTAAATTTTTAGCTGTTCATCCCACAAAGCTATCATATGGCTTTTAGAAGACTTGGAACATAGTGTTCTGCAAGTGTTGTGGATGACTTTTATGGTTCTTTTGTAGCATCTCCTTTTGTATTCCACAGTAAAAAGCAATACAGGTTTGGAACGACATGAAAGTGTCAATTTTTTTTTTTTTTTTTGCCTTAAAACCTTAATTAGCTATCCCAATGACAAGTCTTGTTCCAAACCAATGCAGCATAAAATGACATTTATTGAAACCGCCTGATCACATTTGTAAACATACAAATAGCAATGCATTTCCATCTGGAGTTTAGGAGCTTACACATGACAAATAAATGACATTTATGAGACATATCACATGACAAAATAATTATGAAATTCAATGACATGCAACATAACCTTAAAATCAATTGTGTTTTTGATCATTTTAATACAAGCAGAGACATCAACACATTATGTAACTCTCATTTGCAAAACAAGCAATGTGTGGAAAGCAAATTAACCTCGGAGAACTTTGATGAGAACATATCACAACAGTAAATGATTGCAACCATAAAGCAGCATATAATGTGCAGATGATCAGCCTGTATTGCAAAGAAAACTCTAATAATGATTATGAATGTCTCACTTTAATGAAATCTAATGAAATTCAGAACAGACAGATAATATCTGTTATAAGTTGACTAAATACATTACAAAATGAGTCCGTGAAGTGTTTATTTGTTTAATTTTCTATTTATAAAATAGCTCTTTATTGATATATAAAGCAAATCAAAGTAAAACAAATATTCCCAAAATTATCAAACATTCCATATAAATATAGCATAGTAAATATAAAAAAACCCAAATAAAGATTTAAAATATATATATTGATAGTTGATAGATCCTGTAAACAGATGGATGGAAAGATGGACAGACGGTGACAGACAGACAAACAGATAGATAGATAGATAGATTAAACTGATAGATAGATAGATAGATAGTATAAAACAGATAGATAGATAGATAGATAGATAGATAGATAGATAGATAGATAGATAGATAGATAGATAGCAGTATCAAACATAAGGCCTTTACATGTCCAAAAAAACAAAAAATACTTTTCCAGCATTAATGCTAATTAAACAAGTTTTGCAAAAATATTTGTCTATAAAATATATTTCTACACTGTTTACAAGTACACAGCAGTTCCTCTAATATGTTTCCTTACATATCATTAAACAGGGGTAGATATTTTCATCTACACAATATTAACTATATAATAAACTCCCCTAGTGACTAAGGCTGACCTGCTGCTTTTCTGGTTCAATCAGTTTCCCTTTGTTATATTTCTGCCCTATCCCATATGGCACGTGGGCAGAAATAGTGCCCATCTCCTTGGCCCCTTCAATGTGGAACATCTGATCATCAAAGAATATGTGAGGGCGAATCTTCTGCAGCAGGGGCCCTTTAGGGGCCCCAGCGAGAAACAAAGCCTCATCAATCTCCAGGCCCCAGCTTCTGAGTGTCTTCAGCACACGGGCCCCAGAGCTCGCTGCACTTCTGGCCGTCACCAAGAAGGTACGGATAGGGCAGTTCAAACGCTCGTTCTTGGCATAGAATTTCTTCTGGAGCTTCCCTAGAGCCTCCAGAAAGCACTTAAGAGGACCCTGAACACGAAATAGAGCAACGTATCAGCCAATGGGATTAGAGAGAACCTGATCATCTATTATTTAAAACAGATGCTGGAGCAATTACAGCAGTCCACAATCCACATAAAATAAGAGTCTTAAAGGTATAGTTCACCCAAAAATGAAAATTAGCCCATGATTTACTCACCCTCAAGTCATCCTAAGTGTATATGACATTCTCCTTTCAGACAAATACAATCGGAGTTATATAAATGTATATATATATATGTCCTGGCTCTTCCAAGCTTTAATGGCCGTTTCTGTTTTGAAGTCCATCTATCCATCATAAAAGTGCATCTATCCATCATAAAAGTGCATCTATCCATCATAAACGAACTCCACATGGCTCTGGAGGGTTAATAAAGGCTTTCTGAAGTAAAGTGATGTGTTCGTGTAAGAAAAATATCCATATTTAAAAATGTATCGACTGAAATAACTAGCTTCCAGCAGACGGCCGTACGCATTGATTTACGATGGAAGACTAACCCTTGACCTTGACGCACGACGTAATGACGAACGCAGAAGCACAGAGGATAGAGCAAAACAAAACACCAGTCAAGAATTAGAAGTCTAAAATGAGAAGTTTTAAAGACAAATGTCGGAGGAGCTTGAGTTTGTTGCCCAGCCCTGTTTGTTTTAACCGCGAGAGGCGTCAAAGCTTACGCTACACCTACATCCTACGTCATATATCGCCAAGTGTTACTCTTTTGGGGTAAGTTGACTTGCATAGGCCGTCTTCCGGAAGCTAGTTATTTTAGTCGATAAAGTTTTAAATATGGATATTTTTCTTACACTAACTTACTTATGAAGGCCTTAATTAACCCCCCAGAGCCGTGTGGAGGACTTTAATCATGGATAAATGCACTTTTATGGACTTCAAAACAGAAAGGGCCATTCACTGCAATTAAAAAGCTTGGAAGAGCCAAAACATTTTTTTAATATAACTCCGATTGTATTCGCCTGAAAGAAGAATATCATATACACCTAAGATGGCTTGAAGGTGAGTAAATCATGGGCTAATTTTCATTTTTGGGTGAACAATCCCTTTAACCCTTAAACACATACCTTGGGTCTTTAGTGACCCGGGACGTCATTCAATACCTTTCCCCTAATTTTATCTCTGATGACTCTAAGTGCAATTCACCTTTATTCCTCAAGGTGGTAATGTCTGATACACAGTGTATACAGTAGATGCCATGCATAGAAGAATATCATGTGATCCACGTTTAGTCAAAATACCTGACATACCTGTGCAAGCGGTTTGTTCTCATTCATTTTCTCATGCTCGAAGAATGTGTCCAGGCCATGCTGTTTCACTATGATCTCTGACTCATCTGAGAAGAGCACAGCATCCCCATCAAAGGCCACACGCAGCTGAGTCTCAGACCGCTGAGTCTCCATATCAGGCTTAAACATGATGGCTGCCGCTATTCCTATTACAATGAACAAAATGTTACAACAGCCCCTTTAATGCGAAGCAAAAAACACTGGGTAGTAAAGTAAGAATAACATTCCTAGAACCCATCATTACTTTAAATGTACTGTAAATCCTTGATTTAGCTACATTACAGTTGTTTTTGTCATCAATTTACCTTCCTCAATGGCCTCGTGGACTTTTGAGGAGTCTTTTGAGAGGTAAAGGTTAGTCATGTAGGCCTTGAGGTAGTCAATTGGGCTCTGACCTCCGGTCATGCAGAATCGCTCTATCGTTAGATCTGTAAGAGGGGAATTTCCATATTATCATTCAGCTACTGGCTACTTTATCTTCTAATAGAATTTCATTGCATTCCACTGTGTATTATTGACTGTATATTTTCCCTTGTATGTTGTACATTGTTCTGTATTTAATTCTATCCTTAAGACAAACTCCTTGTATGTGCAAACTTAATTGTCAGATAAACTCCAAAGTCTTAACTTTCAGTTCAACTTCGATTGTAAACTTTTAAGGGTTGCTCAGAATTATGACAGTTTGTCCAGGCTTATGTAACATCCAGACCAGAATGCAGTGAGAAATTCCACACCTACCATAGTGATTTATGCTGTTAATGAGTCGCACCCCAACTTGGGCGTGATTATTAGTCATGAGAACAATGTCAAACAGCTCTTCACTGTCTGGATAGAGAATCCTCAGCCGTTCATTTACAGTCATCAGTGCCTGTGTGCACATTACAAGGAAGAATGTTTTGTTTTTATAAGAAAGGAAGCAAATATCTGTGTGTACATGTTATTCTGGAAAATCTTTACTAGCTATGTGACATAAATGGAGAGTAGCATGATCCTGCAATACCTGAGGCTGCAGTTTTAGGACCTCATTTCTAGGACCCTAGTTTTTTGTATGTACTAGCAGTTTATACTATTTCATTTTTTCATAAAAATTTATTTTTTTCTGACTGAAACTCTCTTCACATCCTGATAGCAATCAATAATGTGGTCTAAATATAAAAAAAATTATATATATTTTCTGTGGAAGTCTCGGGATAAAAAAAAATTCCGCCAATCATTGCATTCGGTCCGAATGCAATGATTGGACATTGTCAGCACGTTCGATAAGGCTATGCAGAGTTGTAGATACACAGACATCGAGTGCCACAAAAAAACAATAGCCGCCTTTTACAGTTCCTCCTGAACCAAAACAATGAGCTTATGCTGCGTACCATGTCGTAACCGTAATTTATAGATGGCGACCTGTGACATTCTATTCTGAGATGTTCACATCCTCAGACTCGAATTTGTGCGTTTCTATGTCAACACTGTCAACACCGAAATGAATCGGCAGCAGTCAGGTGGTACAGGTCAGAGATTTGTAAATTGTTTACGTTTGTTATTGCAATGTTATGTGCTTTGAGACATGAGGTAATTTAACGCCGTCTCCTATGACGCTTTGCTGAATCTGCTCTGGCTGTGTGTGTTCATGTGTTTTGAAGGAGGCGTGGATCTAATGCTTTTAAAGCTAGCTATTGCTAACCGCTCTGAATTTTCTTACCCTACCTTTAACTCTAAGCATTACTGTTGGTGACCGTCTCGACATTTCTAACCTAATTTGGTTCAATATATGAGCTCCTATAATCTGGTTATAAATTCAGTTTTCTTGGAAAGAAAGAATTGGCTAGGTGGTTATGCAAAAAAAAATTATAATAATTGTCGCTGGTATTGCAGGATTATACATTATTGTAAATAGAATGTTTCTATTATAACTTGTGCACTTGCAGTATGGGCAGCTTCACTGATTAAAATTGGATTGCTCTAATGGTGTGAATTCTGTGAATCAGTTCATTTCAAAGAAACAGTGATTCAGTGATTCTTTTATGTCATGATATTTAGCCTACATCACAACACCCATATGCTTGAAATGTTCCACTAAAGAAATATGTTTGCACTTTTTGTTGAGTTTAAAAAAGGGTGTGTTCACCATTGTGTCGCCTATTGCCATCATGACTCAGCTCATTACAATGTAATTTAGAACATTTATAATTTTTAACTTACAAAAATTAACTAATGTGTGCTGAATATAAGTTTACATAAATATTTTCCAGTATTTGTAACATTTCTGCTATACAGATATTAAAGCAACTTCATTTTTACCCTATCAGGCAAAACCTTGATAAACTTCAATGCTTTTCATGCTTTTAGATGGGACATGTCCAAAAGGTTCTCAATTCGATGAGTCGATAAGCGTTTGGGTCGAGGACTCAGTAATATAATTTATTATTATATTATTATATTCAGAACGATTTTTTTAACAGAAGCAATCGAGTCAATTCAAAAGAACAAGCATTCTTGAATCGGACATCTAGCGTTCTAGATTCACTTCCAGTGTAGAGGGTTGCACTTTACAGTATTCAATGTAGCCTACTTATTACAGTGACCATACCCACAAAAGTACTGCGTAGGCTAATGTGTAACTACGTGGGTTAAGTTAAGGTTTGGGGTTCAGGGTTACTATTATTACCCAGTTAGTGTGTGTGGATGCTGTACAATGTTGAAGTGTTATTCTCACTTTAACGAAAGGAAAAGCAACTCCTGGCTTCAATGGCTCACTCTCGTGCTCTTGCTGATGTTGAACATACTTCTCCACTCCTTCTTCCTCATATATCTTCCTTTCCGCGACCATATCAAACAATGTCCGTGAAGAAACTGCGATAGTAACGGCATGTTTCGGCTTGGGCTGTTAAAAGACACGTCCAAAAACAGTGTTAGCTGCAGCCTGCACTCAAACCTATATGAACATTGTTGCCTTGTTGAACTTGACAGAATACTCACGGGTCGCGGTTTCGTTGATTTCAAGCTTTCAAAGTGCGCTTTAGCAGCTGCCCAGTCTTTTTCCTCTGCTGTAGCTTCCTTTTTTACTGTTGGTTTTATTTCGCTCATTGTTTCTTATTAACAGGTCTGATAATGTTAGTGTGCTTGGTAAACTTCCTATGTTGAGTCAGGGCTGTATGAATATCAGACATCGAGGAAATGTAAAAGGGTTTGATGCTGAGGAGGAGGAGTTCCCTGTTGACGCAAGACGTTTGTGTTTTCACTCACACAGCAGTGACTATTCCGAGACCCACAGGCCACAGCCGGGTATTTTTATTCACTGTGAACAAATATGCGTTTCATCCAAGATCATGCCACAGTTTTAACTCCTTTGTAAAAAATATTTTAAATATATAGGTCAGCTTCATTTTTCTGTGATAGCCTACTGTGTGTCAGTATGTGATAGCTGTGATAGCCTGTGATAGCCTACTGTTTGGGCATATAATATAATATAATATAATATAATATAATATAATATAATATAATATAATATAATATAAAAATGTGTTTTAAACTTTGACCACACATTTTTGTTGAATGTTACAATCACTCTTAAAAATAAAGGTTCTTTATTGGCATATTGTTCCATGAAGAACCTTTAATATCAATGGAACTTATATTCTACAAAAGGTTCTTTATGATTCTTTAGATGATTTAAATGGTCTTCACTTTAAGAAAAAAAAAATGGTTCTTTTAAAAACCTTTCACTGAAAGGTTCTCTGGGGAACCAAAAATGGTTCTTCTTATAGCATTCTGCGAGAAAAAAAAAAAAAAAAAAAAAACTTGTGGTCTTTGCACTTGACCACTCGTCTACTTACAATGACATATTTCCTGTATTTTGCCTAAGAGTTCAATTGTGCTGAAAGACCACAAGTGTGTGTGTGTGGAACTTTTGATTACCTGTTGGGACACACTACATAAGTGTGGTAGAACTGCAAATAAAGTTTTTTTGTTCATAACTTTTACACATTGATTTTCAATATTTTAAACACTTAAAAAAACTGCTAAATGTCTGTTCCGTATGTAACTGACGATACAATTTAATAATTGTAGTGCTTAAAGTCACCATGAAATTACAATGGACCTTTTTTATGGAATGTTTCAGTATTAAAAATGATTTATCCATGATGCATATCATTATTTATTTTTTTAAATCCATGTGCCATCATAATCTTTACTCAGATTGAGGGTACGTTTACACGAAAACCATGTACTAAAACGGAAAAGTTTTTCTACAGAAAACAACATTGTCAAAATGATCACAGTGAAAATAATACAATAAAATAAAATCTGCATTCTGCTGCCAGGCCAGTAGGTGGCAATGTCACTATAGCCCCTTTCACACAGAGATTCCGGAAAATACACGGATAAAGTGACACGGGATTTGACCCGGGTTCGTTTGATTTTGGTTCATTCACACTGCCAGTGATTTTCCGGAATCAGAGTTGTTGAGTTGTGAATCAGGTTGGTTCACACACAACCCGTAAAAATCCCGTAAAGACACGTGACAGACGTGACATGTAATGTCTCAGCAGCGTCTTAAGTTTGCTTATGAGCTGCAATTTCTCTCTTGAGAAACCATACTTGTGCATTTTTTGCTATGATTTCTGATCATAAACTTGCGCATTTACGTACCGTTTCACAGCTGGCATACGATCCCGGCTTCAGCGTCATCACTACGACCGTGTCATTATTACGGCTTTTGTTCACACAGCGTGCGTTCCGGGACTGAACACGGCAATGTTAAGGTCCCCAACCCGGCATCGATGCCGGCATCAATCCCGTGTCGTGTTTGCGTTCACACAGAAGGCGTTCTGGCAATTTCCCGGCAATTTGCCGGGATCATCGCGCTGTGTGAAAGGGGCTTTTGTAATGTAAAGAAACACTAGCACATAAACTGAAGACATGAACATGTAGACTGAACATGTAATACGCATGCACATGAAGTCACTGTTTTCAAAAATTCGTGTTGTTGTAATTCACACAGACGATAATGGTATTGTTTTCAAAAACTTGCATTTTGAAAACTGTTTTCAAAAGTTTGCATTTTCAGGCATCCAAAACGCTCTTGTCGTGTAAATGTACAGCCAAAATGCATAAAAAATGTTAGGCTTAAAAACATAAAGGAACTTACAATTATAACTTGTCTTTGCATTGGTTGAAATCACTCATTCAAAACAGGAAAGCATGCAGTACAATGTTGTGATCATGTAGAGACTTCAGAGCATGTCCATTTATACTGCACATTTTCTCCCAGAAAGTGTAGTGAATCTTACATTAAAAAGTCTTCTTAAATCTGATGTAAAAAGGCAAAAGAAGACAGAACATTATTAAATGAATAATGTATCTCAAAGACACAGGTGTGGTCACAGGGTTCCCTCAGTCATGGAAACCTGTAAATATCAGCTCATTTTAAAATTGTGTTTTCAGGCTTGAAAAATGTATGACAATGTTTACCCTAGAATGCACTAACCAGAAAATCTACATTAATACATAAAAGGGGTTAAAATTACCCATGTTTGATTCTGTTGTCTTCTACAAAGAGAATGCAAAGCAAAATCTTCTTCAGTGTAGTGAAATCATTTAAGTATTGGATTTAGAGGTCTGCATTCCCGTGGCTCTCTTTCCAATTCCTTGGGATTAAATTTCCCAATGAAAGACGGTAGCAGTCTGTAATTCTGGTGTACTTTGGACGGGAGCGGGAGGTCTGACAATAGCCCGGCCACTCCCGACATCCTTTGACAACAGTCTGGTTTTCTGTCACAACACAGAAGGGAACAGACAGGTGAATATTATGAAACGTGTTTATTGAAAGCAGAGGGTGGAGATGAAAGCGGCAACCAGGCGATGGTGAGTGGAATGCTGACTGGAGATTGTAGATGGTGACTTAGCTGGCTTGAAGACTGAAGTATGGTTTCTGTGCAGGTGGAGACGAGATAGGATGGCTGGTGAGCAGGATATCGAGGACGGGTGACGGACGGACGGACGGACGGACGGACGGACGGATTACAGGATACAGGCGTGGCGATCATAGGTGATTATATCTTATGTAATCGGTATGGCTATGCAGCATCGACGTGATCATTGATGAAGCCAGACAATGATGGAGAGAAAAAGTGACTGAAGATATAGGGTGTGATAATGAGGGTGATGGTTTGCAGGTGCGGGTGAAAGAGGAGTGTGATCAGGTGTGAGCCAGGGAGGATGATGGGAAGTGTAGTGCTAAGGGAGACTGAGCTGGTGACTGTGACAGTATCCACGCTTGAACTTGAAGTGAACAAAACTTTCTGCAGTGGTGGCATTCACACAGTTCCCAGTTTCCTGCCCTGAGCAACCTGGCAAGATATGTTCTTTGCATCCCGGCCATGAGTGCACCAGAAATCACTGTCAGTCAGCGACATTCTATTCTTGCATGTTTAAATAAAAGATTTCATTTCGCAGTATAGCTAGATAGACTGAAGTTCGAGAGGAAGAATTGAAGACTCGCCCACACTCCTGCCACCGAGGGTGAGTCATGGGTTTCTGGATAATGGGTCTGGGAAGAGGATTGTCTCTTCGACTTTGAATGCCTTCCTTCATCTTCGTGGGTCCCGCCTTGCCTCCCTCTCCCGCCTCCACTTCTGGAATCACCTAATTCCTCTCCTCTGCCTCCCATCAGCCATTCTGCTCCTCCTCAGCTTCCCCTGGGCGACGTGGATACACCTCAGGCCTTCTGTGAGCCAGCTACCACTAGGAGAGTGGATCCCCTGGCTTCGCCTCCAGCCACTGATTCCGTCACTCCACTTCAGCCTGTTGCCCTGACTCCTCTACATTCGCTCCTCCCTCCCTCGGCTCCACCAGGAACCATTGGCCCTACGGCTTCACTGGGCTCCCTCAGACCACCGGACCTCTTACACTACGTCCGCTGTACTTTGGCTCTCCACTCCTATAGCTCTGCCCTGGCCCCCAGTCACTCCAGTTCCGCCTCAGCCCTCCGGTACCCCGGTTCCACCTCGGGGGGTTGTCGATGCAGCTCCGTCACGGACTCCGAAGCCTTCGGAGTCGCCCGGTTCCATTGGCTGTCCATCTGCACCTAAGGATCCACCACCATCGGCTCTCCGTCTGCACCTAGGGCTCCACCACCATCGGCTCTCCGTCTGCACCTAGGGCTCCACCACCATCGGCTCTCCGTCTGCGCTTAGGGCTCCACCACCATCGGCTCAGTCACCATCAGTCATCCCCATGGCCTCATCAAGGAAATCCCCGCCATATCTCCTCACTCCTTTAACACCGGGAGGGGGCATACTGTCACAGTTATGCTCTGTTTGAGTTTGGTTTATGTCATTGCTGTTTTCCTTCCTGCCTGAGTTCGTTATTAGTTTCTATGGTTACTCATTTGATTAGTCATTCTGTTCAGTGTCCTAATTAGCCCTTTGTTTGTTCCTTGTATTTAAGGCCTTGTGTTTCATTTGTGAATTGTCCGGTCTCGTTAACACTACGGTTGTGTTTCCTTGACTGCCTTTGTGTTAAGTTACCTGTGGATACCATTAAAGGCTGCTTTGAATCTGATTCTTCATCGTTGTGTGTCTTCCTGCAACCTATCATGACAATAACGAATCATGACTGTAACTATCACATAAAGTGTTCACCTATCTGTGCATGGCATTTAGGCAAGTTTTACATCTACATTGTATAAAATAAACAAATCAATCTATACTTGATCACACATTTTTTTTAACCAATTTTTGAAAAAAAAACAAAACAATATACTTGAACAAACCCGTGTTTACTGATCAAACCAATACCTGAAGACACCAATAGCCTACTTAAAGGGATAGTTCGGCCAAAAATGATATTTAGCCCATGATTTACTCACCCTCAAGCCGTTCGAGATGTATATGTCAATCTTTTTTCAGACGAACACATTTTCAGTTATTTTAGAAAATGTCTTAGATCTTTCAGTGGTTATAATGTGAAGCTATGGGGTCCACCTCCTTCAAGTCCCAAAATGTGCATGCATCCTTCACAAAAGTAATCCATCCGGCTCCAGAGGGATAAACGAAGGCCTTCTGAGGGTAATCCGTGCAGTTTTGACGTCAAAATATACATATTTAAAACTTTATAAACGAAAATAACTGGCAATTTACCAGAAAAAAAATTGACATATACATCTCGAACGGCTTGAGGGTGAGTAAATCATGGGCTAAATATAATTTTTGGCCGAACTATCCCTTTAAGAAACCAATATACTTGAACAAAACAATGTGAATGTATACTTGGAAAAGAAAAAAATATATCTAAACGAATATTTAGTAGAACAAACAAATATATACTTGAACAAACCAATATGTACTTGAGGAAACCATTGCGTAGCCTACTCAAGGAAACTAATGTAGCCTATACTTGAACAAACTGTTGTATAAATGAACAAACCAAGCATTAATGCTGCCGCGAATGTGATGCGAAATGTCACGTGAACAATCAAATCCACAAAGAAAGAATAATAAATAAATAAAAGTACGCTATTAAATTAGATAGTTTTCATTTGGAAAACATTTAGATATGTCTAAGTCAAATTGCCATCGAAAATTTAAGACCTTTCATAAGTAAAAAATAAGACTTTTTAAGACTTTTTATTGCCTTAAACCATGCATAGCCTACATTTCTTGAGCCAACATGACACATTCACCGCTGTAATAGCGTACATATCCTGAACGACCTCTCATACCTGTAGCTTATGAATCCCAACCTTGATGAAATTCGGGATAGCCATTTTAAGGGTTAAAATCACGTTTACATAGCTTTTTATGATTGCAATTGCACGTTGGGACTTTTTACAGTGTATGTGTCATGCGTGCTGCAGCATGCATCACTGTCCCACTACACTGATTCTCTCCTCTCCTCCTCTCACATCTAACCACCCCTCATCACGTCCCATTCACAGCATCATGGCGTTTGAGGGTGAGTATCATCACTGACCAGCGTGGCTAGAGTACACCGTGATCTTTATGGCTAACAACATGTAACAGGGTCAGTCTGAACGTACTTTGCGCGAGACGTTTATAGGAATGTTAAACGTAAGCGATTTATTTTTAAGTGTAAGTTTAAATCTATTTTGACGTGGCCATAGCTAGTGCTACTGCACCATTGCGGACAGCCATATGGAGTAACGTAAGCGCTTCTGAAATGACAGCTAAAGGGTAGAACACAATAACGTGTTTTTAATGAAGTGGTTAAAGTCTTCATTTATAGTGTGCTTAATTTTGAGTCTGTTTGTTTTTTCGTTGTGATGTCGTCGCGTTATAAAACGACAGTGTTTATAACAGCATGTGAGCGAGGTCTCCATCTGTTGTGTAGTTCATGTCTTTGACCAGCCAGGTGGCCACGTAAAGTTAGATTAGTAATGCTACAAGATGGCTTACTTACTGATACATTGTACTCTTCTGTGAGTTTTAACATATTAGTAAACAAGAAAAATGTGTAAAAAATAAAATAAAATACCTGAAGGTATTTAATAATATAATAGCTTTATTTTACAAAATGCACTGTGGTAGCCTAATAATAGGGTTGGCTACTGATATATACTGCTGAAAGATAACATGATATTGACATGTAACATGACATTGACATGGAAAAAAACAACAACAATTAACTTAGCCAGCCTAGATGGTACCTAGATGGGGGGGGGGGGGGGGGGGGGGCAATAACTTAGCCTACATGGTCAGTTAAAATAAAACAAATTTAAAAAAATCTCAAGACACCAAATAACTTGCATATGGGCTTGAAAATTAGAAGTGGAAATGCCTGAGATTATGAAGTAAAGAAACTAGCAGTAAGGCAAAATTGCCTTTAAAAATATCCGGTCACTGCCACTCATGTTTGTCCTGTCTGACTATTTCTTCGAAGGAACACAAAATTAGTCTTTTTACATTTTTAATTTAAATGTTTAATTACTTAAACTTCTCGAATCTGCACTGGAAGAAAAAATACCAACAAAAAAATTTTTAATCAAGTAAATATAGCTGTTTATATCAATTGCACATTACCACTTTATACGGTGTGGTAGGCCTACAACGTTCAGTCACCGTTCATTTTCATTGCATTGAAAAGACAGACAATGGCATTCTTCAAAAATTTTACTGTTGTGTTTTCAAAGAAATAACAAAGTCATACAAAGTCAACAAGTTTAGAACAACATGAGGTGATTAAATGATCAGAAAAAAACCTTTTTGATTCAGTGATTCATATTTGGGTGAATTATTGCTTTAAGAATAGTATGTGACAATAATGGAAAGAAAATGGAATAGCTTGAGCCAGAAAGGTGTAGTACAGCACACTGTGTACAAAATGATGCTCCTTCAAGAGAGATAGAGAGAGAGAGAGTGTGTGTGTGTGTGTGTGTGTGTGTGTGTGTGTGGGCGCGTGCGTGCGTGTGTGTGTGTGTGTGTGTGTGTGTGTGTGTGTGTGTGTGTAAGTGAGATATGCATCTTCATTAATCAAAATGTCACGGCAACATATACTTATTTTGAACGGTGTCACTGCAGTGTGCATCTAGAATATGAATTGTAAAGTCAGTGACAAATATATAGCTATGACGTCAAAGAGTCAATAGGCTTTTTCGTGATCACAAGTGCTATCTTAAAAGAGGTGTATCCTGTCCTCAGGTGGAGGGCGGAGCTGTGGTGTTCATGAACTCATCTGCGCTAGACGAGGTGAGAGCATCTTCCTGTTCCATGATAACATGCACCAATTGTGCCTGACTTGCTTTGCCTGTAATGCTTTATACTTTTAGATCAAATATAAGTAAATAGTTTGTGCCCCTTCACCTCCCTTGTCCCATACTTCTATCAATTATGAATGACCTATCAAGTTTGGTGAACAAAAACAAGCGTCATTATTAATTCATGGCGAAGGATTATGTTACGAGCCGGAAGACCTATGTGTAAACAACACAATTTCTACTACTTAGTCCCTGATATTTAAATAATCATGTCTTTATCTCTGTCTATAACTGCCACATAGCAAAGAGGAAGATTTTGTTACATAAGAGTTGGCAGCAGTGAAAGATTAAGGGTGAAATGTCAAATATTGAGCATTGAGGCTTTGCCTTATGGGATTTTAGTTCATTTGGATTAGCAAAATTGCATTTGGTTGCATTGTCACAAATGGGGTAACTCACAGATCTGAGAAGTATACTGTTAAGTACATGTACAAAGATATTTGTTCTTGACATGTACAGTATAAAATGCTATTCAGTGCTATTCTAAATGCTATTCACTGCAAACACTGCTTTACAATCTAAACTTGGTGGTGTTTCAAATTATATTTCTGTCTATCTATGGTTCAATTAGCATAAGGACATGTGTTTTGCCACTTATATCCCTGTCAATCCAGTTCCAGTTTCTTTTAATGTAGGGTAGGTTCCAATGGAAGGTCCAATAGTATTGTGTGCACAAAGTGTCAAGGGGCATCCGATTACCTTAGACTAGTGAATTATTCAGCACTGGGAGAGATAGATTGAAGACAGGAGCTATAGATTCACTCACTGTAAGGGATAGAAGGCACAACCTTTTAAATATCATGGCTTAACTGGTCTATGAGGAATAAGGAGCATTGGAAGAGGATATATAAAGGTATTGTTGTCCACAAACTGTCTGAACAGCGGGATAATTGGATTTAAGACACATTGATGGACTCCTGCTACCTGCAAACGGTGGTAATATTTGCTGGAGTGTTGAGTGCTTTTACAGTTTTGCTGATCGTAATGCACTGTTAGGTTTAAATAAACTGCGACTAATGTATTTCATGGTCTGTTGAAGAAGCAGAGAAAGTCTGTGCTTTACTCTCGTGTTTCTACTCTAAATAGGAGGTTCACTAAAGGTTTAGATTCAAATATTCTTATCTTGCAAAATAGAAGCATCTTTATTTGTGTTCATAACTTTTGGTCCCCACAATTTTTTATTTTATTTTTGGTCTATACTTTGCACTTGTAAAGAGTGACTTGTGTATGACTTATAAGTGAGTTGCAGTTGTACAGGTTTAATGGTTGTTAAAAACTTGCTCTCAGTGATCTTATGCAATTTTTAGCATGTTTACTTGTCTGAAAGTTTAGTAAACATCTCTAAAATGCTTATGTCTTGTCATCTGTCCATGTTAATACAAATAATGGTAATCGAGCAATGGCAGTGTGATTTGTTCCATATTGACATTGAGAATGTAACTTTTCCTTTAAGAAAATTATACCAAGGTTTGTTGCCCTGTCATCACAGTAGCATCCATCACCATCTACATTGCTTATCTGTTATCTGGGTAGATCAAGTTCTCAGCTCTTGACCTTTACTTTCTCAGCTTTTGTCCTCCAACCCTATGCTTTCTCTTTCTCTGTTTCTCTTTTCTCCTTTAGTATCTCCTGAACTGCTAGGTGTCCTGTCCTCCATTGCTTTCTTCATGGCCGTGATCGCTCTGTTTTTTCTTTACCTCAGCAGCAAGCTGTCAGTGGAGAGCCCAAGCAGTGATTTGCCACATTTTGAGGGTTTTAACAAGGATTTGCAAGGTAAATATTTGGAGAGTTGTCAGTGTGTTCACAATTCAGTTATATATATGGCTGTGTATCATATCTGAAGGCCTGGGTATAATTAAATATACTTAAAAAGATAAATTCAAAACCTGTGGTAATTGAAAGAAAATAAGTTGACAAAAAGATTGAATCCAATATTTGGTCATAATATTTCAATGAGAGATTTATAAGCAATTTTTTTGCAGGCTGGTCATTTTTGGAACACCACAAGTGTGACTTTGTGCATTTTTGTACAAGATAAAGCATTTCAAAACAAACTTCCTGGTTAAACATTAAAGCACAGTAGTGTGATAAATTGTACAGAATGTTTAAAAGTTGTATTCAATATTGCCAACATTTTGGTCAGGTCCAAAAAGAAATACAAAACCTGTGCTAGTTGAAGGAAAACAAGTTGACAGAAAAATTACATCTAATAATTGGTGATCATATAGAGTAATGATAAGTAATTATAAGTAATTTATAAGTAATTGTGAACACCAATGTGGGGGAAGGGTGGGCACAACAAATTAAAAAAAAATTCTCACATTTTTGGGGGGAAGTAGTTATTCACTGGGCAAGCAAAGTTAGTAAGTTTTAGTCTAATGCGATAACGTTAACTAGCATTTTCGGGGAAAAGAAAATCCTCTCCGGGTCAAAATTACTCTAACACAATCTGAGGGTTAAATGAGCAGTCTTTCTAGCATTTCTAGCCATCAAAGTCCATTTAAAATTATTTAAAATTAAAATTATTTCTAATTTTCAAACGTATCGAAAGCAAATAGATCTGTGAGCAGGTTGCCCTTATAGGCAGCCTATATCAAGTTAGCTCACTAGGTTTTAAAACACCTGTATGTCCTGTATATCCTTTTTCCTTAAATATGAGATACTTACAAACAAAATGTTATTGATGAAACTGAAGATTAATGTTCAAGCTGACTCTTCAACAGAATTTGCGGTCAG
This sequence comes from Rutilus rutilus, assembly GCF_951802725.1. Classification (NCBI taxonomy): domain Eukaryota; kingdom Metazoa; phylum Chordata; class Actinopteri; order Cypriniformes; family Leuciscidae; genus Rutilus; species Rutilus rutilus. Next base: position 20,536,759 of record NC_140220.1, on the reverse strand, counting down.
TTAGCAGACACATACCAAAGGCACAAAGCAATGGCATTTTTCAAGAACTTCCAACAGAGTCTCCCTTCCGTCAGTTCCCTTCTGGACTCTGTCTCAAACACTGTCTCGACTGCTGTGGACGATTTGTCCTCTGCAGTGAGTGACGTCACCTACACTGTCAGTGACCAACTAACGGAGCAGGTCAATACAATCATCAATAAAGTACAAACTGAAGAGGATGAAAAGGAGGCTGAAGGGTCTACTGACGAAGTCCAAAAGGACATGAGAAAAAGCAAGCTGAAGCGGCAGGAGACAGAAGCTAATGCTGCAGACATTGATGGAGAAGGTCGAAAGAGCCGAAAATCAAAAAAGAACTCTATGTGGACTATTGAAATAGATGAAGAGGAAATCCAGAGAGAGAAAAAAAGACAAGAGGAAGCAAGAAAAGCTGAGGATGATGAGTGGGAGTGGTGTCACACCCCTGCTAAAGGATGGTATCGTAAAAGGAGGGACCCAAACCAGCCACAAAGTTCATCTCAGAGCACAGACAACCAGACAGGGAACAGTGCCCAAGCATCACAAAAGGTAGAGTCTGCCTCTCAGGATGAAAGTAACTCCTTGTCCGGCAAACACAAAAATGAAGGCGACAACCACAATGAAAATGCTAATGGGATGCACCCATATGATAGTCTGGAAGAACAGGACTCTCAGGAAATGTCTGCTGATCCTGTTACATCAGCATCAAAGTATGAAAAGAATGGAGAGCACAATAGTGTTGAGGAAGATGATTGTTCTGAAAGATGTGAGAAAACGACACAATCTAAAGGCAGACGAAAAGATGAAAATGAAGAAGATGAAGATGAAGACAAAGCATCATGTGAAGAAGGTAAAACATCAAAACAAAAGAAGAAAGGACAAGTCTATAGTGATGAAGAACAGGAGGAGGGCACTCAGGAATCAAAGTCAAAGAGCTCAAAGTCAAAATCAAAGGCAAAGAAGGACAAAGAGGGTAGAGGTGAGACTGTATGCTGGACTTGCTGTGCTGCTGTGCTCTTCTGGTTTTGTATCACTGGTTCTCTTTGGTTTCTCATTGCACCCCTTGATTGACACATACAAATGGATAGTGCTTTATAGGTTTTAAAACTTTTCTCTTCATAATATTTTCTGTTTTACTCCTGATGAGGGCTGTGTTTCTCAAAAGCATTGTATGCTAAAGTAGATTGTTGAACCATTGGCACCAATGGTCTCTGCAATTAACTTTTGACACAATGCTTTTGAGAAACACAGCCCTGGGCTGTCACAAGGGGAGGACAACCTGGAAAATTGTCTCGTGGCCAGGGTGGCCAAGTAGGGACTATTGCAGTGGTCCCAAACCCTGGTCCCAGAGTCCTCCCAACAGTACACATTTTGGATGCCACCCTTTTCTAACACACTGGCTGCATCTGAAATCGCATACATCCTTATACTAGGCGAAAAACAGTATGTGACAAAAGAAGTTTGTCCGAATTCACAGTACTCAAAAAGAGTAGGCAAAAAGAACCCGGATGACCTACTACTTGCGGTGAGATTCTGAAGTGCGCCTACGATGGACACTTTACTATCCCGTGAGAGGATTTGTCAATGGCAGTGAAGTGGCGCAACTGATGCTGGAAGGTCACATGAAAATGACAGCATGGTGAATGTAGTATGTCCGGATTACATGTTTTCAAAATAAGCACCTACTCAAGAAATATGCGATTTCAGACGCAGCTATTCATTTCGGGTCGTGGAGTCTCTACTAATCATCTAATGAGTTGGTTCAGGTGTGTTTGATTAGGGAGACAAAATGTGCAGAGCTTTGGGTCTCCAGGACCAGGATTGAAAACCACTGGCCTAGTCCACGGGTGTTCAATCGTGTACCTGGAGATCTACCTTCCTGAAAATTTGACCTCCAATCTTATGCCTGCTACAGACTGCGATTTCGGCAACCCTATAAGAGCATTACAAATCACACTGTACGTCATGGATCTAATAAACTTGGGTATGACATGTATGTAGACTACGATGATGACACATATTGAATAGATGGGCCCTATCATACATCCGGCGCAATGCGGCGCCAGGCGTGACGCAAGAGTTTTTTGCTTGTTTCAGCCCGATGCAGTTATCATTTTCACCTCCTGCGCCACGTTGTTTAAAGGAACACTCCACCGTTTTTTTAAATAGGGCTTATTCACCTTCTTTCCTACATTTAGATAGGTGGGCAAATGCATTTTTGTCTCAGTGCATGGATTGTTTTAGTTTGACAGGGTCGGTGCGAGCTTAGCTTAGCTTAGCTTAATGAATGGAATCCTTTGTTGCCAGCTAGCATGTCCTGAGTAAAAGTGATAAAAAACAACAACAACAATACCTAATTCTTGTGGCCTGCGTATTCACAACGAGTACAAATAGCGATGCAGATTAACACTAGGCGATTTCCTAGGCAGATATTGACTTGGGAATATATTAGGGGGAAGCGCAGGTGAAGCACTGCTACTTGGGCGCAGAGATATCACGCAACACATGAAATCCCACAACTTGTGAATACAGGTATAATATGGGTCGATCTATACTACTGCAGGATGGATCAACGCCGTGAAATCCTCGGTAGCTGTGACACAACTGCGGACACGCTCATCTTGATCTGACGCGTTGAGCCTGGTCATCGATGGCAGTAACTTGTCCCACTCGCCACAGCACAGACACTCTATTTCAGTCGGCATAGATTGGCATATTCCCCCACATTCACACCACCAGTTCGTGTTGGCTCTCATCCTCACGTCCTCAGGCTGTTGACATTTACATTTACATTTACATTTATTCATTTAGCTGACGCTTTTATCCAAAGCGACTTACAATTGCTATATATGTCAGAGGTCGCACGCCTCTGGAGCAACTGGGGGTTAAGTGTCTTGCTCAGGGACACATTGGTGTCTCACAGTGGATTCGAACCCGGGTCTCTCACACCAAAGGCATGTGTCTTATCCATTGCACCACCCCACCCCACCCCACCCCACCTGTTGAGCGATCGCAACCTCCTCCTCCTGTCGTTCTATTTCCAAAGCACGCAGCTCATATTCTGAAAACTCTGGTTCATAGAGGTATGGTCTGTCTGAGAAGTCACCCTCTTCGTCTCTCACAAAATCAGCCATGTTCATCGCCATTCATGTACTGTAGGAAAAATAGCCAGCTACTATTCACGCCGGTATGTTGACAGAAGTCGTGGGATTTCATGTGTTGCGTGATATCTCTGCGCTCAAGTACCAGTGCTTCGCCTGTGCTTCACCCTAATATAGTCCCAAGTCAATATCTGCCTAGGAAATCGCCTAGTGTTAATCTGCATCGCTATTTGTACTCGTTGTGAATACGCAGGCCACAAGAAGTAATTCGTTTTTTTTTACGTTTTTTTTTTATCACTTTTACTCAGGACATGCTAGCTGGCAACAAAGGATTCCATTCATTAAGCTAAGATAAGCTCGCACCGACCCTGTCAAACTAAAACAATGCATGCACTGAGACAAAAATGCATTTGCCCACCTATCTAAATGTTGGAAAGAAGATGAATAAGCCCTATTTTAAAAAACGGTGGAGTGTTCCTTTAAATAGCAAATGCATTTGCGCCCATTTGTGTGCCTATGGACTGCTGGTTTGAAAATGAGGTGTGTTCAGGCGCATGGTTGGTGCGTTGCTATTTTGAGGCAACTGAAATAGAATGCGCCATTGACCAACTGAAACATGGTCTAAAGTCAAAGTTTTTATATAAAGGGCGCATTATTAATATGCGCCTATAGGCGGGTGCACAACGCACGTACACTCTGCTTATTACACACTCAGGGCACACAAAGCGTATTACTCACGCGCAGCAGCACACAAACATGCCAAATATTAAAAATAAAAGTATTATCATGTAAAATATTATTAATGTGTACATAAGGTGGAATCCGGCTTGTCCCGTAGATGGTCTGCTTGTGTGCTTTAACCTTGCGCATTAGCAGATCCGTTTCCTCGCTAGAGAAGCGTCTTTCCACTTGCAAATTCCGCCATGTAAATAGCAATCCGCCATGGCGCGAGAGCAACTCGCGGGAATGGGAGATGAGACTCTGATTGGTTTATTGCACATTACGCCCAAAACACACCCATTACTCATTAAGAGAATAGGGACAACCCTTTTAGACCATGCGCCGGGTGCGCAGACCATTTTTCCTGTCGTTAAACTAGCAAAAGTGGATTCGGACACGCCCTAAGTGCACTTGCGCGTGCGCTTTAGACCTTGCGCTTAGATCGTTAAAATAGGGCCCATAGGCTATGACGCAAGTTAGTATAGAAGAATAAAACGTCATCAGCATGCGCTAGTGGTAAACAAAAAGAGCAAGATGAATCGCACTTTGGCAATTGCGTTTTTTATGTGCGCTGAAAAAAGAGGAGGAAGCAAAAGATGAGAATAGGGACGTGGTCATGGCTAAGGAAAAGGAGCTTGAGGTAAGTAGTTTTAAGTTTTAGCGCTTTGATCAATACGGCATTTCATGTTGCATTTTTAATGGCTAGTCAGTAGATGTTAAGATGCTAAATCATGCTAAATTTCTGACACTGTCAGAAAATTATTGCAGGCTATCTTTGGTCGCAAGACCGTGACAACGGCCGGCTTTGAATCTCTCTCACTGTACGACGTAGGAGCCAAAACCACAGAAATCGCCACGATTGGTAATCTTCCATCTGGGACAGCCCAAAACCGTACAATATGTACCGGGCATTAATCAAATACACGTGAAACAGCAAATTAAGATCTTTATGGATACTTGATAACTACAAATATGTGTGTTGATGCAGGCTTGGAACTGAGCTCATATGGTGCGTCTCAATCAGCTCCCGAGGTCGTGAATCAGTATATCCGTCCTTCGGATGAGATGTTAAACCGAGGTCATTAAAAATCCCTGGCAGCCTGGCCAAATTTTCCCCTTGGCCTCTGTCCATCATGGCCTCCTAATCATCCCCATATACTGATTGGCTTCATCACTGTCTCCTCTCCACCAGTAAGCTGGTGTATGGTGGGGGTTCTGGCGCAATATGGCTGCTGTCGCATCATCCAGGTGGATGCTGCACATTGGTGGTGGTTGAGGAGATCCCCCCCTTCCATGTAAAGCACTTTGAGTACCCAGAAAAACGCTGTATAAATGTAACGAATTATTATTTATTATTATTATATTGTGTATATGAATCCGGGCACTGATAAGGACCCTGGTTCACCACACATTGGGACAGTTATTACTCAATTTCCAGCGACATGATTACAGACAACATAAACGTGCAACGTTGTAGAACATTTTTATGCTTCACGCTTCAGTAATGTGACCTAGTTTCCGGTAAGGGAGCATAGTGAGCATCGATGCTCCTTGATTTTTGCAGTACATTATGGGATTTTTTTTAGGGGGCAAACGTTTCCAGTGCACTGGAAGGATTTTGCGATTGAGATAGCCCTTATAATGGCCGACTCCCTGATCAGTGCCCTGACTACTGAACTAGGGAGCTGATTGAGACGCACCCATGAAAATTATGTTCCAGGCCTGGTGAATATTAGTGATGGCCCTCCCTTTACTGATGTTTTCCTTTTTATAGGTGAAGAGTGTAATGTGTTCACTGTAAAATACTTGCATATCCCAGTTTGACGATGACTTTAAATGAGCCATTTATTGATTGTCAACTTCTATCTTAAAAAGTTGTGTCAGTTTTGTGGCAGGACTACCTGTTTCCTCAAACAATGGAAGTGTACTTGGGGTGTGGAGTAGGAGGGAAACCTGTTTGGAAACAATCATTACTTTTGTGTTTGGTGTCAATAGTTTTGTTTGTAACATGGGTATGGGTTATAAATTACAAGAGGGTGAGAAATTAACAATGACTCTCACCTTTTGCATACCACTGATGTGTAAAAAGTTTACATTAGGGTATTTTGACTGTAAATCAAGTTCTCTGTTCTTTCTTAGACGGGGGTTGTCCAGATAAAGGATCATCTGAGAGTGAGGACGAAACACCAAAAAAACACAAAGACTCTCACCAGCATAGAAGTGGGTGGAAAAACAGGGATGCTGAAAATGAGGATTGCAGCAGTGAAGCCTCAGCTGAGCAGGGTAAATATTGTACACTGTCTGAATGATGAAATAATCTTAATTATGCTGCAATCAGGATGTAATCATTTTTGCTTTTCTGTCTCACTAACCAGTTAAAAGGAAAAAAGGTTCAAGTTCCCTGAATGAACTCCAGCCTCCACCATACCTGGACAAAGACGATTTCAAGTGTGGCTCAAGGGGCCGCAGTGATTCGGCAGAGGGCAGTGGAAGTGAGGGCAGTGAAGACCCTGAGGACACAGAGAGTTACCTGAATAAGGGCTATGAGGAGGATGCACCCAGTGACAGCACAGCCGTTTTGGGCCCGGAGGTGAGCCCCTCGTCCCGTCGTTTCCGATGTGTTCTTCTATGAGAATCCTGGCCCCACCCTCCGATGCTCTTATTCACCAATGAAACTATCAAAATCCTCACACAGTGTTGTTATGTCTCCAAGAGAGCTGTTCACTTCAGTGTATGTTGTGACAAATATTTGCATGTTTTTTTGTTTTTTTTTACTTTTTTCACCAATCCCTTGTTTTTTGACATGAGATTAGTTTTTTTAATCCATTTTCTTTTCTTTGAGTAATATTGTGTTCATCCACGATAATGCTTATGCAATGCCAAACTGATAAACTAAGACACCTGGGGCCGGTTGCATAAACTGCTAAGACTATTCTTACAAGGTAGTCATCAAGACTGTTCATAACCATCAAGTCAGGTACATAAAAATGTAGATTGGTCTACTTTGAAACTTTAAAGTAAGACTGATTACCCCTAACTAACTGCTAGTGTCGTCCTAGTTCTTAAGACACAGTCTTAACATAATGGCGATGTTTATACAACTGGCCCCTGTCATCCATTTCTCCATGTTTTTTTTTTTTTTACATTTCCGTCTGTTTGAATTCCCATTCACTAGTGTCCTCTCTTTTAGAGACCAATGTAACAGTAACATTTTCAGCTGTTTATTAAAATATCACTTCATTGTCACATGAATGAGTCATATCACTGATGGTTTTAATTATGAGGAGCAAGGACAACAGTTCATGGATTCTCTGGCTGTGGCAGGTTTGGTTCATTCTGGCCACATCTGGTAAGTTTGCCTTTGAGTTTGCTTGTGATTGGAGACACTGAAAGCCTGAATGTAGATATAGACCTCTTGTACGTAAAGCCAGGCTACTTCAGGCTACTCCAAAGATCAGACTGCTTGATTGATTTTTGGAGATAAAGTTTCATAGTATTCTGTACTGTTACTCTCAGAACTCAAAACTTACTTCCAGTCCAAAAAGAGCATTTATTGAAACTAATGCCCCGTTTACAGCTGGTGGTACATTAGGATGCGTTTTGGTCGATCGTATCACAAGTTGACGACGCTAAATACAGGTGTAAACGGGGTCTAAAACGTTTTGAGCTTGTCCACTTTCGACCACTTCCAGAGGTAGTCGAAAACGCATTTGGCCGGATTTCTTTCGTATTGTAAACGCTCATGTGGTCCAATGCCACAAAAGCCAACAGCCACAAAAGACTCTGCACCTACTGAGCTAATGCGTAAACATTATGGGAAACACGGTAGCCAGACTGAACTTACATTTTTTCGGCTAAAGATCGTGTTTGGTTGGAAGACGAAAAACGTACCAAGCCCAATGTTCTCTTACCATTCCTGATTTCTAACACACACTCACAGCGTTTGTCGTGATCTTGTGGCTGTCAGAGCAGAAACTAAAACTGCTGCTCTCCGTGTGTTTTTCTGTCGTCTCCGGGCGCATTTCGTATGTTAATGCCTATTGTATAACACTGACTATTCAGTGTTTAGAAACGGTCCGTGATCAATTTAATATTGTAAGAGTAAAATGGAAAGGTAATTTAGCTTTTTACTTTTCATGGATGTGTGTAGCATTTGCCACCATTCTAACCTTCATTCTTAACAAGATTTCTGATCATTTATGCCCAATCATAACAGTTTCAGTAGCACATTACAGTGTGGATTGTTGATATGCAGTCACAATGATTTATAAACATATTGTTTACATAGATGTAAACAAAATGTTTACAAAAAAGCAACAAGTGGGCAAATTATTTCTAAGAGTAAGCAGGAGAGTGGAAAAATGATCATGAACAAAATTATATACAGTAACTTGCCGTGTCACCAACACAGGTACCCTCAAAAATTTTGAGCTGTTAATTTTTTTACATGCACATCCATTTCCCCCATCAAACATGACCCGTCTTTCCCTTTCTCTGACAGGATAGCTTAATCCCACCCCTTCCAGAAACATATGAACCAGAGGCATTGGGGAAATATGGCACACTGGATGTGGCCTTCGAATACAACCCTGGTGAACAACGGCTTGCGGTGACAGTGACCGCTGCCACAGATATTCCAACACTTAAGAGCACTGGAAACATTTCCTGGCAGGTCCACCTGGTTTTACTACCCACCAAAAAGCAGAGAGCCAAAACAGGAGTGCAGAAGGGACCCTGTCCCGTCTTCACAGAAACATTTCGGTTCTCGTGTGTGGAGCAGGAGGCCTTGGGGGACTATGCAGTCCGGTTTCGTCTCTACAGTGTGCGGCGCATGAAAAAGGAGAAGGTCCTAGGGGAGAAGGTGTTCTACTTAACCAAACTCAATATGCAGGGCAAGCTCGCTCTTCCTGTCACTCTGGAGCCTGGCACCTCAGTTCCTGTAAGCAGTGTTTGTGTGCATGCAGGATACATTATCCGTAGCCAATCAGGTTTCAGAGTCATAACAATCCATTTTATAATGGTAATCCTGTAATGTCACTGTTCTTCAGGGCTGTGGATCAGTGGTGAGCGTCTCTCGGAGTGCAGGAGCTCTGTCGCACCGCTCAACTGGAGAATCCTCCACTCCGGAGCTTCTGCTGGGTCTCCTCTACAACTCCACCACAGGGAGACTGTCCGCCGAGGTTATTAAGGGCAACCATTTTAAAAACTCTGCCACGGATAAACTGCCAAGTAAGAAATACACCTGCATAATCCTTTTAAAAGCAAACCTGTTTCATGCATGTGCAGTCTTAATGTTTTTTCCTTTTTCTGTTCTGCTTGTAAATTGAACTGCTCTCTTTTTATCTGTCACTGTATTTTCTATCATATTCCTTTTTCTGTGTCCTGTCCTTTAGTTGGCCTGTTTTGTTGTGTAAAACACTTCATTAGTGGGCAACTGTATATCATGAGAGGTAAGTTTATTGCCATGTCAAAATGTAAAAACCACCCATTTAACAGATTCTCCGTCTTTACCTGCTGTGCTCAACTGCCTCAATTTTTTAGTCGTTTTCTTGGATCCGTGTGAATGGGTCTGTACGCGGAAAACTCAAAGGAAAAACTCTGAAAATTGAAAGTCTTTAGGATGTGCTAGAGGAGACTTTACAGAGAGCTGGACTCTTGCATTGTCAATACAAGATCTTGACCAAAAATGTATGCACCTCTTGATGGAAAGTACATCACAACATTTATTTCCATACTCCCTCCAAACCATCCTTTTACAATTTGAGCCAGATACTTTTTGCCTACTCTTTTATGAGTACTGTGAATTCGGACATACTTCTATTGTCACATACTGTTTTTTGCCTACTATATAGAAGAGAAGTATGCGATTTTGGATGCAGCCTATGCCTTCCTGTGGCTCTAGCTCTAGAATAATTGGTCACATGGCATTTATGGCTCAGTTGATTGGCTCAAAACAATCAGGCTATAGAACTGAGTGCCCATGAGTAAAGATGGCAAATTTCTACTTGCATACTTCTGCGAGATCCCAAGCAATTGCCGTGGAGAATGGGAATGTTAACGGTTAGCTTTCTCTAGGTTTTTCAGTTATCTAATTAGCCAGCACCTGCAGCTCACACTCAGATTCTACTTTACTCAAAAGAGAAAGACATTTGTGAGATTTATAGAAACAACTAAAGTGTAATTTCTCAGGACACCTATTTCAGTGATATCACTTGATAAAGGCATGAGGAATATTTATAATTCACCCATTGGTGAATCATCATTTATATATAAATTCTACTGGTACTAACTGTAATGCAACGGTGATGTCAAAGTAATCATCTTGCTAACTTCATTACCCAAAAAAATGCGTAATGATTTAATATTCAGACATTTAAACACGTTTAACAGAGTTGAACGTAAAGTTTTTAATGTTGTTTATACAGGGGTTGGACAATGAAACTGAAACGCCTGGTTTTAGACTACAGTGATTTATTAGTATGATATAGGGCCTCCTTTTGAAGGCAAACAGCATCAATTCGTCTTGGGAATGACAGATACATGTCCTACACAATGGCCAGAGGGATTTTGATTTTGAAGATTCCTCTTCCAGAAAAGTGGCCAGGTCACTATGTGATGCTGGTTGAGTAAACCGTTTTCTGACACACTCCTCCAAAATACCCCAAAGTGGCTGAAAAAAAATTTGATGTGGTGACTGTGCATGCCATGGGAGTTGTTCAACTTCACTTTCACATTCATCAAACCACTCCGTCACCTGTCTTGCTGTGTATATTGGTGCATTATCATGCTGATACACGGCACCCCCTTCAGGGTACAATGTTTGAACCATTAGGTGCACATGGTCCTCCAGAATGGTTCGGTAGTCCTTGGCAGTGACAGAAGGGAATGCCATGATATTGCAGCCCAAACCATCACTGATCCACCCCTGTGCTTCACTCTGGGCAGAAACAGTCCGGGTGTTAAGCCTCTTTGGGACTTCTCCACACCGTAACTCTCTTGGATGTGGAAAAGACAGTGAAGGTGGACTCATCAGAGAACAATACATGTTTCACATTGTCCACAGCCCAAGATTTACACTGTTGGCACCAATGAAACTCGACTTTTGGCCATGGCACGAGTGACCAAAGGCTTGGCTATTGCAGCCCAACCATGAATATTGACCCTGTGGAGCTCCCAATGAACAGTTTTGGTGGAAACAGAAGAGTTGAGGTGCTCATTTAATTCTGCAGTGATTTGGACAGATGTGGTTTTATGTTTTTGGATTCAATCAAGGGTAGTACCTAGACATCCCTTTCAGATAGCTTCCTCTTGCGTCCACAGTTACTGTTGGTGGATGTGGTTCTTCCTTCATGGATGTATGCTGACATTACCCTGCATACTGTGGCGCTCGATACACTACAAAGACCTGCTGTCCTGGTCACAGATGAGCCAGTGAGACCCGCACCAACAATTTGTCCTCTTTTGAGCTTTTGAAACCTACAACACTATATTGGCCAGTTGTTTCAATTTCATTGTCCAACCCCTGTATGTCTATGTGGTGTTTTTAATGTGCTTTAAAACAAGACCATGTGGAAATTCATCAGTAAACACCTTTGCTGAGTATTTTCTCCTTAAAACTGCAGTGTACCAAAAACAGTCTCAAAAAAGCTTGACACGCCTGTTTCCTACCGTCACAAACATGTAGCTAATCCCTTTCTAAGTTGTTCAAAGCGTTTCTAAGGATGCTGGTTTTTAGAAAGCAGCTGTCTGACTCTGAGATGGTAAACGGGAACATGGTTTGTATAACATTAGCATCACATTATTAGCTGTTTAATAACGTAGTCAAGCCAAGGCATCAAATCAATTACGTAATGTATCTGGTGTTGTAGAGAGCGATACAAAAAACGCATTAGCATTCTGATACATTAACTTGTAGATAAATTTGTTCCTCTTCTTCTTCTGAATCATTTTCTGGTTCAAACATATATGGCTGAATTAAACCAATTATTTTCACTTGCCATTGTGTAGCGTTTACTACAGTTGAGCGAGTAGATCAGGTAGTCCGAGCTGGTGTAATTGACTGGAGGCGGGAACTAATTTTGCCAATGTGCTAAGATTTGGCATTTGCTATAATCTGACATAATATATAGTTTGTACGCAAATTATGATTCACCCAATATCTCCATGTTATGAGTAGCATACTATCATCATACCTTTTCTATTTCTGCTGTATATATATTGTGCATAGCATGAAAATAAAATGGGTGATAAAAAAGTCATGTGATAATATAGCATACTACTGTAATATTCATCATGTTATAATGCCAACTGTTTCACTTTAAAATAGTATGCAGTATACTGCACAGTATTTAGTAAATAGTTAGCTAGTATTTTTTTTCTGAAAATAGCCCATGTGTTTGACTTGTTGCATGAGATCAACATCACCACCAGGTGGTGCTAACTCACTGTTTCCCTTCCCATTCCATCAGACACTTATGTGAAGCTTACAATGGTGGACTCCAAAGGGAAAGAGATGTCCAAATGTAAGACCTCAGTCTGCCATGGCCAGCCCAACCCAAGCTACAAAGAGACATTTGTCTTCCAGGTGGCACTATTCCAGTTATCTGAGGTCACCCTGCAGGTGTCGGTGTACAGTAGGCGGAGCAGCATGAAGAGGAGAGAGCGGGTGGGTTGGGTCGCTCTGGGCCTCAACAGCACCACAGAAGAACAAGAGGAGCACTGGACCCAGATGAAAGAGTCAGAGGGACAGCAAGTCTGCCAGTGGCACACGCTCCTTAATCCATAGGGGGAAGCAGTGAAATGTGGTTTTTGGTCATCTGTACAGTACAGGGGTGTCCAATCATGCTCCTGGAGGGCCACTGTCCTGCAAAGTTTAGCTCCAACTGCAATTAAACACACCTGAACCAGCTTATCAAGGTCTTAGTAGGCATTCTAGAAACTTCCAGACAGGTGTGTTGAGGCAAGTTGGAGGTAAACTCTGCAGGAGTTTAGACACCACTGGCTTTAGTAGGATTTAGTATGAGTAAATATTAACGGATTTATTCACACTAAATTGAATATTCAATCCTAATTTATTCCTTCATGTCACTCCAAACCCCACAAAAGGAGTACATTTAAAAAATGTTAATTCTCTTCCATGCAATTTCAATTATTCAATTGGAACTTGTCAAGCTTCAAAAAAGACACTTTGTGTATATTAGTCAGAAATAACAACCGGAATGATCAGATCATTGAGTCATTTAGTTCATTACTGAATCATTCAGTTGATGTCAAGATTATCAACTTAAATTGCAATTCGTTCATCACAGAAAAAAACTATCTTTAGGCTTCAGAAAACTGGCAATTTAGTACAAAAATCAAGTAGCCTACTTTTTATGATATTTTTTTGTGTGTAATTTTGGGAGTTTGACACGCCTTATTTGATCAACTTTAATTAAGTCATACAGGGTTTAGAATGGCATGAATATGAGTAAATTATTACAGAACGTTTGATTTTTGAGCGAACTATTCCGAAAGAAGTGGGTGACGTCGCAGTCACGTTAACGAAATATCAGCGAAATTGTGCGGGCAAAGTTGATCTATCATTCATTGTCAATGCATGAAACACTGCTTAGTAGTCACTTCTAAAACAAGCAGCTTTATATCGGTTAACGGAGTAAATTTTGCATCTGATGCAAAATCGTGAATCTGATGCAAAATCCACGTGGGGGAATTTTCAAGTCATGGGCTCTTCAAGCTAAATTCCCAATCGCGTTGATTACTACTGGAATGATTATTTCGTCCATGGAATTTCTCCTAAACGTAAATGCGACTGCACCTTAATTTGAACTGTACAGGAATCCTCCATGTTGGAGGTGCTGTTGACCACTTAGTGATTGAGACTGTATTCCTCAGGATAGCAGTAATGGAGCTGCTGTTTTTTTACAGTGTTGAGAAAAGTGACCGACTGAAAAAAAAGACGCCTTATGAATACTATACAGAACACTGAACTGACCCACTGCCATTGGCTCTGCCATCTGTACCAATTGTTTATTCACATCATAGCATAACTATAACTGTACTGTTGGCAGTTGCATAAGCATTCAAACTACTTGAGGTTTTGCCTTTTTACTTGACTTGCAAATATGCAAATGCAAATATGCACTGCATGGTAATAGCTGAAGCATCAAGAGAATAAATTCATAATAAATATAGGACCAAAGCGCAAGTTCACATACATAATTCTATTTTATGAAGGGATATAAGGACTGTTTCACACCAGCAATGTTGCAAAATATTTAACATGAAAATGTACAAAAAGTAGGGCTGCTGAAGACTGTCTAAATGTAACTATTTAACTGATGCCTAAATGTTACTGATGCAAATCTGAGTAATTAAACTCATTATTTTTGTCATCTGTTTTCATATTGTGGAAGTAAATGCTGCATTATGTATGTTAACGCTGATTCAGGTTCATTTTTAATCTATGAACAATGTAAACATTTAATAAAATCTGAATTTAAAAACACTTATGCAATCATTTACTATGCTTGGAAAAACAACTTTACAGTTAACTGATAATGTAATTCAAATACACTTTTATACCTTATCTTACTGAGAAGATAAATGTTTTTAGAAATGTTGTAAATGCAAATGGGAAGGACTTAACTAAGAAGAACTTAGGTGTTTATGCTCAGTCATGCTTAATAACTAATTTCATCACTTCTGACAACAGGCCGGATGAGGTTTGGCAACAGCAAAAAGAGGCATACTGTGAAAAAATACTTTTTTTATTATTATCAAAAGTGGTTTACAAAACAGAACAGAAAATACAAAGGATAATCAAAAAGAATGGAAGGCAAAATTCTTGATAAAAATCGATAGTCAGTCAGGTGGTAAGATCAAGTTACGTCCCATAACATCTTCCATAGACAAATCTTTCACGAGGAGGCAATTTTCTGGAAGCCTGAGTAGGTACTTCCTCAGTCGGCCCGTGTTTAAACGCATCCAAACAGTTTAACAGCCACAGCATTCAAGACAGAAGGTATGCTTAAGAATTCAAAATAGGCTACATTAACTACATGGCATGCTATTTGCAGTATGCAAATATTGCAAAAGCAATCTACAACATTTGCCAAAATGTTCAGTACAATGAAACAACACTGTGTGGAATACTGTATCCCACAATGTAGATGAGATGAGATCAATTTGACCTTTCATTTCCAGTTTGACAGGAAATAAACTGGAAGCACACTCAAACAGTTAACACACAATTCTAACAGCCCTTTCTTAAATAGTTATTTGATCGGACTCAGAATGTACTGTTTGTTTACATAAAACTGGGTAAAACCTTCTCATAAATGATAACTGGATAAAACAGATTTATACATACAATGAGGTCATGTGACAACAACAGCATTATACTCATACTGCATACTGTTTCACAAACTATTTTTAAAGGGAAGTTCCCGGTTCAATAGATGTCATTTTCTATTCCATCTAGCTATACAAAATATGGATATTGACAATCTCAGCTTAATATTTAACTGATTCCATCTGACAACACTGTAAAACACTGCA
Source organism: Rutilus rutilus (assembly GCF_951802725.1). NCBI lineage: Eukaryota > Metazoa > Chordata > Actinopteri > Cypriniformes > Leuciscidae > Rutilus > Rutilus rutilus. Next base: position 20,521,364 of record NC_140220.1, on the reverse strand, counting down.
ATGGTATTAAAACATTGCTCTGTTTGTTTGAGCATCCCGACACAGCAATATTGGCTCAACCAATGGCGTGAGTTCAGGGCAGGGCTATCTGGTTGTCTGACCAAGCTACCTGCTTGAAAAGTCATCATTTTTCCAATTCCTTTTGTGTCGCTAGTGGTACAGCAATGGCATACGAGCTACAGTTGTATTAACTTTAAAAAAAAAAAAAAAAAAAAAAGAGCGCCTTATTCAGTATATACTGCACAGTTAGCAGTGTGCTAGTATTCCATTTCAAACATAGCCAGAGATTTGTCCTGGCAGTCATTTTGTTAACATAAATCCAGAGAAAGAATGAAAAACCCATGGTTAAAACCACAGTACCACACCCAAACTGTCCAATGTCTGTGAAGGTCCAGAGCACGGAAGGAAATCGGTTTAATTTCCTCTGCCAACCCTCATATCCTTATCTTGGTCACAGACTGTCTGCAAGACCTTGCGTGTTACCTGAATGTTTTTCAATACTGTGAAAAGCGATGAATAATTTTGCAGCTTGATTTCGCAAGAGGATGCACCTGTCTGCATATCAGAGCAACATTCTTGGGTCTTGAAGTTACTCTTTTTAGCTCCTCTAGTATCAGCTCAACCATAATGATCTTCACATCTGAAAATTCATGATTTAAAGCAGAGCTGAATTGTTTTGAAGACATTGTAGACCAGTCTATCTGCAACCTTGTAGATCAGTCTTTGCTTTAGTCTTTTAGACCTAGTAGATCAGTCTTCTTCAACCAATGCCTTTTCTTTTCCCCAATAGTCTACCAAAACTTTAGACACTGAGAGTCTTGATCCCCTACTACTGATTTTGAAGACATTGCAGTCTTTTAGACCTTGTAGATCAGTCTTCTTCAACCAATGCTTTTTCTCTTTAACAAATAGTCTTTGACACATTAGACACTGAGAATCTTGATCCCCTACTACTGATTTAAAGCAGAGCTGAATTTGTTTTTGAAGACCTCGTAGATCGGTCTCTTCTTCAACCAATGCTTTTTCTCTTTCCTACTAAATGGTCTTCTGAGACTTTGGATACTGAGAATCTTGAACCCCTATTACTGGTAGTAACGGTAGGGTTTTGAACAGGGCTCTGAAAGATTGATGGGTCAGATTTTCTGGTTTCCCATGAACAGAGTCCAGGCTTCTCAGCTCTCTTAATTCCCTTTCTATCAATCTTAGGGTCTTTTTGGTCTCTGTGGTTCTCTTTCAGTAGTGCCTGTTCCTCTTGGTTGTTGTTGAGGCCATCCGTTAACTCTCCAGAAATGTCCATACGCATGTTCGCACTGACGCTGAACCGCCGTTTCAGTCGAGGAGAGTGATCGAGTGGGATGATCAGGCCCTGCAGTAGGTCACTGCAGCTCTTGGACCGTGCCAGTTCCTCCTCCTGCTTCTTTTTCCTTCTCTCGGCTGCTCCAATAGCTCGGATGACATCGGTGTAGTCTTCAACTTTCTCAGACATGAACTCAAAGATGTCGATGGCGCCAGTGAGACGTGGCAGCTTCTGGGCTTTTTTTACTTCTTTTTTTTCCGGTACGTCATCAATGGGCAGCTTGTGGCGTCTCAGCCTCCTTTTCTTCAGCACTTTATGAGCCTCGACCACCATATGCACATTCCAGCTGAAGAACAGTGACAACCAGGCAAGACCCAGGCAGATCCATAGCTGCACAAAGAATCTGTAGAGATTCGGGTAGTCGGCTTCTGGGTTCACACCTATACAGGAACAAAAGTGAATTTTCTTTATTCAAAACATACACCTATATAGAGCTATTTTTACACCACATAGAAGCTGTTTTTAAGAAGCATATGTTTATACAGAATCACAAATCGCAGGAAACAATGTATGGTGTACGATGGACAGAGCGAAGATGCACTCCGAATGGCGAACCCAAGATTTGCACTACATCTCAGATTGAAAGTGGGCCATGTACTTTTAAGGTACGCCCCCTCTCCACTGGGCTCAAAGAGTAGGCTATACCAGGGGTTTTCTAACTTTTTAATGCCAAAGACCCAATTCAGCATTTGCACACTATGAGAGACGGCTTTCTGTGCGGATGTTTGCTCATAGAAAACAGCACGCGAGTGCTGAATTGAGTTCTCTTTCGCATATTCATGCGCTTGAATGATTTAAAAATAACATTAAAATGCACACACAGGAATCAATAAGCAGAAATTTTATATAAGCATCCGATTCCTGGAATCGAAACTGAAAACACAGTGCTGTTACAGTTCTCATGAAACATGCACCCCATCAGACTATATATTTCTATAATTACATCACAACTGTTGCGATTTGATGATTGCACTAAATCATGATCACATTATCACCACCATGCATTGTCAAAATGCATAAAAAAAATAAAAATTACCGGGCAACTGGCGAGTAACACCGTTTCAACGGACTTTTACTCGCATTTGGCGCTTTGAACACTTAGACACGCTGCTAATAGTGTCCTGCAGCTTGTGTAGCAATCTGTGCAAGTGTGCATGATATAAATGTATTACAAAACCTTACATATTGCAGTTTGAGTAATTGTTTAAGACCATTTCACGAAAGCAAAAATGTACAAATCTACATACCTGCTACATAGTCACCGAAACCAACAGTCGTCACGGTGGTAAAAGAGAAATACAGGCCTTCCAAGTAAGTCCAGTTCTCAATGGTCTTGAACACAAAGGCTGGGATGATCAAGTGAACCAGGAAACCCCATAAAAGGAATATAATAGTGCAGATGAACTGTACTTTTTTCTGTAGTGAAGGAGAAAACAATCACAGGGAAACGGTAAAAGCATTGTTTTTCTCTTTAGACAAGTGAAAGGCTCTGATCATGATATTCTTACCACAGTGAGGCCTCTGTGGAGGAGCACCTGACTCAGACGCTTTGCCCTGCCGGCAAAGAAGGTACCCAGCTCACTTATCCAGGTGAGGCAAAGAGGAATGCCACAGAGTCCATACAGGATACAGAACAAACGGCCTCCAGTTGTCTTCGGAGCAACATTACCGTAACCTGAAATCATTGAGTAGACAAGTCCATGTTCAATATTTGTTTTCTGTCATTAGGAGATCTGGAGATCTTACAAATCCAAGTGACACTCGACTCAATCAAATACTAATAATATTGCTTTGACACTGAAAACTAAAGATTTACTATTTTTACTCAACAAATCGTTCTTTTAAGGATGAATTAACCCAGCTTATTCAGAATTAAATCAACGTTACTGTTTAAAAGAAATTTTCTGGAGTTGATTCTGAATGGTGGTTTAACTCGCTGTTAAATTAGGGACACACCAAACCACCACCAAAGAACCAGTGGCGGCTCGTCAGGGGAGGCAAAGGAGGCCCAGCCTACCCAAAATTCTGAGGTGAAAATGGAAGGACAATTTAATGTTAATAAAATTCCCAATTTCCCAGTTATTAATTTTATGTCTCAGAATGTGTATTTCTTGTTTGTAATTTCACCACTGTAAGTGTAACAACTGCGAGCCTCAGAAAACCTCGAAACGCGAGTCTGAGGGGATAAAGAAAGGGAGGGGGAGATTTTAAAATAGAGGAGGCACACACAATTTTAAGAGAAAAATTCACAGATTTTTTTAACTGCTTTAAAATTGCTTTTTTGGTCACTTGCAGACAGAATATTTAAAGAAAACGACACATACATCAAGACAATGTAAATATAAGTTCACCCACTTAGTCCTAGCCTATCATTTGAAGAAAAAATCCATCCTTCTTTTAAATGTCTGTGTTAAAAGGGCACGTTCGGCCGTTTAGTGAAGCTGATTGCTGTATAGCCTATATCCAATTTAGGCATGGAGTCTTCCTTCATTTTTATTTTGTAACTGTTGTTTGAATGGTAGTTTAGTAAATTTGTTTGCGATCAAATATTCTATATCTCTACTCTCCATATTTACAGCAGCAGTAGCAGTTCAAACTAATATTACGTAATTTACATCTTGTCGATGATAGGTTGATATACCAAGGGAGGCTAGCCTCCTCTGCCATGTTACTTTTCTCAACACTCCTAATCGCTGTAAGCGAAATACTCGATGGTGATTGGCTAATTTTTTTTTTTACCAGCGGAGGCACAAGTCACCGGCTATGGATTTACACCCCCAAATTTGCCTCCCCCAACGAGCTGCCACTGCTCTCTTGGTGAACGAGCCATTGAATCATTGGTTCAAAAAATTGGCAAAATTGTGCAAAGCAAACAATATTGTGTTTAAAAGATAACACAATTTTAACTTCTTATTTATTGAACTGTTGTATAAAATCAATATCACATTTGCACTCGTGCTATTCGGGACAAAAACAACACTCGTGATATTGGGCTCGTTACTTGGGTGATATTACTATCATGACGAGACAACTCATACAGGGGCATTTTTGCCCTGACATTTTGAATTTTAGGGGCATCTAGCTGCATCCTATAGGCTTTATCACACAGTAAGTTGTTGCCCTGCGTCAGCAATCAACTTTTTTAAATGTAATTACGTAGATCGACAGCCTAGAATTTTATATATATATATATACGTACTAGTATTGAATTGGTATAGACAGATACACAAGGCTACAGAATCGATAAAAGTGGTATCGATAAAAGCTCTGATAAAAAGTGGAATCGAGCTATCCCTAGTTCTAACTTAAGCCTGCTATAAGTCAGTGAAGACAGTCAAAACATGTCTCTATAGGAATATCTACCTATGGTAGTGATGACTGTGGCAGCAAAAATAACTGCATTCTCCCAACTCCAGTTGTTGAATTGTTTCTCTGTTGTTACAGTCACACCTCTTCCAGCTGCATTGGCCACAACCTGATGTTGAAACATTAAACAAAATATTAACTACAATATATAACAATAAATACAAATGCCAAATGAGTATGCTGCAAACAGAGTCTGAAACTAGAAGAGAAATACACAATGTTTGTATGTAAACAATGGGGATGAAAGAAGAACTCTTCACCTTTACAAACTATAATCAGATGCAGCTTTAGGGTTTATTTCATTTGTGTTGCAAACATTAGTAGCAATAGAAACCTGCTTTAACTCTGAGTAAAAAGGTAACTGACTTAGGTATAAGACTTAATGTCACAACTGTGACTAAATTAAAATTGTATTTCACGATTGCAACTTCATTTCTTATCTTACAGTTAACCGTTTTATTTTTTACTCAAAGACGGAAACAGGCTTCCATACGTCAGACAGCCAAAACAACAGGAAAAGAGGAAGAGTGTTTAGTGTTTGTGGAGATATCAACAAAAAGCCTTGTCTTGATATACACTAACAAGAGTCAGCCTATCTCTGCAGACGGTAAACATGGCTATTATTTAAATGCCTAAATTAGCGGCTAAGCAAACAAACACACCCTACCCAAAATGACTAAAAGAGTAGGACACCCTACCGTCTTGATCTCATTCTGACTTTATATATCACTGAAACAATTCATATGTACTTTTCTTATTCCTTTAAACACAACAAAAACAACTTATATTTAGCATCTTCCAGCTCACTTATTTGAATAACAGTATATTACATTCAGATAAAGGGTCTTTATTGGCATCTAAGGTTCCATTGCACAACTTGTTCTTTATATAGGAATAAGGTTCTTTAGATTGTTAAAATGTTAAGAACTTTTTGCTGAAAGGTTCTTTGGGAAACAAAAAATGGTCACTACAAAAATCCTCATGGAACCTTTAACATCACCTCAGTATTGTAGTAGGAAAACCTGATGAACAGGTTTTATTTTGCCACATCATGTTACATCACGCCCAAGAAACAAATATGATGGCTCTTAAAAAAAAAAATTGTATAATCATGTTAGCACTATGGTCAAATTTAACAATCAGCTAATTCAATATCAAACAATTAGAGCCTTAGAGATTCCAAATGACAAATGTTACAGTACTTAAAATGTTAAGTCTCATATTAGAAAACATATAGGCTACAATCCCAAAACAAACTGAAAACACAAACCAAAAAAACTCTTACATGAATAATATTCATCCTTACTGTTTTAAAAGTTGTGATCAGTGTAGATATGACACAGTATATGCCATTACTGCCCGTATCAATACTGTAAATCAAATACTAAAAGTTGTGAAACAAGCATTTACTCAATACTATAGCCTGCATACTCACTGGGGTTCTTCATGTTCTTATAGCCTATGACTGAATTTAAACTAGTTCGTCTTTTCAGTAATTTTGTAGCGTCTGCAATGGAATTGACTGGTTCTTCTCTGTTGCAGTATATCATGTTCTCTGGAGACAAATTAAACATCTGTGGTTACCAAATGAAATAAGCAGGCAATTATCCCGTTTCAAACATGTCATTTAGATGTTGATTAAACCTTGGTTTATTAATTAACTATTAACTACTATCTGCTGGATTAAATGATAGTCAAATGAACCAGAATGAGATGTAAAAGAAAATAGTCAACTGTTACATTTAGCCTATGTTATGGAACTTAATGTTAAAACTTACAAGGTAATTTTGGGGGGAAATAGTAGGCTACTATGATTAGACCTAAAAGTTTTGAAGGTAGTTTTGAATAGTAGCCTACTAATAAATTGTATCAACGCGGAACAAACATTAAATGAACAAACTAGCTTTGTTTTCATATTCGCACCACAGAGCACGTGGTCGCGCGCTTTCTCCTGGTGCGTTGTCGCGCCTGAACGAGTGTACATTGTATTGACTGGCAAAGGCACATTCCTAAGAATGACTTCGCCACTTTTATTGCCCGTGGGGGGAAAAGTCCACAAACATGAAACAATAGCGCTTCAGTCTTTTTAAGATCGCGAACCCCGTCACCTCCAGAGATGTGACACGTTTACGACAAAGTTTCGCTTGGTTTCGTATAGCCCATACTTGGATGAAGGTTCTGTAGCCCATGCGTATGCGTAACAAAACCAGGTAAAAAGGGTTGAAAACGCTCTTTTAACTCACATTAAGTTCAGACGAGACTGTCTTAAGTCGCTTGTGCTTGAGAAACACCATAGCAACGGTTATGATTTACGTCGGCAATAATCGACGCTTGATAAACACTTTCAAAACACTTGAAAACTTTCTGAAATGTTTACCTAACCACCAAACCGTTTGCCTAAACTTGTGGAATCAAAAATCAGCTTACCTCAATTATTTCATCCAGATCACGCTTCTTTAAACAAGGATATTTCTTTAATAAATGGGCAGTTTTATTTTGATAATCTTCAAAAGCTGATTTCAAATTCGGCTCTTCGAGAATTTGAAATATCGCGGCTCCGATGGACAAGTAGAAAATTATGACAGAGGTCAAAATAGGTCCTTTGTCTGCCATAATAATATTGGAGTAGCCTAACGTTACTTGTTTTTCTCTGCTTAGCTACATCCAAGCAAACACTGTTGTAGGCTAGTCTCCCAAGTTTCTGGTGATGTGTTACAAACGTAATGATGCGGGTGAGGAGGAAGTGGATCTCGGAACCACGCCTGCGAGTGTGAACGCGAGGAGTGTCAACCTGTCCGGATTTGCTAGAGGCTACGATTTTTCCTGATTTTTTTTTTTTTTTTTTTTTGCTCTTTAATAGGTTCCAAGATACATTTTAGTTTAAATATAGACATATTCAATGCGGCAAGTATGAAGACTATGAAAACATTCGATGGCAAAGAGAACTCAAAACTCAAATCTTCTTAGTCATTTTTGTAGGCCTAATTATACTTTAAGGTGTTTAATCGATGTATGAAGTCAGTTATCCGCAAATTCACACCTGTCATACTGCAGAGTACACTTTTAAAAATAAGGTTCCAAAAATGCCATACAGAAGAACCATTCAAGGAACAGTTCTTAAAAGAACAATTTTCAAAGAACATTTATTTTTTTATTTTTTTTCAATGATGTTTAAGGCTCCTCATGAAACCGAACCATTGATGCCAATAAACTTTTTATTTTTGTTTATCATCACATGAACAATGGACAAGTTCCACTTCAGGACAGTACCAGTCAAATGTTTGGAAACATTTCTATTTTTAATTCTTTTGAAAGTCTCTTATGCTCATCAAGCCTGCATTTATTTGATAAAAAAAATACAGAAAAAAAAAAAAAAACTTTTTTTGTTGTTGTAATTTTGTCAAATATTACAATTTAAAATAGTTTACTATTTTAATCTGCATACAATATTATTTATTTCTATGAAATTACACTTCTTTCAGTCAGTAATTTTTTTTCATCGGTGGTTTATTTTGTCTTGATCTCTATGTTGAGATAAAAGGAGTTATCTCCTTCCTTCTTACTGATTGAGTAACATATGGCCTACAGTAGGTATCCATCTTACTGATTGCGCAAAATACTACGTCTTGTTTTTCAAAGGAAATGTGACTCAAGGTTCCATCTCCGTGTGAACACCGGACAGCACTCTTCCTTCTTCACACCTGAAGAAAGCTATTAAAAGTTTGGGGGATTTTTCACAATATCCTGTGACCTTTAAATAGAAAACGCAAAAGCCTGTGTGAATTGAAAGTCAAATTCCCAAATCCCAAACAGGAACTCATGCCCACAGCATAGTGGAAATCCTCCTCCTTTTGTAATGGAATGGGGAAGGGGGCTCTTCATGTCCCTGAGTATTGCCACTCCTTTGCAGAAGTCAAAATAGCCTCCATGGGGCAAGTTCTGTCTTGTTGCATGTACTGAAAGTTATAAGGGATAATAAGCCAAAAATGAAAACTGTGTCATCGTTTACTCTACCTATGTGCATTTCTTTCTTCTGTGAATCACAAAAGGAGATATTTTGAAAAATGTTTTAGTGTTTTGTTATATTTTTGTCTATACAATGATAGTCAGTGGGTCCTTTACAGACAGGATATATAGAATATAATGTTTTTGTATACTTATGAAGTAACATATAATCTGAAAAGTATAACAGTATAACCAGTTATTGTGCTTTCTGTTCAAAACAGAGATTTGCTGATAACTTTGCAGCATAGCACACACAAAAATGAAATTACATATTTCTGATATTTAATATAATTATTATAGTTCACAAATGTAAACATGTTTTTTTTGGGGGGGGGTTTAAAGATAATTGACAGTTATAAATTCATAAACAGACTTTGGCTAGAAAATGATGCGCTGTGATGTGTTAAACATCATTGATTTGGTTTATAATTTTCAAACTGGTGCCTTATAACCATTACAAATCATTAACGTTAAAGCCAACTAGATAACGTTACCTTGGTACCTCAGTCAGCACGATTGGCAACAATGTTCAATATGTTCAACATCAGGATGTTCTCGGTCAGTGCATTTAGAGTCAGGCTTACCACATTAAAAAAATACCAAACATTAACAGCCATTGTTACAAAATATCACTATTTCAAAGACAAATGTTATAATAGACATTATCATGTCAATCAACAAATAAGGAAAAAAATATATATTATGACAGAGCACCAGAAGTGATTTCACCCCCATCTGGAATGGGTTTCTTACCACAGGAAAAGTTGAATGTTGAATGCAGAATGTCTCTTGGGTAAGGGTAATGAGGTATTTACAAAGACACTGAATTAAAAAAACGCTAGTGCATCATCTTCTTCACTGAATTTAGTGCAAGTCATGGCTTTTCTCTGTCAGTTCCACTGCATGTCTGCATGTTGGAGCGCCAAACTCTCTGATCCGCTAACATCATCCAAAGGTTCATGTTTTATCGCGATGGAAATTCTGGATGGTAGTAGCTCTCTTGACAGAAAGGTGTCCAAGGAATGAGGCTTGTCCTGTGCCAATGTGCAGATGGATGCATGGGACGCCAGCAGCATTTTCAGCTGTTCCTTCTCCTGTTGCAGGACGCTCACCTGCCTCTGCAGCACGACTTGCTCCATGTGCAGGCGCTCGGTCTCCTGAAAACAAATTCACAGCTGGTTCTCATTAGCATGTGCTTCTGGTAATTACGTAACAGTGCCAAATTCCCTGAAACACACTGCTGGATTGTCCAATGGAATTGTTTCCATTTTCTCAATTCATAATTTTCACATTACGTAAAACACTTAGAAACGAGGCTTTCCTCCATTGCCCACCAGTAATTTTTACCAGTCATTTTTGTACTAAGAACTAATATAGTGAGACCAAATTCTACACTTATGCATACTATTTTTGTGCAGGTTTGATTATGAGCCCAGAATATAAATGCAACATGCAGATTCTCGTTAAGGGTTTTTCCATAGAAAACAATTATAAAGAATGTGTTGCATTCATATTCTGGGTTCATCTGCTTGTCTGTATTGCTTATCAAATTCAGTATAAACCCTACCGATGATCTTTTAATATCACATATTTTCACGTTTAGTGTTTTCGAATGTCCTTCTGTTTTTAGTGATTGAAATACTGCAGCAGGTGCTGTATATGGATCACAAGCATCCAAAACTTGCAATTTGTTCACATATTTTTGTTTTTCGTATTTTGAGAAGTGATCTATATATTCGTGGATTAACAAAATTAACAGGCCTGTGCCGCAGTTCTATGGATGTTTTGCCCCCCAGGTCTTTGCGCCAGTCATGTGACTGAAAACTATTAATCGAAACTATGAAAACATTCATTTATGTGTTGTTAAAGGGTATACCCAAAAAGGAAAATTCTGTCATCAATTACTGACTCTCATGTTATTCCAAACCTATAAGACTTGTGTTAATCTTCGGAACTGTTAGGGTTCTATCTTGTTTTCAGTACATGTGTCTTGGTTTCATGTATACCCTTTCAGGGTACGTTTACACGACTACGATGTACAAAAAACGTTTTTCCTTTGCATATTTCGCGTACAGACTACAACGTTGTTAAAGCGATCTCCGTTCACACGGATCAGCGAAAACGACTAAAAACGCTGCACTATCATGCCATGCCAGAAGTTGGCGATGTCACTTTGTAAAGAAACAAACTCGCCTATAGAATGTACACGAAATACGCACATGCATGATGTCACTGTTTTCACAAATTCGTGTTTTTGTAGTTTACATGGAGACAATAACGGAACCGTGTTTTCAGGCTCCCAAAACGCCATTGACATGTAAATAAATGGCCAAACTGCATAAAAAGTTTTCAGGTTTTAGTTGATAACAGTGTCATGTAAACGGACCCTTAGTTTAGTCTTTATTGAGCCCAAGTTGGTTTCCTTAGTTACTGATTTTGTTCACCTGTTTCTCGTTAGGGCCCTCATTTACTCCCTGTTCTGTTCAGTGCTTTGTCGGTCCTCATTGTTGGTAAATGTAGTTAGTGTATTTATACTGTGTATATTCCTGATTCTACTCTCTGTTCATTATAGTATCTTTTGGTGAGTTATCCTGCATCATGCGTTTGTTCACTACCACAGTGTTTGTGACAGAATATCCAACCTAAACAAAATGGAGAAGGATTGTTTCCTCCAAAACGGCTGGACGCTGGAGGAAAATGTAGAGGGCTTCCTAGAGCTCTAGAACGAGGCATGCTGGGACAAGAAACACTCAAACACCTCTTCTGGAGTGGGATGGACAATATACCTGACCAGATGCTGCTGTTGAGGGAGCATCGCTGTTCTTTCGCTGAGTTCGTAGACTACACCTCGTGACTGTGCGGATCCTCCCTCACCGTGGGAGTCGTTGAGGATAACAACACCATCTCCAACTCCCTGGCACACGTTCCATCGACAGCAGCAATCTTTCTGCCTGCTTCAGACAGATCTCATCGCCCCCAGCCTGGAGTGTCCTAGACAGCATGGGAGATCTTACGTTGCGGATCTGAATTTGATTCCCAAGCCCACCACAGATATTGAGCCAGAGTTAGCACCTGTCGTGAGCCAGAGTTAGCGCCTGTCACTGACCATGTGTGAGAGCCGCCTCCCACCACATAACCAAGGCCTCCTAATGCGTCCATCTCTGAGCTAGAGTCGGATAGAACCTCAACCTGAGGCTAGAGCCAATAACCAGGTACATCCTGAAGTCCGGCTATGGGGGCAGACTTCTCAAGAGCCAGTCGAGGAGCGCTGGCTCATCAAATTCTGGGTCATTGTCCTCATGGCTTTGCGGGGGTCTCCACTGTCACTATCTCTGCCTCCATCTGTTGGGCCCCAGGCTCTGGTATGTTATCTAGACAGTTAGCTTATTTTGCTGTACTTTTCTTTTCTTTTCTTTTAGTTTGGTTAATGAGGAGTTTGATTGGTTATGTTAAGCAATACCCTATTTTTGATACCCCGTTTAAAAAAATAGATACCCAATTCTTTTCTTTTGCTTAAAGGAGCTGTATGTAAGAAATGTATTTCAATTAATCATAAAATGGCCCTGATATGTCACTAGACATTAAGAAATCATGTTCATTTCAAATACTTATATCACTGACAACAGTAGTCCGGCCAGGAAATTGTCATTTAAAAAGTGAAGTTGCAGCCCTCAACTGATGTTGATGTTGTCATCTTGTGTTTTGGCCTGAAGCCCCACCCTCCACCTATCTACCAATCACAAAGTCAGTAGTGTTTCGGCCTCGGGGTTGCCAGCTCTGCTCTAGTTACCACTGCTGCGTAGCAGCCTACGTTCCTGCTGGATCCTGCAGGCTATCTGGCAACCTCGAGTCAGGGGGGAGGGGGAGGGGATACACCGCTCTACAGTAATTTGAAAGTGATTGCAGTACCAGTGTTGGCCACAATCTTACATACGGCTCCTTTAAATAAACACTTGTCTATTGTGAAATATAATGTGGTTATTTAGGTTATTGTTGTGAAACAGTTCTTGGGCTTGAGACGGGGTAGTTTCATGCTGTTGTGTATTCATTCACTACAATCCATTTTGCTGTTGCGTCCCTGCCCTAGACCAATCAGGAAATCGTAACAACGTTCTGAAGTGTCCGAGTTTTGGGTGAATTGACTTTTAAATGACAATGAAATATTTCAGATTTCATAAAAAATATCTTCACTTGTGAAGATGAGCAAAAGTATTGTGGGTTTGAAATTACATTGGAGTGAGTAATTGATGAAATAATTTATTATTAACTATCCCTTTAATACCTGGATGATTCATTCATTATATGTCATTCGTGACAGATTATTTGCACAATTACAAAAGTCCCAAGTTAGAACTGGACAAACAAGATACATGTTCACCACCCTGAACACTAAATAAAAGAAATTGCAGTACAGCCCTATTATTCACCTCCTGCAGAACGTCAATAAGTTCTCTTCTACGGTTGCGGCATTTGGCAGCAGCCATCTTGTTACGCTCTCTTCTCCGTCTTCTCTTCTCCTCTTCATCTGGACTGAGCTAATAATGGAACAAAACAACTGGTAAGCAATATAACAATATAACATAACTTACAGTTTCTTTTTTTCAATCTCTAGGACACATTTCTCAATACTTGGGTCACTTTTTCAAAACTCTTCACACAGTTCTTCAAACAACTTTCAACTTGGCACAGCAGTTAATTTCCCATTTAAAATGCACTAAAGCTACCATATTGTCTCAAATCAAGATATTCTTCCATAACACTAGCAAAACCAATTACCTAAAAACACTAACAACACATAATAACAAAGTTTTCTTTTGTAAAGTTTCTGTACAAAACAAGAGTGACACTCTCTGCTATTTAGAAGTCACTGCAGTATATGTTACATGATCCATGTTTACATTACAATACAAAAATATTCTTTAGTTGTCCCTTTTGTATAGATGGTAATGAAATTGAAAGACTAACACCTGTGTAGGGCTTCAGCTACATCTAACAGTTTTGATAGTATTTAATTTTTTTAGACTTAGAATATATTTCAATATGGTATTACAGTAGAAATGCAGCAAATTACTGTCATATTCAGTTTTATATTATGTTAAGTTTTGAACTTAAGTTTAACAGTTTTGAAAAGAGTAAGTAAACGTGCAAATTGGTATGAATTTGTATGACCATTGAGAAATGTTTTAGCAATTGTAAAAAAAAAAAAAAACTATTTTAAAAACTGGAATAATTTATCTCTGTCCTTCATTGCTTTACTGATCTTTATTGATAGTTATAGGCCTATTATATATAGAGGAGCTAATTGTCAAACTGGGAAGTGGGAATTTGTCACAAGCGCTATATCTCAGTACAAGGTTTCGAAGTTGCAAAACACAAATAGGGGTGAATTTAGGTTAATTGGGACACTTTTTCCAAGTCATCTCAATGGCTACAGTCAACTGTCTATAGACATTAACTGTAACTATAACTATAACTGTCTTATTTTATGTTTTGTTTATCATTTTTGTGCTTGTTTTATCTATATACAGAAATCACTTCTAAAATAAAACTAACCCTGAAAAAATATTCAGTGAAAATTCCTTAATATTTCATATTTTAAGTATTTATACCTGTAAATTTCTTTTGTCGGTTGTTGTTGGTTCTGTGGTCTGGTCCAGCCTCTCACTGGCCATCACTGGCTCGATTATCCACCGCAGCTCTTGCCTCGATGTGACTGCATTGACAGTGGCGATGAAAGGGCTTTTAGAGACCTGCATTTCGATATTTCTGAAAAAGGGAGAGGGGGAAAGAAACATGCTGTAAATAAATTAGAAAACATTTAACATAATAAAATATTGCGTTTGTACGTGCAAATATGGTTAAAAACAACACGCGAATTGATTGACGTAACACATAGCCTATATTTCACTCACCTGATGGAATTGGAGATTTCGCCTCCAGAGATGCAGTTTCGTTCAATTGCGAGATCAGATAGCTCCATTTAAGATTTCTCCAAATGAAATGGTATTTTCCCTCATTTGCTGACGGATACATTAAAAAGAAACGTCAAAGCTATCAAGGATTTACCATGGCTGAGCTTTATTAGTCCCGGTGTTGAAATTCCAGTTCCGCCCATGCACTTTTCTTTCAATTCAATCAGAGGAGCAACAGGCATTCGCTGCTGGCCTAGTAGCCTAATAATTATTTGACGAATGTCTCCTAAAAAGGGCTATTGCGTCAGGTCAGAGCGCAACCGTTTCACGGGATGTGGAATTGCCTTACTGTGAGTCACGTCGTAGCCTATTTCCACGCACCCAGAAGCACACATCTGTCATTATCCTGTATATCATTCTTCGAGCAATGTGAACTGTGAAAGTTAATTTTTCATCGCTGCTCCAAGGGGACAGCGTTCCATGCGGGATCCACAGTCTAATTATGGTTCCTGCATTAAGATATAGCCTGATTTATGACTGATATAATTAACATTACCTATATTAGTCACATGATTCCATAGATTTGATTCAGCCTGTGTAATGCAGAATAGATAAAACATGATTTATTTATTTAAATTTTGTATTAGCTATTTATTAGGGTTAAGAAAAATAATAAATAAGTCAATTCTAATAATGTAATAAATATGAATAAATAATAATTATAGCCTATTTAATAAAATTAAAATAGCAATCTTTCACACCCTGATATTTTAGACTTTTTAAAAATACTGTATGAGAAAATGCTGTAATTTTCCCTGAATTTGTCTTTGTTCAATGCTGTTGTGCTGTTACATTTCTTAATGTTTTCTCAGGTCTTTCTGACATCTATTAAGAAAAGGTGTGTTTGACTTGAAGCGGCGCTGCGCAGACCGATCGGTGTGTGACATACCGCGAGAGCGATTAGAGAGAAGGGAATACTTTCAAATCAATCTCGCGGTACTTTGATGTCATATGCAGATCGGTCTGCGCAGCGTGCTTCAAGTCAAACACACCTTGTTCCCTATACCCTTAAATAGGGCATCATTTGAGGGGACAGCCATTTAGTGGTGTCCGAAACCATAGTGGACATTATCGAGTGCACTCATTCAATCCCACAATGCACCGCAATAACAATTGTACAACACTGATCTGTATAATGTTCTCATATAGATCAGTGGTGTACAACCGTAGGCTATAGCCTACTCTCAATGAATACCCATAATGCACTGTGAGAGTCGCACGCCAAATTAATTCCCTCATCTGACCAGAAGATGCGTCCACCGCTGAATCATCCATCCATGCCTTTTCTAAAACGCTGGTCCAATGAGGCTACAGCGTAATATCATACAGGTATAGATTCCTTTTTATTAAATTGTTTAATTAAGGTTTATACATGCTAGTTCAAGATCAATCTTTTCATTACTGCTGGAGCTGTCAGTTTGCTAAGTTTAAAATGAATGACAAACTATAGCAGCAACCCTTCCGGCGAACTCTGTGTCCGAATTCACTCACTTGTTTTCATTCACTCGTTCAAGTGAACTACAAGTAGTCAACATATGAAGTGGATCAAAACCTTTCATCAAAGTTATACATGAATTTTGGACAATACCCGTTCTTGTCTTAGGACAGCTTTGATGAACTTTTTTTATCCACTTCAAATGTTGACTATGGGGGTTTGTTTCAAACATGTGCTAGTGTGACATTAAATTGTTGTTAACTGCATGGTTCAAACAGCAGTTGAATATCTCTCACATTTTTAAATTATGTTTGCACTTTCAAATCCATTCATGAAATGTTAAAATATATAATAGTTCATGTACAGGCTACAATACTGTCTCACTCCATTTTGGCTTGAAATCACATTTGGAAATATGGTCAATATTATATATTTACTGGTCCATGAAGGTTTAAAGGACATTATGACTCATGCATATCCAGTGTTTTATTAAACAATGAAGACTCTAAATGGATTTTTAAGACAGAGCTAAATTTGACAAACATTTCTAGACTTTAATTAATATGCAGCTTGGGGTTTATATGTTCTGTATAACAGCAATGCTGGGGTTAATGAGCAAAAGCACAGAGAGTTCTAAGACTAAACACAGAGACCTTTGCCTGCATCTGTGAGCTCTTGAGCGTATTTATGTATGTGCATGTGTGTTTATGTGTGTGTTTAGCAGGGAACAGCGTGTGCTCAGCCAGATTGACTAGAGTTGTGTAGGAGTGAATATCACCCAAACTCTCTCAAGGTTCAAATGCTCACAGCTCAGATGACATTTTCTTGCTCGATAGCCTTTCAGAGATTCTCCCCAGCTTTCCTTGTGCTCAGGCTGAGATGCATTTCCAATAAGACAAGGAGTTTGTGTAAATGTTGAGCGTGAGCAATAAGAAAAAATAAGAAAAAATATATATATATCGACAATATCATGGTTTAAGGTGTAAACCGTTGTCCATATATGCTCTTCTGCATTAAATTTGTTGTAATGAACACATCAACTGTGCTGTTTGGTCTGCAAAGGTAAAGACACTGATATAATGAAACAGTGTGTGGGATTGAAGAACATATTTTATGTGAAAGAGATTATAATTAAATCTCAAAAGCATGAGAGACCAGATGTAGTGAGCGGACACAAGTAATTAGAAGAAGAGGAAAACCAGGGAGTAAAAATTAGGTTTTTCTTCATCCGTGCTTATAGACCTGCTTGTAGCCCATCTGATTCTTATGAATATAATAAACACTAACCATTAGCAAAACCTGCATTCAACCTGTCGCTTGGCAACACCACCAGCTATTACATATTTGAACTGCAGCCTCTGTCCATACATCTTGGCTGAGTTTCATCAAATGTGACAACAGTTGAATAGTATGGTAAGCAACTGCAAACAAAGGGAATTAAACACTGGTTTCTGTTGCATCAAACTATGCATTTGGCAGATACTTTTATCCAAATGCATTATCGCATGTATTATTTTATCAGTTCATTCAATCCCTGCATGGGAATCAACCTCATGACCTTATTGGCACAGTGTCCTACTGTTTGAGCTACATAAAACATAATGCAAATATCTGGACAGTAATGGCATCAGTCTGGAATCAAGTTCATAAAATATTGCACATAAGATTTTAGATTTTATTCTTGGGGCAATGAGTTCAGTTAGTGTATTAAGACTTGGGGCCCATAACATGTAGTTGAACACACTCAGGGTAACGGGATAAGTTTCAATTCGACAAAACCAAATCAACCCAATAGTTGGGTTTGTTGGTACCATAACGCTGATCATCAACTTTCTCTGTCAACTCAGGCTTGGATCCTTTCGTGGAGTGCGTGCACATGAAATTGTGACATCAGTAGCGGACAGCCAATCACATGCCTTGAAACATTGAGAAACGTTCCGGGTTACTTGACTGTAACCCTGTTCCCTGAAAAAGCGGAACGAGATGCTGCGCTGCTTAGCGCATTGGGAATGTCTTTAATCGTGACCAGCTGTGAATATTGTGTGTAACACGTCAATAGAATTGACCCGGAGGTAATATAGCCTCGGTCGATGACGTCATCGGTGCGCACCCGCGACACGAGGCTATAAATAGATGAGCCACAGGTGCATCGTCAGGATATTTTGTCTGAAGAGCAGTCCCGGGACATCTTCAGCACGGCAAAGTAGCGCAGCATCTCGTTCCGCTTTTTCAGGGAACAGGGTTACAGTCAAGTAACCCGGAACGTTTCCTTTCAAAAGCTACAATCGATGCTGCACTGCTTAGCGCATTGGGAACGAGAATACCCACGCCGCCGTGCTTGAAAGTGTCTGGACCCCTACGGTTGTGCAGGTGTGCTCACAAGAACGCAAGAAGGCCTCAGACATTGGCTTGTGACGTCGACTCAAGGACGTGAGAGCCCGGAGTAGCATGAACATCCAAACTATAAAATCTTATGAATGTGTGCGGAGAGGACCAGCCTGCCGCATCACAAACAAGTTGTAAGGGGGCACCCTTTGCCAAAGCACTAGAGGAGGCGACCTCCCTGGTGGAGTGAGCCCTAAGTTGCTCTGACTTACGCCACTGGCTAGTGCGGTGGATGTAAGCCTGAAGAGCACGGACTGGACACAGTCTGTGAGATCTCTCCTGCTCCGGCGTTATGAATGGCGGAGGACAGAAGGCCTCGAGAGTGACAGGATGTACAGTCAAGAAAGGAACCTTAGGCAGGTAGTCAGGATGAGGATGCAAAATCACTTTCACCATTCCTGGGGCAAAGTCTAAGCAGGATGGCGAGATCGACAGAGCCTGCATATCCCCAATTCTTTTCAAAGAAGTTATTGCCATAAGAAAAACATTTTTTAGAGTCAGAAGTTTGTCAGACGCTGATTCTTTAGGTTCAAAGGGGGTTTCAACCAGACCCTCGAGGACTATAGCTAAGTCCCATGAAGGGATCTTGGTTCTTACTGGAGGCCTCAGTCGTCTGGCCCCACGAATGAAACGAGCGAGCAGAGGATTTCTCCCGAGTGGCACCCCGTCAACCAAGGCGTGGCAAGCCGAAAGAGCAGCCACATAAACCTTGAGAGTGGCGGGGCATGTGCCTGTTGATAACTTCTCCTGCATGAAGTCCAGAACTGAAGCAATCTGGCAGTTGACCGGATCTACATTGTGTGCAACACACCACCTTTCAAAAACACCCCATTTGCTGGCATAACTCTTTCTAGTGGAGGAAGCCCTAGCACTTAGAATGGTCAGTGTCTCTCAATTGGTACCCATCAGGGGCCAAACATGAAGATTCCACAGGTCGGGCCTGGGATGGAATATTGTGCCCTACGCCTGAGACAGAAGGTCCCTCCTCTCCGGAATCGCCCATACTCTGTTCGGCCAACGTGGCTCTATCAGTAAGAGGCAAGACCCTTGTTGGCGAACTCTGGCTAGAACTCCCGGGAGCAGAGAAACTGGAGGAAATGCATACAGGCGAATATTGGGCCATGTGTGCGCCATCGCATCCAGACCCAGGGGGGCTGGGTGACTCAGAGAGAAATAGAGGGGACATTGAGCTGTCTGATGAGAGGCGAAGAGGTCCACCTCTGCTTCGTAAAATTTGGTCCAAATCTGTTTCACTACTTCCGGGTGGAGTTTCCATTCCCCCATCGGTAGTTTCTGTCTGGACAGTAAATCCGCTCCCACATTCAGATGCCCTGGAATGTACACTGCCCTGAGTGACAGGAACTTGTCCTGGGCCCAGAGAAAAATCTGCCTCGCTATTCTGTTCAGATTGCGCGAGCGCAGACCTCCCTGGTGAATTGTATAAGAGACTGCTGCTGTGTTGTCCACCCGCACTATGACATGACAACCTCTCAACTGAAGGAGAAAATATTTCAGGGCCAGAAATACGGCCATCAGCTCGAGGCAGTTGATGTGCCAATCGAGCTGATGACCCTCCCATTCCCCTTGAGCTGGACGACCACTTAAGACCGCTCCCCAGCCCATCAGGGAGGCGTCTGTCGTTAACAGTCTGCGACGACAAGGCGCCCCTAGAGTGGGACCCAAGGTGAGGAACCGGGTTCTGAGCCACAGAGATAGTGTACGAAGCCTGCGGCGCTTTACTTTTATTTGCCTTTGAGGATTGGCCCTTGGAAGAAATCCCCTGGCTTTTAGCCACAACTGAAACGGTCTCATGTGCAACAGCCCCAGAGGAGCCTAGCCTGACTTTGCTCATGGTCTGCCGAATGGTCTCGATTCGAGCGGGAGACAGTTGTGCCCGCATCGTGATCGAATCCCAAACGATCCCGAGATAAGTCGTTCTCTGGGCAGGAGAAACAACACATTTCTTGGTGTTGAGTCTCAACCCTAGAGAAACTAGATGAGTTAACACGATGTCTCTGTGTTGAAGTGCCATCTCTTGTGTTTGTGCTAGTATTAACCAATCGTCGATGTAATTCAAAATGCAAATGCCCTGGAGTCGTAATGGAGCCAGTGCTGCATCCATGCATTTTGTGGCATGGCTAGGCTAGGCCGAATGGAAGAACCCGAAATTGGTACGCTTCGCCCCCGAAAGCGAACCTCAGGAATTTCCTGTGTTGTGGCAATATTTTTATGCGAAAATATGCGTCCTTCAGATCGATCGTGATGTTGAATTTGTGACACGACCGTCTTGACGGTTAACATCTTGAACTTGAGCGCTTTGACTGTACAGTTTAAGCCTCGAAGATCTAAGATTGGATGCACCCCCGTCATCCTTCTTGGGAACCAGGAAGTATCTGCTGTAAAAGCCAAAATCTCTCTCTGGAAGAGGAACATGTTCTATGGCCTCTTTGCTCAGAAGATTTTGTAGCTCTTGTGACAGTACGTGCATCAGCTCCGGTTTCACGCAAGTGGAGACCACGCTGTTGAAAGGCGGAGGACGACGAATAAATTGGATTCTGTATCCTATCTGTACTGTGCTTAATACCCACGCAGAAATGCCTGGCAGAAGTTTCCACGCTGCCAGACTCTCTGAGAGTGGTATCAATTTTAACACTTCCTTTTGAGGGGATGTTAGATAACATTTCGCTGGAAACCGCTGCCCCCCGAAGCACGAGAGGTGGCAGGGATGGAGAGGTTTCGTGGGGGTAACAGGAAGGGGCGATTAGATCTTGAACGCGCCCCGTCCCACGGGGGGCTACCCCCACCAGACTGGGCGCCAGACCATCAGGACTTCCTCTTTCTATTAATAATAGTCCTGAGGTCTGG
Organism: Rutilus rutilus; assembly: GCF_951802725.1. NCBI lineage: Eukaryota > Metazoa > Chordata > Actinopteri > Cypriniformes > Leuciscidae > Rutilus > Rutilus rutilus. Next base: position 20,499,979 of record NC_140220.1, on the reverse strand, counting down.
CTTGGGAGGTTGCTGAGCGCGACGAGCCTGTCCCCAATCTTTACGAGGGGGAGCACGGTCCGCCACACTCTGCTTCTTCACCTCCCTGGCTTTTGAAGGACCGGGGCGAGGTTGGGTGGCCGATGGCCCCTCCCCTTGAGTGCGGCGAGGAAGGAACTGAACACATGCTTCTTCGTGCTTCTTGACTTCCTTGAACCTGCTGACGACAGTATTGACAGAGTCGCCAAACAGGCCAGAGGGAGAAACAGGGGAATCTAATAGAAACAAACAATCTTTTTCTTTGATACCTTTCAGATTAAGCCACAGGTGCCTCTCCATGCTGACTAAAGCCGACATTGAACGGCCCGTGCTTGGTCGCACGGAGAGACAGATCTGTGGCTCGACGAAGCTCAGAGAAAGCTTCCTCGTCGATCGCACTGCCCGCACTCAAGTCCTTCAACAGGTCAGCCTGGTACGCCTGTAACACTGCCATAGTAGCATACTTTACCCATGAGCGCTGATGTTGTTATACATGGCTTCGTGGGGAGGGTAGGTTTCTTAATCGAAGATGCCGATTCGGGCGAGAGATAGCTCGCGAGCGTCTCTTCAACCCGAGGCATCTCCGAATATCCCCGCAACTTCGCACTCACGACAGTCGAAAAAGTCGACGTCGAGGGCACAAAGACACGGGAGGTATATGGTTTCCTCCATGACTTAGACCAGGGGTCCCCAACCCCCGGGCCGCGGACCGGTACCGGTCCGTGGAACATTTGGTACTGGGCCGCACAGAAAGAATAAATAACTTACCGTATTTTCCGGACTATAAGTCGCTCCGGACTCTGGAGTATAAGTCGCATCAGTCAAAAAATGCGCCATGAAGAAGAAAAAACATATAAAGCCTAAGTCGCACTGGACTATAAGTCGCATTTATTTAGAAATTTATTTCACACACACACAAAAAAAAACAATGTTACAGACGGGACAGTTCTCCGTTACGGACGTGAGCGCTCTGAAAGCGGCACTAAAAGACTGCTTTAAAACTTTCACAGAGACCTCAAACAGAAAGCACAAAGCCTGTCTTTACATTTAATTTCATTTTGTTTTAATTGTATCTTAATTTTAATCAATGTTTCATCAACCAATTGTCTGGATTTAATAAATAATAAGTAAATATATTAGAAAATAGATAATCACGACACGGAGGCGCCGGCGCGTGAACTGGAGCTCGTCTCATTAATGAACCGAAACTCAGCGTATAAGGTATAGCCTACTTGCCTCACAGACCTGAGAAATATATAGAAAGCTTGAAATGTCTACTTTTAAACAGAACAATTCAAAAAGAAAGAAAACAGACTGCTCTCTGCTTATGTCATCCCGTTGAAATGTGCATTTCGTTAGCCTCATAGCATAATTGCCTAAGTCGTTTTTTTTAAATATTACTTAGGCAATTATGCTATGAGGCTAACGATTTCTCTCTGGCGTGTTCACTACTGCAAAGATCACAAGTCAGCATCGTCAACTTCATCTTTCCAGCCGACACTGACATAAAAAACTGGTTTATTAGTAAACAATTAAAGGAGTCATAATGTTGTGTTACCTTGGATACCCAATGCTCTATTATAGTCTTTCAGGCACTTCTAAAAAAGAAAAGTGGAAAAAAAATCAACACAGAGCCCCTCAGACCCTTATTTCTAAAGGCATTATTGTCTCGCGAGATCTGATGCGATGTTTTGGCTGTCGTGGACGGTCATTATAATAATGCAAATGAGGGGCGCGTTGATTGGTCGTAGAAAAAATACACCATTTCCAGATACATTCTTACAGAAGCCCCACTAACTGAAAGCTATTTTCAAACTGCATGTTTTGCATGAGTTTGGCTAATAATGTTTAGTGGTATATTGTTTTCATACTTGCATTTAAACAGTTTTAGCCACTGAGCATGGACTCCTGTACCGTCACTACTGTAGCTGCTAGTGTAAAACAAAGTGGAAAGATGTGGCTAGCATTCGTAGAGTCCATTCCCCGTGTTTACCTCGAAGGTAACGTTACATACAATCGCCGCATTAGCAGTTAGCTGCTATTTGTTAACCACAGTAGAGCAATAAAAACACAGTTTTACCTTTTCAATTTCTGGCAAGTCCCTGATGGTGGGGATGGCACCTTTTCCCAAACGGAGCTTCGAGGCCAAGTTCGCCTGATATTGCCCCAAATTTGTAAATGATTCCGGTGTAAAATGTTTAGCGCACACACCTAACGATACGCCACTTGAAAGAGTTGTTGGGACAGCGTCATTAAAAATGAATTTCCTCCACTGTTCCCTGATAGTTTCGTCCGTTTTTGGTAGATAAAACACATTTGCATGTTGTTTGTGGCAGTCAACCACAGAGCATCTCAGGTGTGCACTCGGTTTCTCCATCTTTCTCGAGTCACCTAAACTGAATCTGAGGGGGAGAGGGGGAGAGGGGCGGGCTTCCCGCGGCATAGGTTTGCGGTGTCCATATTTGGTATATCCTCCCCCGTCTTGACGTCAAGAGGGGGAAGAAATCAAAATCTCGTTTTTTCGTGCGCGTGCGCGTGCACGTGGCCTTTTTTACAAACCCTGAGGTAAACAAACGCTTCACTTTTAAATATCGGCTTCCCGGCCAGTGTACAATCATTATGCAATCATAACATACATTGATTCTCGTGGAAAAGTGAAATTTCTACATTATGACTTCTTTAAAATGTCTCCTGCTATATTTTACATATTCATAATCATTAATTTTGCCGGTTCGTTGTAACAGCTTTTAGGTGCTTTATTGGCAGCGCCACCCTTACATGTTACATGAATGCATCAGCACCGAAAACATGGAGATTTTTTTCTTTTGGGGGGCATTTTGTTTGTGTTCAGGCTTTCTCAGTTGTCTTTAGGCGCGATGTTACGAGGACGCTGCTAATAAAGTTGCGAGTATGCCTACACACTGGATTCACGTTTATTATTATATTTAAAAAATACCCCAGTTTTTATGCTGGTCGTATCATTTTATTTTGTTGTATTTATCCGCCACACCTTAAAGGCCGGTCCGTGAAAATATTGTCTGTTATTAAACCGGTCCGTGGCGCAAAAAAGGTTGGGGACCGCTGACTTAGACAGCTCATCATGGAGGTCCTCGAAGAAGGGGAGAGACTGATGTTGTGGTCTCTCCCCCCTTCCATCGGACAGAAACCTATCCTCTAGCTTACTACGTTTGGGGGTCTCTTGTTCGCATGGCCAGTCAAGCTGTAACCTGTCCACCGCGTGAGTAACCACCTCGAGCAATTCCTTGACAGATCTTTTTTTCACGAGAGGAATGCTCAGAGGTAGGCTGCTCGAGGTCCGCAGACCCAAGAGATATATCATCCCCTTCGTGAGCCGAAGAAGCACCGGAGCGCGCTTCTGGATCACGAGAAGGGACGTGTGGATCTGGTGACTGAGCAAGCGAAAGGGACGGACCCGTCTCTTGCTCGTCACACAGATCCATGCGAGAGCCCCACGATGGTAATGTGGGTGCGGTCTGGAAATAGTTTAGACGAGCACGCAGCATTTTCACTGTGAACAGTTCACAATGCTCGCCTTTCTCTAATGCTAGAACCGCGTGCTTGTCCCCCAAACAAACAAAGCAGTAATCGTGTGTGTCCAGCTCAGACATAGGATGGGAGCATGGAGGAACACAACGCTTACTCTGCTGTTGACTCATTTATTTTCTTTTTTTGACTTCTTAAACTCTTTTAACAGACTTTCAGAGAAAAAGATTGAGAAATTAGAATTTTCTGCACACTGCCTGATGAAACTAACTCCTAGCAAAGATCTGTAGTCAGATAAGAGATAGCGGAGAGAGTTTTGACGCACACATGCACAGTATGGTCTGAAGACAAAAGACCTGACGATGCACCTGTGGTTCATCTATTTATAGCCTCGTGTCGCGGGTGCGCGCCGATGACGCCATCGACCGAGGCTATATTACCTCCGGGTCAATTCTATTGACGTGTTACACACAATATTCACAGCTGGTCACGATTAAAGATGTTGCCAATGCGCTTTTGAAAAGGAACTGCAATTCACTTAACGCGAGAGAATCAGCGTGATTCAATTTTTCTTCTGCCGAAGATTAAGATTACTTTATTGCATTAACTGCTTAGTCTAGTCTTACAAGTTAGTCTTCTAACATTTGCTTCAAGACTGGTCATAACTTTAAAGTCAGTTACATAAAAAGGTTGATTGGTCTAATCTGAATCCAATAAGTGATTAGCCCTAATTACCTAGACGGTTAGTTCACCCAAAAATGAAAATTAGCCCATGATTTACTCACCCTCAAGCCATCCTATAGGTGTATATGACATTCTTCTTTCAGAAGACTCTTTTTTTTTTTTTTTACTCTTTTGCCGTAAATCAATGCATACGGCCTTCTGCCGGAAGCTAGTTATTTTAGTCAATAAAGTTTTAAATATCGATATTTTTCTTACACGAACGCATCGCTTCGCTTCAGAAGGCCTTTATTAACCCCCCAGAGCCGCGTGGATTACTTTTATCATGAATGGATGAGCTTTTATGGACTTCAAAACAGAAACCGGCCATTCACTACCATTATAAAGCTTGGAAGAGCCAGGATATTTTTTTAATATAACTCAGATTGTATTCGTCTGAAAGGAGAATGTCATATACACCTAGCTAGGAGGACTTGAGGGTGAGTAAATCATGGGCTAATTTTCACTTTTGGGTGAATTATCCCTTTAAGACACAGTCTTAACTTAGAGTCTATGTTTGCAACTGGATCCTGATTGGTCCAATTTCGGTTTGAGAACTCCCTGTGTAAGTTACTATGGAGATGAACAGCGCTACAACCCAAGCCACTTTAATTTATAACTAAAACCCAGAGTTAGCGCAAAATAAACTGAAACATAGCCTACCTATCCACCTAAACCAGCTTCATATAGGACCCCGAGCTAAAAATAAAAAAAATGGCTGATTAAGTCATCAGAAGGGGTGATTTATTAAACTGATCTCTTAACTGAAATTAAACTTGACTGGAATTACTCCCCACCCCCCTTGAGCACCATACTTGGCTGTGCCTGTAGTTTATATATGTGACACTTTGCTTTGCAAAACAGGAATGTATAAAGTACAGAGAAATTAAATTGATCTCCAAGTCTCCGTTGCTCACCAAGGCTGCATTCATTTAAATCAGCATTCATAAATTGAAATATGAAATTTATAGCCTATCTAAATACATTATAAGTTAAAATGCACATTGTTCTTGAGGGATCTTCCTCCTTTTAATTTTTTTGACAACTAAAAAAACTGTCCTACATCAGCTTATTATTTTCACATTGTTTCAATGTTTCTGTTTAGGCCTAGTGCCTACATAATTTGTAAATTTGGGTGCGTTTTTAAAATGTTATACTGCAGCAGTACCTAAATACAACTTTGTGAAGTTGTAAAAACATTGGAAAATAGCATACTTCCTTATAGTAGGCAAACAAAAAAAACAGTAGGCTATGTGACAAAAGAAGTATGTCTGAATTCACAGTAGCCTACTCATAAAAGAGTAGGCAAAAAGTACCCAGTAGTAGGCTAATTTCTTACTTATAAAAAAAATAAAAAAAAATAAAAGTAGCCTACTTCAAGAAAGTATGCGATTTCAGACCATTTTGTGCTGGGAAGGCAAGTGAGAAGCTTTAATGGACCAGACCCATTCTTCTCTACTCAGATGGTGTTAATAAGTTACAAAACTTATTGTTTTTATTTACAAAAAAACAAAACAATATTTTCAAGAAGAATCTTTTTGTTTTATGGCGGTTGGCAAACCAGTTTATGGTTAATTTCCGCAACCTACTGAGTTGGAGTGAAGTAATGACGTAAAAAGGTTAAAAAAATTCTAAGCAACTAAATCCTAACAACTATGTATCATTAAGTTAAGTTAAGAGAGCTTTGTGGACAATACGTTTTTCAATTTATGGTTTAAAAATCGAAAAAATCTGAAGCAAAGGCGCTAGTCGCTGAACCAGTGCGACAGATGGTGGTAATGCGCCATCGCACGTTCACGAAGAAGAGTAAAGGAAATGCGATGACGTGTTACGCAAGTGGGCGTCAAACACACTGACGCTTTGGACGCAGGCGCAGTCGGGCACACGCACGCACAGGCTCGGCGAGGAAATAGCATTCAAACAATAATTATTTATGTAAGCGTTTTGTTTCTTGCACATCTGTAAAAATAAGTTATTGTTTTCTATTTTCATGAGATAGTTACAGTCTGTGTCTATAACTGCGTTCATATTTTCAAATTGTAGTAACGATAGTTTCGAAGGAACCGGCTTTATGCGATCAGGCGGCTAGGCCTCGCCTGGCCCGCAGTGTCTCGGTTCAAGCATGCATCCCTCCTGGGGAGGATACGGAGGTGGACCCCAGCCTCCTCCACACTTCGGCCCGCGGCCTCATCAGTTTAGGGGAGCTCAGCCCCCACCTCCAGCTGCACCACCACCAGCACAAGCAGCAGCTGGAGGAGGATTTGGGGGATATGGAGCTCCGTCGGTGCAAGCGTCATCTAATTTCTCTAGTTTACACGAACAGCATTTACAACAAATGCAGCAACTGCAGCAGCTCCATCAGAAGCAGCTTCAGTCTGTGCTGCATCACTCCGGCAACACCAACACCAGCAGCGGGCCTTCTCCGTACTGGCAGGCCGGCGGTGCACCACCCAACACTTTTCAGGATCCCTCAACCCTGAGAGGTCCGGCAGGCCCGCCTCAGCCTCCTGCGCCTGAGGTGAAACCTCCAGCGCCCGAGCCCGCATCCTCTTCCTTACCTGCAGCTCCAGTACCACAGGTTAGCGAAACCAGTTCATCGGTGGCGGATGAAAAGCCAGACTTTTCGTCGATGTCTCAGCAGGCAAGCTTCTCTTGCATTTCTTCTTCCTCTTCTTTCTCTTCTTATTAATGTTGTGTTACTGTACCAACAAATAAATGTATACAGAACATTCGATTTCCTTCTTGGGTAGAGTAGCCTACAATATAATTAGCATATTTAGAAATCATATATTTATTTGGGTAATTTTAAACTTCCTAAAAGTATTGCATGCCATGTCCTGTTGTGTGATCATGTCATACTTTGTTTAAAACTTTTTACAAACAATATTTGAATTATCTTTTATAATTATTAACCATACACCTTTTATTATCTGACTACAATGAGTATTTTTTTTGGTTCTTTATCAAAGAGCCATTGAATTAACGAGTAATGACGAAAAGTTAATTATAATGCTGAAAACCTTTTCATAGCACCTGGAATACACATTAAAAGCTCATGAACATGTTTTGTTTACTGCCCATTTACAAAGAATGTCGTAGTACAATTATCCAAAACAATTATATTGTTATAATGGAATATATTGATCGTTTTCCAAAAGTTTCCCAATGTTGTAGGCTATAGTCTAACTGTCTCATTTAAATCAGAGATTCCCTCAATTAGGCTAAGTAAATATTCTGTCAAGTTTATGTAGGCTAGTTTTTCTTTTGTACAGCATACACATTGACATTCTTAAAGGGATAGTTCACCAAAAAAGAAAGAAAATGATGTCATCATTTACTCACCCCCCATGTTGTTCCAAACCTGTATGAGTTTCTTTCTTCTTCATTCTTTTGATATTTTGAAGAATGTTAATAACCAGACAGTTGATGGTAGCCATTGATTTACATAGTAGTTTTCTATGGAAGTCAATGGCTACCATCAACTGTTTGATTACCAACATTCTTCAAAATACCTTCTTTTGAACAGATGATAGGGACTCATACAGGTCTGGAACAACATGAGGGTTAGTCTAGTAAATTATGACAATTTTCATTTTTGGGTGAGCTATCCCTATAAGACAAGGCACAGGTCAAAAAACAGTGCAGGACAGTAACATTAAAGGGTTAGTTCACCCAAAAATGAAAATTATGTCATTAATGACCCTCATGTCGTTCCAAGCCCGTAAGACCTCCGTTCATCTTCGGGACACAGTTTAAGATATTTTAGATTTAGTCCGAGAGCTTTCTGTCCCTCCATTGAAAATGTATATGGTATACTGTCCATGTCCAGAAAGGTAATAAAGACATCATCAAAGTAGTCCATGTGACATCAGTGGGTTTAGTTAGAATTTTTTGAAGCATCGAAAATACATTTTGGTCCAAAAATAACAAAAACTACGACTTTATTCAGCATTGTATTCTCTTCCGGTTCTGTTGTCAATCCGCGTTCATGACTCCGCAGTGACGCTTCTGACGTAAGACGCTGCTGACATGCACACTTGCGCACCATTTAAAAAAATATAGCAATACCAAAATACAAACAATGTAGAATAGCTTGAATACAGCATGCGTCTCCCTCAGACTGTAAACGAAGCTCGGGCGCACCAGATAACACGTCAGCAGCGTCTTACGTCAGTCACTGCTGAGTCGTGAACGCGGATTGACAACAGACCCGGAAGAGAATACAATGCTGAATAAAGTCGTAGTGTTTGTTATTTTTGGACCAAAATGTATTTTTGATGCTTCAAAAAATTCTAACTAACCCACTGATGTCACATGGACTACTTTAATGATGTTTTTATTACCTTTCTGGACATGGACAGTATACCGTACATACATTTTCAATGGAGGGACAGAAAGCTCTTGGACTAAATCTAAAATATCTTAAACTGTGTTCCGAAGATGAACGGAGGTCTTACAGGCTTGGAACGACATGAGGGTGAGTCATTAATGACATCATTTTTGGGTGAACTAACCCTTTAACATTCAGTCGGAAAAATCATATATGAACGAGTTTACGTTAACATCACAGGATTTTGCATACTCTTTGGCCTTCTCTCATTGCAAATTAATGACCTAGCGAATAGTGTTTTCCAAGCAGCTCCTTGTGTTTTATATTAGCTTCTTTGAATGCTCTTTCCCTTCATTCTTTTCATTCTTCATTCTATTTTGTTCATGAAAGAATTCTCTTTTCCTGCTTGAAGCCAAAGTGGTTGGGATGATACTGCCGTACAAATGACTTTATCTATTTATTATGGTAAATTTTAATAAATTAATTTAAATTTCATTTAAAGAGTATGCTTCCTTGCCTCTGCTTTCAGATTCAAAAAATTTCAGCATCAGTTTTCTTGTATGTCGTAACCAAACATGGCACTCATATTGGAATATGTGCAATGGAGTATAACAAGAGATCTAACTACTTAATTGCAATTGTATGGCTTCAGAAGTCTTGGAATATAGCTTTTTTTGGTTGGGTGTTTTTGTCCTTTTCTCAATAGACATGGACATTTAAATATAAACTTTTACATTTGAGTGAAATATTTATGTTATTAAAAGTATTAAGTTTGTACAGTGTACAGTGTTTGAATTCAAACAATGCGAACATTTTATATTTGTGTTTGTGTACAGGAGCAGCAAGATTATTGGTATCAGCAGCACCGTCAAAATTTGCAAAAGCTGAAAAATGAGAAGGCGAAGCAGAATCAAAGTTCAGCTAATGGAGGCCATGCTTCAGTTCCTCCGCCTCCAGTTGAACCCCCAAAGAGCACCCCTCCACCACCACCTCCCAAAGAGGAACCCCCTCCTCCCCCACCACCTGAGGAATCGAAGGTAATTTCTTCTGCACTATTTTCACCCAGTTTTTTTGTTTTAAATATATTTTATGTTTTTGATATTTTTTTCAACCTGTTTTATACCTTTAAAAATGTGATTGCATCAATTGATTACTTGTATAAAATGTATAGGGGTGTAATGATCTCGTGCTCGTGAACTCAATATCGTGTATCATTTCATCTCGTGAGCTAAGTGTATCGTCACACCCCTAATAATTTATATCATGTTTATCTGATTACTGATATTCATTACAGCCCAGTGGCATCAATGATACAGGAGACCCTGCTGAAGCAGCACGTCTTCAGCAGCTGCAGGCGGCAGCTGCCCATTGGCAGCATGTGCAGCATCAAAGGGCCAGCCTTCAGTACCAGGCACTGATGCAAGAGCATGCTCAACTACAGCAGATTCTGCAACAGTACCAACAGGTTATACAACAGCCTGCGCATCTCCAGGTACAATCTCCTGTCTTATTAAATTTTCTCAGTGATTCTTAATTTGCATGGTTGGCTCAGAAAAAGTGTAAAATAAGGTTACATTATTATTTACGATTGTTCAATTATATCCACCAGACCTTGCCCTTGGAAATGCAGTTGCAACACTATGAAATGCAGCAACAACGATTTTCTCCATTGTACCAAGAATGGGACAGGCACTTTAATTTGTGGTTAGAACAGTTTCAGACATACCCACATAAAGACCAGCTGCACGATTATGAAGCCCAGTGGAGGCAATGGCAGGAGCAAATGAATTCAACTTCAGCTCATCTGCAAGAGAGAGTCACTACTCTAAGAGCCATGCAACATCAGTATGGTACAGGTCCTTCATATGGGAGCATGATGGGACCTTATGGGCAGCATAGACCCCCCGGACAAGATGGAAACATGCATTTAGCTGGCCCAGGGCTTCCATCTATGCCTCCACCAGTTAACATGGATGCAATGTCAAGACCACAGGGCCCACCACCTTCTGGACCAGGTATTCCACAGGGGCTATCACCTGCAGAACCTTTCCCATCGTCTGGTCCAGATTCTGTCTCTGAAACATTTAAAACTGCTGGACCACATGGGCCGGGGGTTCGACCACCTGGACTGGGGGTCCGAACCCCTGGGCCTCATGGAAGATTTGATGGCCCAAGGTATTGTATTTAGAATAAGGATTAATTGGGTAATATTTTTTTTCTGGAGCTACTGATTTCTGATTTTATTTCATTTCTTTTCAGGTTTGAAGGTCCCAGAGGCCCACGGTTTGAACAGCCACCCCAGCAACGGTTTAGTGGGCCGCCCAGATTTGACGGTGGCCAGCGATTTAGTCGACCTCCCAGAGGTAATCCTCTACTCCCAGGGGCTCCAGCAAGACTTGATAACCCCCCTAGGCAGAATGCACCTACACGTTTTGAAAGACCCCATATACCCCCTCAACAACCAGGGCATGGACAGCAATCCAGTCCTGTCCCTGGAATTCAAACAAAGCAACAATCAGCAAAACCTGATGCACCACCAGTTCCTCCAACTCAAACAGGCCCAGAAAAACATAAAGATCGCTTAGATCATAGTAGCAAAAAAGATAGTGCTTCCACTGGTCCTTCACTGACAGATGACATACTGGACTCAGTGGATGGATTTTTTATTCAGAGTGGACCTATTCCTCAAACTCAGGATACTAAATCTGAGAATACCATTGCTGATACTGCAAAGCAGGATAAGCGGATAGAAGATGCTTCTAAACCATCCTTACCTACAGAAAATCCAAACACCACCAACAAGAAATCTCAGAACTCTAGCTCACAACCTCTTAAAACCGGTCATGTTGCAAATGGGCCACCACAACATGCAAAGCCTCCTCAAAACGATAAGTTTAAACCTGATACAATGAAGGAGGCTACTAGAGGGCCACACATGATTACTCAGACTGGTCCACCACAGGCCACACGAGGGAGAGGAAGGGGCCAAGGGCCAGTGCCTCTTCGGGGCAGGGGCCGTGCACGTGGTCGAGGGCAGTACAGGGGACAAATGGCTGATCCCAACTGCCAGAGAGAAATTATGGAGGAGGATCCCTATGACCATCAGGAAACCGATGGCGCAAGGCATGAAGAGGACCAGGATTTGGTTTGGAAAGATCCCTCTTTAGATGGTCCGGGAGAAATAGAGGACCAGGAAGCACCCCTTGAGATGTGGCATCCAGAGGAGGAACACTTCCCAGAAGAGTACCCAGAGAGCACTCCTCCAGGCGAACACTGGGAAGAAGAACCACAGGATTATTGGGAGGAAGAAGATCCATATTGGGCAGAGAGAAGACCTCCCATGCTTGCTAGGCCTCCTTTTCATCCAGGGGGCCCCAGAAGACCCCCTTTCAATCCACGATTTATGCTTCATGGTCCAAGACGCCCCCCTCCTCCTGGAAGTTTGCAGCACAACCCACATGGACCTCCTCACATGGGACCACGTGGGGGAATGGTACCACGATTCAGACGCGGTGTAGGCCCATGGGGAGCACCACCCTGCCATGACATGATGGAGCGAGACATGAGACGGCCACTACCACCTCATGAAATCTTGGCAAGGGAACCAGCTGGATCTCTTGAATATGATGAAGAAATGGACAGAGAACCTGCATGGCCTCATCCACGTGGTCGAGGGCTGAGACGTCCTCCTTTACCTCCCCACGAAATGGGCAGAGAGATAAGAAGACCACCTATGAGGCCCCCAATGCCAATGGAGAGGTGGCGTGTCCCACCTGCCCATGAAGAAGGAAATTATGATGAGGAATACCCATATGGTGAAGAAGATGATGCACTCAGAAGGCCTATTCATGATTATCATCCAGATTATGAGCAAGACGATGAGTATTATGGTTCTCGTGAGGAATGGGGCAGGGAGCAGCTTGACCGAGACTATCCTCCGCATCATCGCCCAGAGGCCATTAGAGAGGATCCTTGGTTAGAGGGAAGAGAAAAATCATTCCCATTTGAGGAAGAGGATCGATACAGAGAGGAACGAAGAAGACCTTGTTACCCTGATGATCCGCCTTATCAAGAACGAGATAGGGATCCTTCGTTTCACTCTCATCCTGATTGGGAAAGGCCACCACCTCCACAAGAGAGAGGTTACTCTCATCCAGTTGGTGAAACAAATCCCCAATATGAACATAACCCAGAGCCTCTAGCTGGCCTGCCTGCACCTCATGCCCCGGATACCCCACTTGAGCAGTCTTCACCTACTGCAAATAAAGCTGTACTTGCTCTTTCTCAAAGGCAGCATGAGATCATTCTAAAAGCTGCTCAGGAGTTGAAAATGATAAGGTAACATTTATTTCCCAACCGTGTATCATTATTTAAATAACATTCAAGTCATACAGGCCAACTGGCTGAGATTTCATAAGTTGAAATCTTAGAGATTTTATTTAACCTTATAGAGAGCTCCAGGAAAGCAAGAGGGCTTTGGGAGATGCTCCCAACCCAGATTCAACTGGGTTGCCTTCAGAACTTCCTCCCGGAATTCTTGGATTGGAAATTACACCTGAGGTTAAAAGTGCTCTGCAGGTATGCCAACTTTGGGTTTCAAATTATGCTCCTTGATTCAGAAACTAATGTCCAATATTGCAATAGCATGTTATTGATAAGCCACTGATTGAATGAGCATTTTGTTTTTTTTAAAGGCCACCAATTTATTGTCAGAAACGGGACAGACCTTGGAAGCTGGTTTGGCCCCTTCAAATCAATCTACAGACTTTCTTCATTCTTCAGCACCTGTCCCTACAGCCACATTCATTGCTAAAACAGTGGACTATGGGCATGGGCGTGGTCAGTATATATTCTGCCTCTCAACTGACATAATTTTAAATGTATTTAGTCAAATTACATTTTGTTTTCATTTAACAGATGTAGGTTCAACAGTGGAAAGGATATCTTATGGAGAGAGGATTGTGTTGAGGCCTGCACCACCGCCATCTGAGCGACTGTATGAGAAAGGTTGGTTCTGTTCTATTAATATTGGGTTTGTTTGCATAAGAACGTTCGGTTTGTTTATTTTCATTTGTGTTTTCTTTGTGTGATGAACTTCTTCTCTTCTTTATTAGAACTGCTTGGCCCTAGAGACCCATACTATGACAGAAGAAGTGACCCATATGGTGGTCCCCGAGATTATGACAGGGATTGGGAGAGAGATCCATATAGGGAGAAGCCAGCACTGGATTATGAGAGAGACAGATATGAAAGGGACCGTTACCTACGAGATGAACGGTAGGTACCTCAAGACCTTGCTGCTGCATCCATTTCTCACAGTAGCATTTGATATTTGTATTTTATACCCATATTGGTTCATGAATATTAAAACACTTCATTATCTACATCAAAATATCTGTGAAGAGCACTAGTTTGTCACAGACTGAAAAAATATTTTTTTCGTATGTCTGGTTTCAGACCTCCACTTGGGCCTCGTCCAGGACACCGAGACAGAGAAAGAGATCACCCAAGCCGCTCGAGCAGGGACCGAGAGGTTTATAGCCGATCAAGCTATGAGAGGTCTTCCTATGAAAGGAGTCTTGAGCATTATGACCATGGATCCTCAAGCTATGGAAGTAAGTGATTTATAAAAAAACAAATACATCTCTTAACCTTAATAAAATAATTTCCCATTTCAACTTTAAATGTTAAAATGCTTTCTCCAATTCCATCTTTAATGCAAAGACGAGAATAAGAAATACAATTGTAGGTTGATTCCCCTTGTAAAGTGTAAACACAATGGCTTACCTGATCAACTCAACTCAGCTAATGTTGTGACTTTGGGATGAGAATTGGGATCAGTGTTTGGGGAAACCTCTTTGAAAACAGCTAGTGGCCCAGAAATTACACATTTCACTTTAACTGAAAGTGTAACTTTGGCAATTTTCAACCCACGTTGTATTGTTACAATGTCGGTAGTAGATGTACATGAATAATCTTTACTCATTCTACGTGTTACCTGGGCCGAGAAATTTATGTTTATTTGTCAGAAAAAGTCAAACATGCATGGGCATTTTTCTATCCCTGCCCACAGACAGTCAGATCGACAGAGGAATAATAAAATAGCGGTTAATGTAAGGGTAGGTTTAGCACTGAAAATTGTCTGTCTACGTTTAAAAAAGCATTATGGTAAAATTGGATCTCCATGGCAACAGCTTTCTTACCTGTATGCGACGGCATTTTGCTTAGGGAAGTTGGGCGGAACTGATGGAACAGCAGTTTATTTCAGTTTTCCCCCGCCGTTTGGCCTAAACCACTGTTTGTGCTCATCCAGTTTGACATGGTGTCTAGAAACATGGAGGTTTTTTCAAATTGTCCCTCACTGCGTTCTCTCCGTATTTACGATTCTTAGCCACCTTAAAGGGACACTTCACCCATGGGAACATTGATCTTCATTGAAAGTGGGTCATATATGTAGTCGAAATGTAAAATAAATTTTGAATTTGGTGCCTTCTTGACCGAGGAAAGAAAGAAAGTAACTTCAGGACGCATTTGTATGAAAGACAACAACTCCCACAATGCACCACATTGCACAGCTGCGCAAGCCACTCCCACTAATCCAGAACAGCATATGAATCACTCATCCGTCCATAAGGCTAGCTACCTACAACCGGAGCTTGAAATTCATTTCACACAAAATGTCTAACGTTAGTTATTTGGCGAACTCATTAATGAATTACTCCTCATTTGTATTTCTTTCGAAATGGTGAATTATTGCATGGTAACGTTACCGGGATGTTCAGTCAGATGCGGTGCGACCGTGCGAAACTAGGATGGTTCACAACACAAACGTCCGTGTCCTCGTCTGATTCAGAGATTTCGTCTAGGAGAAATTCTTTGCCGCAGACGGACTCTATCTCTGTGTTCGTAGCGGTTCGTAGTTGCATAGTGAGATCACCGGCGCCACCAGTCCGCCCTAACTCGAGCCAGTCTGGGCTTCTCGTCCGCGACAGGCAGGTCTTCCGCCTCGGCTGCTCTTCGCTATAATGTGGCTTGTAAAGGTAGCCACAAACACCCGATTCGAGCAGCAGACTTCCGAAATCCTCTTCTTCTACATCATATTGAGTAACGTTACCCTCCGCTATTGTCATATCTTCACAGCTGGCTCCACAGTGCCTGTTAGCTTAGCTTCCAAACAAGATGGAGGATATTGCTTTCAGTTTCAGAAAGTGAAGTCCCACCCACTGATCTGTAATAGGTCTGTAGCGTGAGCGGGTCCCGCCCCCTGGAATAATGAGGAGCTAGTGTTTGTAGTCTCTACACTTTTCAATGAAATGTGACTTCCTGCTTATTATGACGCAAAATGATGATTTTTACGTCATAATAAGCAGGAAGTAAAACACTTAAATCCTTATTTCTCCCATCTCAGGGAAAAATGAACGAAAAATCCACGTTTATTATAATATATGACTGGGTTTCTAACAATACAAAGCTTAATGCAAATGGGTGAAGTGTCCCTTTAAGCTGCTGCCTACAACACGTTAGATCCTTCACTGGAAACCTAAAGTAACCCATTCCCGCTAAACTTTTAATCTTTGAGTTCTTGCACCTGGGAACAATACAGACACCATTATGGCTAAAAGTTTGCCAAGAAGTATTTCAAACTAAAGCAAGGCAGTATTCAACTCTGGTAAGTGTATCCATAGCAGACTGGTGGGAGTGACCTTGGACGGCAACATGCCCAGTGCATTATGGCTGTTGAAGTTTCCCTACCTATTTAGTAAACTGGAAAACAGCTTTTCTCTAGTCAGGTAGTCGATTTCAAAAAATGTTTTGCCTTTCTACTGCAAGTTTTTTTTAATATACCCCTTTAAAATGGTCCTGGTGTGCAAACCAGTCAAAAGTGAAGTCACTATCAGTCCTCTAAACAGGTTCAAGGGATGAAAACAAAAAACGGAAATTAATACAATTTGAACAGGAAACAAAATCATGTTTAAATGCTCTGAAACAGACACGCTTAATTGAAATTACCATTAACTGGTTAATAACCTAATTTACCGTTCTGTTAAGATTTTAATTTGGCAGTCAACCAATCATGAATTCTGCACTGCAAACAGTCTCCAAAATGCATGCAGCACTTGAACTACTGAAGTCACAAGCTCTTAGTATAAAGTTCAATTCAAGCTCTGGTATAAAATATATATTAACCAGTATTTGTTTCTAATCAAATGGTTTCTGGAAAGATAATGTTACAAAAGGAACGCATGACCAGAAACGCTAAAATATTGAATCTGCTCTGAGTGAACCCACTGATTTTTTTTTTTACCCTTTTTTTCAGTTTTTAAGCCCTTGTCAATATATCACGAATAACTAAGTAATCGAGCCTGAGAAGTTGCGACTTGTGTAAGATACCTATATTTCTTACCCAGGTGATCGGAGGAGCTATCCAGATGAGCGCCCCCCACCCTCCACATCACTGCCCGCTCCTGCACCTGTTGCCCCTCCTCGTGTGGAGAAGAAGCCAGAGACAAAGAATGCTGAGGACATCCTCAAAGTCCCAGGTCGATCAACTCGACCTGACAGGGTATGCCATAGTTGTTGTTTTGTTGTTGTTGTTATTATTATAATAATTATGCTCTACTTTTGAATATCATGCTTTACCCACAGTATTTTTTTCTTTTCAGATTGTAGTCATCATGCGTGGATTACCTGGAAGTGGCAAAAGTCACGTGGCAAAACTTATTAGGGTAACACATACGATATTTTTGTTTATTATTATTATTTTTCCCAAAAAATCTGAAAGTATGCTTGGTCTACTCTGGCCTGTTATGGAATTTGACAAGTCCCTCAGGGTGAATGTTGAGTTGCCTTCAAATGACTATATACTAAACTGGAGGCTGTTATTAAGCTAGCTCATAAATATACAGAAAACTAGCCGCAGTAGGAAACAATTTATGCTAATGTTGTCTCTACTGCCCCTGCTGACAATGAGACTGCAGTGCATATTTGCATTTCATTATGATTTCATCAAGCTAGAAGTGCTTGAGATGAGATGTTTTGGGCCAAAGAGACTTCACATAGCCAAAGGAAAGAACAAAATAACACTTTTGCTAATGTAATTTCCTTTTTTTGTAAATGACTTTGTCATTTCAATTCATCCATGAAGTAATTATGCTTTTACTGATGTAGGACAAAGAGGTTGAATGTGGTGGTGCACCACCCAGAGTGCTTGGTCTGGACGATTATTTTATGACTGAAGTGGAAAAAGTTGAGAAGGACCCTGATACTGGGAAGCGCGTCAAGAACAAGGTTTGAACTAGTTCTTTGTGTTCGTTATTTATTTTAAATGAAAAACCTCTACTAATTTTCTCGAACTGATCATGCAAATCTTCCTGGCCATCTTCATCAGGTGCTCGAATATGAATATGAACCAGAAATGGAAGATACATATCGAAACAGCATGTTGAAGACATTTAAGAAAACACTGGATGATGGATTTTTTCCCTTCATTATCCTGGATGCCATTAATGATAAAGTGAAATACTTTGACCAGTTCTGGAGTGCTGCTAAGACAAAAGGTTTTGAGGTGAGCTTCATCTTTATTTAATGTACATTTAAGTAGTTCCTTACTAGGAATGAATTGAAAACGCTAGCCATCTATGTAGAGCAGCAGTATCTACTTAAGATCTATGTTAAATCTCACTTTTTATTCTCAGGTGTACTTGGCTGAAATCACCACTGATCACCAAACATGTACAAAGAGAAACATACATGGGCGAATACTAAAGGATATTACGAAGGTATTTTCTTTAACTTAATTTGCGTTTTGAGTAATACCACCAGAACTACATGATGCCATTTTTTAATGAGCCTGACTAATAATGTGCATTTTGTGTACAGCTGGCCAGTGGCTGGGAGTCTGCACCACCCCATATGATACGACTAGATATCAGGTCTCTACTGCAGGATGCGGCAATTGAAGATGTACGTTTGTTGATGACTTGTGCCATTATTATGTTCATTAAAGAAATTGTAAATGAGTTTTCCTTATTTTCTTCTCATAGTAACATAAACTGCTTTTGTGATAGGTGGAGATGGAAGACTTCAACCCATCTGAAGAAGAACCAAAGGCTGAAGTGAAAAAGGAGGATGACGACGAGACGGATCTGGTAGGACCTCATGTTGCATGCATGCTTCTTTTATCCAATAATTTAAACTGTGACTTTATAGTTACTTGACCCACTTTCTCACCTAAACACGGTAAGTACTCTTATTATTGATCAATGTTTCAGGATACTCTTTCCCAATACAAGTTGACAAAGATGAAACAAATAAAAAAGAATATTCCTGAGACATGGCATCTCCTGGGGTTTTTGAAGTAATTGCAATCCATATTCTAAATATGGATTATTAAATGCTTTCTCAAGCAAATTTATTGGCAACAGCACACATCATGTTGTCTCACTAAAGGCAGTTACTTGACCTAACTTGAAAGTGTTTGAAAAATTAACAAACTTTGATGTCGTAAAGTATTGTAATTTATAATGGTTTTTATAATTGTCTTTCTGTTTATCCTCCCAAATCTTCACATTTACTTAATCCTTATTTAAAGATCCACAACATTTGAGCTAATTTAAAATAATATTTTAATTACGAAACTGTCCATTGAGACTTGTAATTGGTAATGTATATATTTCTTAAATGTCACTGGCAGAACTGATCTCTTGAGTAAAATGTAAGCTAAGCTTTTAAAACTGTGCAATGTTAGCTGAAACAACATGTTTCAAATGCATTGCTCTTCTGTCATCACTAGGTTTAAACTAGGAGCAGAGTCGTTCTTTTAACTAAGACCTGTAACTCCTTCAGCAGAATCGTTAGTTACAGTGTGTCAAATTTAGAGGTGAAGCACAACTTTATTAGTATGGTATGAAGTGAATCTGTTAATAAGTCTCCCCTTTCAACTCAAGCATTGCTATGGCTACTCTTGAGTGGAAGATTTAAGTATCAAAATACAAGTCAGCTTGTAAAACTTCAGACTTTTGATGGCTTATTTAGAGCATTTTTGTGCTATGGCTTCCAAATGGATGCAATAATTTCCCATGATGTAGCTGTTTTGTGTAATAAATCTTATTTTATCTAGCCAAATATTTTACAGCCTCACAATTAGTATGCTCTTCACACAGAAACATCTGTATTGTATGTCCTGCTTTATGTTGTAGTTGAACTCCTAATACAGACCTTTTGTTGTGGGACTTGAAATTCAATGCAAGGCTGAATGCATCTCAGTTTCGTCTTGTAGGAAGCTCTACATTACTCTGCACTATTGTCTTTGAGGCTTATTTTAAAACGGGTCTCACAATAGAGCCATTAATTCTGTCAAGCTACTTTTAGAAGGAAACTAACTTTTTTGTAGATGTGTGAAGACCTAAACCTAAATCACGAGCTTGCCATACAACTTGGTCTTTATTATGTTGATAAAAGCTTAAACTAGGTTTGTTCTAACAAGCTGGAATTACAGTAAAAAAAAATTAATTTTGGATATTGTAAGAACATTGTAAGAAAGCAAGGAAGCTATTACATTAGGAATTATGAGGAATTAACATGCACGCTAAAGAGATGATGGTTTTTCCTTTCATTAAAAATTGGACTTAAAGAACAGTTGACCTGAATGATGGCTTACCAAATGAGGGCAATTAAGCTTTTCTACATTTGAAAAAAATAACTATTTCAGTCTGTTTTATGCTGCGTTCAGACTACACGATATCATTCGTAAAAGACAATGGGCGTCAAGACGCAAGAATCGATCGATTCTTGTTAAGTGTGTCACTGTGGACAACAACTGACTGTGATGCTTCACGACAGAAAGACTAGCATGTTTCATTTTTTTCGGTCCTCCACTGAAAAAAGGGTGTAGGTTTAGGGGCACATCGTGGCCTAATGGTTAGAGAGTCAGACTGGTAACCTGAAGGTTGTAGGTTCAATTCTCAGTACCGGCAGGAAACGACTGAGGTGCCCTTGAGCAAGGCACATAACCCCCAATCACTCTCTGGTGTGTGCTCACGTGTGTGTGTGTTCACTACTCCTGTGAGCACTAACTTGAATGGGTTAAATGCTGAGGACACATTCTGAGTATGGGTTACAATACTTGGCCTTCACGTTACTCACTCACGACGAGTTCCGTCACATCTGTGGCATTGACCAATATCAGCACAGAAGCTCTTCCGTACACAGCTTTCAAACATGGCGAAATGAGAGACGGACGATGGTTTTGGTGCTGCTAGGTGGAATTATGCAATGGAGGAAAGGTTTGTGGAACTATGGCAACAATACTCCTGCTCGAGGGACTACCACGACAGAGTGAAAAAAACATTAATGCTGGTGAACGATAGCAGAGGCGCCTCAACAACCCGGTGAGTACTGGAACTAGCATGAAGCTGACAGGCTGCTTCTGTAGCTTTTGTTTTTAAGTTCTTGTTTCCGAAAGTCAGTCACTAGTTCTGCCTTCTCAATGACATCACATATGTTGTTAAAGGGGTCATATAATGGTACATGCACTTTTACAAGTTGATTGTACTGAATGTGTGTTGGCAGTGCCTGTACACAACCATCATAAAATGATGATAATCCATCCAGTGTTCACGGTCGTCACACGGTCGGATGCCCCTCCCACGATTGTTAATTGACAGCAGCGTTTCAACACAGACCCGCCCTCGCTTGTGAGCGTTCTCAATATAATTCATAATCCCACGTTTATAATGAACAACGCATTATGGTTATTGTGTTATTACAAACTGTGTACGCAGGTGTTAAAGTTAACGTGGTAATACTACACTAAGCTTACTTTTGTAGATGGTTTATAACGGTGTCTGTTACTGATTAAGAAGTAATGTAAAAAAAAAAGTTATAACTGCATGAAGATGAATGGTAATACAAAATTCTTAGGTGTCCTTCAACTACTGTTAGAAACATTCCTGCCGTGACCTCATGTCAGTGCGTCAGCCCTGACAGTTGTACCTAACACTGCATAGATAACGTTACGCATCACTGACAAGCCTACATTTACTGAAAAAAAAAAATGTCATGACCATTAGCTGTAACATCAATCTGTCAATGAACTAACACATACATCAGTAAACATATAGCGTTCGTATCTCACTACTCTACCCTGCCAGTACACACAAAGATAGATCAAAGTGACATTACGTTAACCAACCATTCAGAAACGTCCTGTTCGAGCCTTAATTGTCGAACTTCTTTGGGGCCGTCATTTTGTTCCGGGTCCAACTCCGGTTCAAATTGATACGGTTGCACAGTGTCCTCAGAGACTCCCGCTGCCATTCTTCAAAATATACCCTCAACTGTTGTCAAGGCAACACTCCACATGTGTTGTCAAAACGCCCCACAGAACAGAGGGGCGGGGTGAGCAAAGCTCATTATCATTTAAAGACACATGCACTTAAACGGCGTGCTGAAAACAGAGCTGTTTTTGACCAGGTAAAATGAGTGTTTTCTTACAATACTAATGAGAATTTTTAATTAAAGTATATTACAAACTTTTAATTTAGACACTAAAGAATCATATTAGCTTGTACAAAAATGGCATTATATGACCCCTTTAAAGATGGCAAGTGATGATTGGTCTGGAAGCAACGTGTAGTCTTACATGTTTCTTGTCCACGACACGAATTTAGGAGTCAAAATCACATAATCTGACACAGTGACTATCGTAACAGATACAAATATTGTGTAGTCTGAACCTGGCATTAAACAGTTTTAAACAGACAAATGACATGGTGTATTTTAGTTTAAGTAAAGGATTCTTTTATTTTGAAAAGCAACTCAAATTCAAGTGTTGTTTTAGATAAAGTTTGTCCATATGCTTATGGTTACTTGCAAGACAAAATTCATAAATAGTTATTTTTTTGTCTGTAATTTTTGTACATGTGGCCCCTTTTGCTATTGTATTGTTAAAATAAGTTGTATTGTTAAAATAAGTTGACAGTCTTTGTAAACTTGCTTTTTATGCAGTGTAAAGCTGAAATTTCAGAATATGAGTTAAAGAGTAGCACTGAATGAAGAAAAAGCCTAAGCACAAATCATTGCAGATGCCAAATGCCATTTACCTTTTCCATACTCCCAAGATTCCAACTTAATACATGTTTTTTGGCTTGAAACAAAGTAAAGCGTAAAGAAAAGTAAAAGAAGAAAAATCGATGTATCCTTGTTTTGGTCTCAACATCTAATCAATTCATCCCTCTTTGCTGGTGTCAGTAGCAGTCATGGAAAGCTTAAAAAAATGCTATTTATTTCAGGACCATTTTCAATACACATTACTTTCAACTACTAACCATGATTATATGCATTCTAAATATTCATATATTTCTAATGAACAGCTGGGGATGTAAGAGACCGTTCAGATCTTTGTAAAACAAGAAAACTCTTCCAACCTGGCTGTTCAATCCCATACCTTGTAATACTTATTCAGATCTTTAAAATTGTCGAAGAGCAGTATCTATGTTCTTGCAAATTGTGCAGCAATATTTCATTTGAATTCTATATTCATTGGAACTGGGGCAGTTATGTCCTATAAACTAGGCATGTGCGCCATGAATAATGAATTATTGGAAGAGATCATTTCAGTGGTGATCATTGTAAAATTAAACTTAAGCGTTCGCTTAATCAACATTAGCCAATATACCCAAATTTATTCAAAATCCGCTGAATCATTTGGCAGTGCAGGACCAATAAGTACAAACCCAATAGCCAGAATAAACAGAAATCCTCAAATAAAAGTCCTGATTTGAATGCACTTCTCATGGATGAAAAGTACTTGTACACATAACAGGCAGCAAAAAAAAAAAAAGCCCTGACATATTGTCAAGTAAGTTTAGTTTCCCATTTAAGCTGGTATCAAATTTCATATTTCCCTAATAACCAATTGTATAACAAGTCTTTGATCAAGGTCATTTTTATATGCCAGTTTGACATGACGAAGACGAAAATGGAAAAGTGTTGACAAAATACTCTTATCTTGCTCGTCTACTGAATGGACACAGAGGACATGGGGAAAAATGAATGCATGCAAGCTCTGATAATTTTTTCCTGCTCTAGTATACACTTTAAAAACAATACATTATTTTGAAATGTGTAGCATGGCAGAATTTTTAATGCAGCCATTGTAAAAAAATATAAAGCACATAAATGTGCAAAAAACATGAACGTAAACGTCTAGTCTTTCCAATGTCGACTAGAGCAGTCTAGTCGAGTAGTTTCGCACATCCCTATTATAAAATATAGCTATGACACAATTATGACCTGCGCAGGGATTTTTATGATCCATCACACAAACATCACTTGACGCATCAATGTTCCAGGGTGTTTTGAGTGTTCACACGCTTACCAAAGAGTGCATATTTACAGCATCAAACTTTGTCATGATTAGTTGCAAGTTGCAGCACCAATTATTGGTTTTGATTTATGTATATGTTTGTGTATCTTTGAGAAATGATACCAAACAGTCCTAAATCTATGTAAGATTAAGATTTTATAATCAGCTAGTTTATTTGTCTATAGACTTGGTACTCTGTAGCAAAGTGCTTTTGGACTGAAGCAATTATGCGATCCGATTTTATTAAATTCTACACACATTAGAAAAAATAATGCATTGAGGCAAAATGTGTGTTCATTATAAAACATTAGAATCTCTTATCCAGAAAATGTACGTATTGTCCAAAAAAATGAATAAATGTGTTTTATATTTAGTGCTATGCTAAATGCTAAAGGACAGCAGCACTCCAGGACCTACGTTGCCTATCCTTGGTGTAGATGGTCTCAGTTTGGATGACTTTAACCAGTGGTTCTGAAAGTGTGTGGGGCGCTCTGCCTTTAAAAAGCGGCACTGAACGCCAATTCCACTGAATCGTTCTTCAGACTGAATAAAAAAAAAAAAGTTTAAAGTAGGGCGTGGCCAAAAAGGTTTGAGAACCACTGCCTTATTACCAAAGATTTGTTTTCATTCTTGATATTTGTGTAAAAAGCCAGTATTAACTCTTTCCCTGCCATTGACCGAATTTTCCAGCAATCTGTGTTTTCACTGTTATATGTTAGGGGGTGCTATTACACACCTTCTGAAAGAGTACTGAACCTCCTGATTAAACCGCATGCGAGGAAGATGCAAAACCAAGCTATGTCATATGTAATCATGCATATGTAAAATACCGCAATCACCAACATTAAACAGCATATAAATCAAACCTGCCTAATGTTACCGAATGAAATGTCGACCCGGGACGAGCTATAGGACTGTGGAAGCATTAGGGGTGTTGATGGACTCGATCTGCTCCATCTGGCTTTTGATCATCATTCTGAATCTGATCCAGACATAGTCTTGGACAAAAACGTGATTTTGCCTTTTTGCTCAATGTTGCTTTTTTTGTTATTTATTTTTTTACAAAAGTTAACCACATTCAAGTGTTGATTAAAAAAGAATGCATGAAGCTAGAATAAAACAGGGGGTTTGTTCTTTCTTTTTCAGATATTCATACAACAAAATATCCTGGGGGGCATGAAACTTTTGTGGCGGTGGCTGGCAACTTAAAAAAACAAAACAAATGCTGGCGGGCAAAGAGTTAACACGTAGACATTTAATTTGAATTCTAATATGGGTATTTACATTTTAACTTTTCAGATTTTAATTGGGTGAAGTCAGTTTTACGGATTGGTACTGTATCCCTATAATTGAATTGAGATTCTTAATTAAAAAATGACAGAACTTTCTACTTTTCTATTTATATATTTGGCAGATGAAAGAAAAGCTTCCATTAGGTTAGTGTTTCTCAATCCAGAAATCCAGTGTTGTGCTGCTTTCTCTTGGGCAGGATTGAGAAATACTTCTGAAGGGTGCAGAGAATAATCATTCTCTGACTCCTTTGTCAGTCTTGAGTAATTCTTGTGTGCTGTGCTGTTGGCTTTTTGTCTTATCCCATAATGACCGATCTCTGCTGCAAAAATGTGTCTTGGCTTTGTGATTTACAATGAAATGAATGTGTAAAGCAGTCAACTCTGTAGAAATATATAAAAACCTCAGTAGTATTAAAATATGCATGCTCTTCTGTATTCAGTAGATATTTCCTCATTCTGAATAAGGACTGTTTATCAATTGCTGAGAGCTCATTGATGCCTTTGTGACTTATTAATGATCTCTTTTTCAAGCTTATTCTCTCATCATCCAAAGCATCATCATTGCTCCCCAGCCCCTATTCTATCCCTGTCCACCCTCTGTCACACTGTCTGTCCCCTCTGTCTCTCATCCCCTGAGGATTAACATTTGGAGTGTCTCTCTGTAATATAGGGATACCTTCCGAAAAGCAAATGGGAGATGGACACTTCAGAAGCAAAGCTTGGTGGGTATTTATTATTTATTTGTAGTTAGATAATCAAAGCAGTTTATGTCTGTACTGTATGTTGTCTTTTTTATATATAATTGATTTAAATATTTGGTGTCTTCTGGGTAATTTCAGACTTTTCCCCTGGGTTAATTAAGGTTTCAAGATTTCACATTGTATGTTTGCAACATTGTACGTTTGTAAATTTATCCCTGGATTTACAAATTTACAAATTCAAATCATTCTATTTGCATTTGCTGAGGTCAGTAACAAAAATTGGACAAACACTGCATCTGAACTGTTTTATTAACTGCTTGTCCATCTGCTCTGGCTGCTTTAAAGGACAAGTTCGGTATTTTACACTTAAAGCCCTGTTTTCAGATCGTTTCTGATGAAATAGAACGGTTAAGATTGAAATTTGGACACATGCTGCTGGCCCGAGAATTCTCGGTTTCTGTGGTAGAACCCCCCCACCTCCACAATGGCTGCATAGGTGCACTGGAACAATCCTTCCTAAAACGCATTAAACTTTCGTTGACAAAGACGTGAAACTCACCGAGTGGTCAGGGGTGTTCACTGATATGCTCACACAAAAATCGCTGCAAAAGATGCTTTCCAACAGGTGTTTTACCATTCGTTGTAAAACTGTGGACCTATCACAGAAACCGAAAATTCTCGGGCCAGCAGCATTTGTCCAAATTTCAATCTTAACCGTTCTATTTCATCAGAAACGATCTGAAAACAGGGCTTTAAGTGTAAAATACAGAACTTGTCCTTTAAGTCACCTGAAACATTAATTTTGCTCTCAAACAGTTAAACACACTGCATCAGGATGGATGGATGGATGGGTTTTCACTCCTGGCTCTTTTGAAGCACTTGTTTCGGAACATGCTGCGTAAACTAGGGTTTAAAAATCCCCCCTTAGTTCGATTAGGCATATATAGAACGCTACAGTCGGGTTCGAATCCACCACACACCAAAAACAATCGGCCGATGATCACCTAAACAAAGTGGTCTTGAGCGGTTTGCTTGTGGTGAGAAAGCAATCCAACCCAACGGACCATTACACATGTTGCTTGGAAAGCTGCACTGTTTGTTTTGCTAATGCCTCTCAAAATGAATTGTGGGTTAAACTGGAGCAAAGACGAAGTAAAATACCCATTTGAAATTTGTTCTGATGAACATATTTCACAACTAATGTCCAAAACAGCCTTTATTCTTGCTCAAAATGATAAAGTAATATAGCGACAGCTACAAAGAAAGCCACAATAAGCCTGTGGAGCTGTTGTCTATCCCATCCTGATGGATGAGCAGAATCCTGGAACACAAACGGGTGCACTGACCAATGAGAGGACAGTTTTCTTGCACATGACTTTTGGTCCATTTAGAAATGTTGCCTTGTGAAAACGAACCAAACCAAGAAGAAAATGCAACCATTTTAATCCCTGTTTCGAACAATCTACAGGTCTGAAAACGCTTTTCATGAGCGCTAGATGGTTTAAAAAATGCAGACCCAGCCCTGTTTGAAAAGCCCTCGTAACTACTTAATCCTAATGAACTGTGCATAGGATAAACATTTTCTGTTATAATCTATGGCTGTGCAAAGACATAATAGCTTTTTTTCATATTACTATGTGATTTATCATGTTTTAGTAACTTTGACACAAATAAGTGTTCATCAGATGTAGAATTGATGATGA
The DNA here is from genome assembly GCF_951802725.1 of Rutilus rutilus. Lineage (NCBI taxonomy): Eukaryota > Metazoa > Chordata > Actinopteri > Cypriniformes > Leuciscidae > Rutilus > Rutilus rutilus. The sequence goes on along the minus strand of NC_140220.1, from coordinate 20,472,344 downwards.
CTTTAGATGCTACTTTGTCCTTCCAGACAAGTTGGATGGTCTGGCAGGAGGAGGCAAGAGAAAACGAGACACCGATGTGTCCGGCATGGAAGACTTCCTTCAGCTGCCCGATGACTATGCCAGTCGCATGTCTGAACCTGGCAAAAAGAGGGTAATGTGGTGCACATATTATGTTATGTATTTGCTTTCACTCACTGTTTGTGGTCACCTATTGTTCAGTTTTTCATTTTGAATGTTCTTGAGAATTGCAGATTGAGAGCCCTGTTTTGAAAATGATTGAATTGTTGGTCTGTATTTTTTATTTTACTGAACAAAGACTCTCACCAGTTGCTGACCATCTGATTTGAATTTGCATTGCTTTTCTGGGGGAGGGTCATGATTTAAACATTTTGCACTCATTAAACATGCTGATCTTCCAGGTGCGCTGGGCTGATCTCGAAGAGAAGAAGGATGCCGACAGAAAACGTGCGATTGGTTTTGTAGTCGGTCAGACAGACTGGGAGAAAATCACGGATGAGAGCGGCCAGCTTGCTCAGAGAGCGCTCAACCGCACCAAGTATTTTTAGGAGATTTTGTAATGACAATTGTACAGCGTTTAAGGTGAGTTGCTTGTAATTCAGATCTTTTGAGTAGCTAAGACTGATAGTATTGCTCTATGTATGGATAGAAAGCTAGAGACATGAGTTTTGTTTCCTGTTTTGTTAAATGTTCCCATTTTTCTAAACTTTAGAACATGTTTTCCATCAGGTTACTCATTTACATCAAATGCTGCTTAAAGGGATAGTTCATCCAAAAATGGAAATGCTGTCATTTACTCACCCTCATGTTGTTCCAAACCCGTAAGACTTTCGTTCATATGAAAGTTCGACTTTATATGATGAACAGATTTAATTTAGGCTTTTATTCACATATAAACATTGATCTGCAAACATGAACCGAAACTGTTTGACGCGTGAGAACAAAACTCTTGCAGAAGCTCAAACGTGCTGTGTAACGAGAATGAACCTCATTGGTTCTCGCACGTCAAGTGAACATGCTTGAGCTACCGTTTATCGTAACTGATGTGTGCATTGATGAATGTTTATGTGCATAAAAGCTTAAATTCAATCTGTTCATCATATAAAGCGATCGTGTCTCTTAATTTTTTTTTAACTCTTTATGAACTGTGTTTGAGCATCAAAGTGGTAGTTGTAAAACTGTCTATGGAGGGACAGAAATCCTTCAGAATTCATCATTTGTGTACCAAACATAAGCGAAAGTCTTACGGGTTTGGAACGACATGAGGGTGAGTAATTGGTGAAAGAACTTTCATTTTTGGGTGAACTAACCCTTTAAGTCTAAGATCATTCTGAGCATAAAATCCAACAAAAACAGCTTTTTTTTTTTTTTTGGATTGACGTGTTCCATAGTTGTGTTCTTAGTAGTGAATGTGACCCACTGTCATTATACAAACAAGTTTTAAAAATTCTCTCTTCATGTCTTTTTAACTTGTCTTTTTTCCTGTTGCAGGTTACCATGAAATTCTTCATTTCCAATGTGTACTGCCTGATGAAGAAAGAGCATTGACTCTTCAGTCGTTGGTTGATCTGTTAGTACACTTAATGGCCTTGGTATAATATCTGGTGTAATGTAAATGCCTTTTTGTTTTATCCACAATCTTATTTTAATAGGTTAAACATTGTGTGATGTTTTGTAGCAGTGGTACATTTGACTGTTGGTGATTATCCTTACTTTTTGTTAGTTTTATTCCTTAGATCTAATGTATTTGGCTCTGAAATATTACTTGTAGTTCACACACATGTACACACCCAATAAAGCTTACAAAACAGTCTCATAAAGAACCCTCATACAGTCATTTTTCACTAAGTTGCTGTTAAAAAACTGTCTGTTAAGCTGAATTGTGAAACTTTGGTTGGTGGAAGCTGTAATTAAAGATTCAAAAGAAACTGTTCAGATTGATGCAAGAAACATGACCAATACATTTTACTTACAAAGTAGTTTACTGGCTTCTCATGTGGCAACAGATATTGATTGACAGGTCTATTCCATTGGTTGTTTTTTGGCCTGCTCCTTGCTATTTGGTTTGCCACATAAGTTGCCAGGAAACTTGGGCAGGAATTTTGCACAAAATACTTGACATACAGAGTTTGTCTAGACCTAAAGCTTTGTGTATACATCTGAATTATACATTATATATTTGACCTTGTATAAATGCACCCTAAAAGCCTTTTCTATCTAAATATTGCAATGATGCAGTTCAAACATGACCATGCTTGATTTTTAATAGACAATCTGCCCTGGTTATGCTAAGAATCAGGAATTAGCTTTATTAGTTACCAAGTCCATATCTGCAGCAACATTGGCTGTTTATGAGAGTATATGTTATGATGTCAGTCGCATTGGCTGAATATACACTCATCAGCCACTTTATTAGGTAGACCTTGCTAGTACTGGGTTGAACACTGGGTTGAACCCCCTTTTGCTTTCAGAACTGCCTTAATTCTTCGTGTCATAATTCAGCAAGCTACTGGAAACATTCCTCAGAGTTTTTGATCCATATTGACATGAGAGCATCACACAGTTGCTGCAGATTTGTTGGCTGCACATCCATGATGTGAATCTCTCGTTCCTCCACATCCCAAAGGAGCTTTATTGGACAGATCTGTGGAGGCCATTTGAGTTTAGTGAACTCGTTGACATTGACAAGAAACCAGTTTGAGAGGATTTGAGCTTGGTGACGCGTGTTATCCTGCTGGAAGTAGCCATCGAAGGATTGGTAAACTGTGGTCATAGAGGGATGGATATTGTCAGCAACAATACTCAGGTAGACTGTGGTGTTTAAATGATGATCAACTGGTACTAAGAGGCTCAAAGTGTGACAAGAAAATCTCCACAACATTACACCACCAGCAGCCTGAACTGTTGATACAAGGCAGGATGAATCCATGATTTCATGTTGTTTTTGCCAAATTCTGACCCGACCATCTGAATGTCACAGCAGAAATCAAGACTCATCAGACCAGGCAACGTTTTTCCAATCTTCTATTGTCCAGTTTTGGGGAGTCCATGTGAATTGTAGCCTCAGTTTCTGTTCTTATAGCTGACAGGAGTGTCACTGGTGTGTCTTCTGATGCTGTAGCTCTGCTTCAAGTGTTGTGTGTTCAGAGATGCTCTTCTGCAGACAGAGTGATATTATTTGAGTTACTGTTGCCTTTCTATCAGCTCAAACCAGTCTGGCCATTCACCTCTGACCTCTAGCATCAACAAGGCATTTTCACCAGCAGAACTGCTGCTCACTGGACATTTACTCTTTTTCTGACCATTCTCTGTAAACCCGAGAGATGGTTGTGCGTGAGAATCTGCAGATCATCAGTTTCTGAAATACTCGGACCAGCCCGTCTGGCACCAACAACCATGAGACATTCAAAGTCACTTAAATCTCCTTTCTTCCCCTTTCTGATGCTCAGTTTGAACTTCAGCAGATCGTCTTAATCATGTCCACATGTCTAAATGCATTGAGTTACTGCCATGTGATTGGCTGATTAGATATGTGTTAATGAGCAGTTGAATAGGTGTACCCAATAAAGTGGCCGGTGAGTGTATAAGTAATGCATTTACAATTCTTTAAGTAATATTGGGTTCTTTAATGAATGCACACTGGGTATTATTACACTTGTATTGACAAGTGATCCACCCTACAGTGATGTTCATTAAATGCTCATAAAATATTCTACAAGAATCAACAGATAAATATTCAGATGCAAATATGAATGAGATGGCATTAAAGGTAAGTGTGAACATGCTGCTCAATCAATGATAAATATACAATATATGCATCTAATATGCTTTTTGTAAGTGTTTCTTCATTATTTATTGGGTGCATCTTTAATTTGATATTTCATGTACCACCATTTTCTGGCAGTCAATGGAAGTTAACAATTACACACACTAATATATATTTTTGTTTGTGAGGATTTGCAGATGTTTACTCAAATCTCATGTACAGTTTCTGTACAAGATTGTAAGTGAAACATGAATTTAAGTCTGTGTAACATAAAGGTATTTTTTTTTTTTTAAGACCTGGAATATTATTCAGTATTTTTGTAGGACCACTTTGTTGCTCTATTGTACATTTGTTGTCTTTGGAACTTGACAGTTTCTGTCTGCTATCTGTTAATTTTATGGAAAAGTGAAAACTATCAACTCGGCATACTGCTACTAAATTAATAGTCCTTGTACTTGTGATTATTGATAACATGACATGAATTTAAAAAAAAAAAAGGTTATGATATAGGTCATGTTACAAAACAAATGCATCAAAACAAATGTATACATTCATATACACAGATCATGAGACTGTTTCAAAAGAAAACATCTCTTGTTGACTTGCGTTTAATAGTGAATAATAGTAAAATTATTTTAGATGGAGGACAATAACCAATGCCAGTAATACTTAAAAAATAGTGTTGATATAATGTGTAGGTCTGGATCAGACATATAAACAAACTTAACGATGACATATTTCTATGATTTATGTTAAATGGCACAAATGAATCGGCACAATGTGAATTGTCAGTTTTTCCTGGTTTGAATTCAATGTAGGGCTGGATCTTGCTTGTATTCAAGAGCAGTACATTGCTGTGATGATTTATTATTTATTTCTGTGTCACTAACGTTCCTAGATTTTGAGAGTTGTAGATTTTGCTAAAAAAAACAATGCATAAAAAATTTGCTTAAATGTTGGGGACCTGTAATGTTTTGGTCAACAACATAATGATGAGGGACTATTCCCTCATGATTTTCCCAAATTCCCATACGAAGTTGGTAAAACAAAGAATGTCATCACTAACGCCAAATACTGGATTTGAATATTTGTCAAACCATTTTTGCATACATTTCAACCTTATCCCTTGTGGGTCCTATGCATATTTTTACATTCCAAGGACCTGATCTGTTTTGAGTGGACATTGTTCTACTACTGTATATCTTCATTGAAACATTGAATGTAGGGGTCATACTGTCTTTCAAAGGTCTTCTTACTAAACAGTTTGAAGCAACTCAAGTTTTGCTGGAAGTGTCTCGCCTATTTCAAGATTCTTTGTCACTATAACAAGTACAGTGAAATTAGAGCAATCCTTACAGTGCAATCACATATGGCTAGTGCAAACTAATAGTCCAATTGAAATAAATATATATAGTCTAAGTAAAATGACCTAAACCTGTACAAAACAAGTTCGGTCAAGGTGGTAGTGTAAATTAAGCCAGTTATTCCTTGATGTCTAAAGTACAAAAGAGTATTGATTATTGCACAGTTGTCTCGCTGTATTCAGTTACACTTAAAAGTTGAGAATGGAAGAGAAGATACAGATTAAACGACTGTCTCTGACAATTACCTATAAACATTTGTAACGGACTGAATTTTGTTGGATAATAATCAGCGTAATCAGTGATATGTGTCTTTGCAAGGACAACTTGTGGATCTGATCTAAGCAGGGCAATGACTTTTCAAAAAATCTCTCTTGTCAACCTTCATTTTAAAAGGTTAACTCAGCAGAGAATTGAGTCGTTGGGGCTGATAACACTCACTCTGTAGGTTAGAGAGACAGCTACATCAGAGGCAGTATATAACTCGATTTTTAGGAAAAAGGCATGAAAGTCCACCCCTAAACTTAACCGTGAATGGAGCGGAAGCTGATTGTTTGAAAACATACAAATAAGATTATACGAATTTGGCACTAATAGGGGCTTTCGCACTGGATGAACCTTTTCATAGTTCCTAGAACTATTGGCGGATGTACCTGTTTTTTGGCGTGTTCGCACCGCAGGAACTAGGAAATATTTTAGTTCTAGGAAGTCCTTTTGGGGGAACTAATTTAGCTCCTTCAGAGTAGGGTAGGAACTACCAGTGACGTTAGTGTACGCTGATTGGCCAAATGCACAACACGAACGTGAAATACCAGCACCCGTCATTTAAAAAAAAAAAAAGCTGTGTAAACATAGCTTATAGCCTATATATTTTCTCCACGAACATGGAAAACAGTGATGGACCTCTTAACCTTTGCGCTGAAGAGAAAATCCAACGCAACTTTAAGGGGACCAAACGAAACATGATTATTTATGCTCAGCTCGCGACATTGGGCATCAACCACATGGCAAACGCTAATACTTTTTCATATACTGTCTACTTTCTTTGTATAACCGTATCTAATAACGTATTAGACAGGACTGTTAAACAGATTGTAAACTAATGAACACGGAGAATGCGATCGCTGTGTGCTCAGGCTCTGGTATTCTCAGCGCCATCAAAATAAATGTTGCTGCGCCATCAAAATAAGTTCCTACTGGCGGTGCGAATGCAACCAGGAAAGTATTCCTACGGGAACGTTTAGTTCTTGGGGAACCACCCTGGTGACTAGTTCCCATAATTAAGTTCCTAGATCTACCCGGTGCGAAAGCCCCTAATATGGCAAAATTGTTACGAACTGCCATGCAAGTGTGTTGGACAGGCCATGTGTATTACAATAGCTGTGTCCCAGTTCTGGGGCTATATCCTTCTAAGGCTACATTCCACGGCCGAATACGTCACATCGGGGCAACGGAGGCTGTCCCATTTCGAAGGCTCCTCAAAATTTGACCTTCGTTTCCTGGACCACGAAGGATACAACAATTTTTGAGAAAATGCCAGATAACACTTAACTTTGGGTTTCAACTGACTCGAATATCTAACCATACAAATAAATTAATTTAGAAAGACAATTAGAAAGACATCCCAAATGTGTACTGTTGGGGGTACTCCAGGACCAGGGTTGGGAACCACTGGGCTAGACCATCTCATTTAACAATGCTCGGTTCGACCTTCGCAGCCTTATAAGGATGCAGCCTCAGTATTGGGACACAGATGATGAATGGGGAAATTGGAATGCCCAATATGGTGACTATAGTAATCAGTGTTGGGGGTTACACATTACAAGTAACTTAAGTCATGTAATCAGATTACTTTTTTCCCCCAAGTAACTTGTAAAGTAACGCATTTTAAATTTGCAACAAAATATCTGAGTTACTTTTTTAAATGTGTAACACAAGTTACTTTGCTTTCCCATTTTATTGACTGACAGTTCTTACCTGTCCCAATGTTGAGAGAAATCATGAGTATTGTAGTTTTGGGATTGCCTGTTCTTTAGCAGGTCAGCATTGTCATGATGTCATTTTCCTGCAGCTCCAGAGTGATTTGTCACTTGACAATTTACATCTCAGTGATAGAAGTGAAAAACTGACCAATGCCAAATATTTATTTATTTAATTTTCATCACATACTTGCTTGGGTCCTACACAGCTACCTTTTGAGATAAATAGAAATGACTGGATGGATGACTCTCCTGGTATTACAGACCTCAGTTTAAATGCAGTCTCCCACATTCCCGTTTGCACAACCAACTGCATAAAATGTCTTCACAGATGGAAGGATTACAGAGGACAATTGGACTGCAGCTTTTCATTTGTCCTGGACATCCAGCCATCAAGCCATGTAAGGCTGTTATGTTTTTTTTTTTTTGTGCTAATGTTTTGCTCCATATATGTATGAATGTATATATGTCCCATATACCAGCAGTGTTGGGGAATAACTAACTAAAAGTAGCTATTAACTTAAGTACATTTTTCAGTGTTCAGTAGCTGTGTATAGCTTTTGTAACAAGCTTTCGAAAAGGTGGTAAAATAAATAGTCAAATGCTGCTATTTAGCACAATTCTACAAATCAGGTCTTATTTTATTAAATGTAAATGTGTTTATAAATATTGACTTTGATGCTGTGACCCTAACTAATATTGTTTCTGTGCCTGATAGTCTAATATTATAATACAAAAACAGTAATTTGACTGCAGTGATTTTAATTAACTTCATGCAACAATTTCATAGTAGTTTCCCCAATACTGTATGCAAGTTGTTCACATATTAATTACATGCACATTTTCTGTTTGTTTGGAAAAGTATATACATTTTTTGTATCAGCTGAGGCTGCATATTAAAAAGGTATTACACAAAAACATTAATCCTTTCATTCTTTTGATTCAAAAAGAACACCAAAAGATACTAGTTACTTTTTGTCCTAAAATAAAAATCAATTAGTTGTTTTTCTTATTTTATTTACATTCTGATAAATTACTGTTACTCTACACCGATACAAATTAATTACTGTTGCTGCGTTCTTACATTGTTCTTACCTTTGTCAGTTACAAAATGTGTAAAAGACGAATTCTGGAAAAAAAGGATTTGTACAAGATTTCAAATCTTCACTGTTTTCAATGGTTTCTCATTTAAATTTGCTGTACATTTTCATTTTATCCTGTATTCATGGAGAGAGATTTAAAATGTATACCTTGCTGTATTTTCAGGCTTTAGGTTTGTGATAAGAAACTTGCATATTTTGAGCACAATTAATATTACTGGTAACATATTTCAGTTTTTTTTATGTTAACTGGCACATAAAGTCTTCTGAAAGCATATTATTTTATGAAGATTGCAGCATTTATTATAAATTATTTATCCGTGCTTGAACCTTTATTTTTATTTATTTGTTTTTATTCATGTGCACTCATAATCTATAATTATTCAAATAACTTTCCCTCCCATTTGCAGCAACATCTCTTCTCTGATGATGTGTTTACTGGTGTGAGGGCGGGGCAACCTGTCACTCATATGACATCAACCAATAGCAAACCATCCTAATTTTTTGTTTAACTTGAATATACGTTTAGCTCCAGCCTTGATCACACTCGCCTGCCTGTAACTCTATAGATTCTGAAGATCTTGATTAGCTTCTTCAGGTGAGTTTGATCACGGTTGGAGCAAAACTCTGCAGGAAAGAGGAACTTTAGAGCCAGAATTGAGAACCCCTGCACTACACACTTGTAACCCATTTCATACACACATGGGTAACTTAAATTGCCCGACTAAGGCCGTAAGTCATATGCAAACTGTTAGGTGTCATATTACGTTTGCACTATTTATTTTGCAGTTAATTGTTGTAAATAGATAAAGCATCAATGCCAATTGAATGAACCCCATTTCATTCCTCTTCCACACCTATTATACCCAGGAGAGCCTCTGGAAAAGAGAACTTTTTGCTGAGTTATTCAATACATAAAGACAATAATGATTTGTATCTGTTTCTTTTCTTATTTCAAGGGTGATTAACATGACAGCAGCCTGTTTTTTTAAGGAGGTTGTGCAGTATCTTGACGTTGCAGGACTTAAAGGGATTAATCACAAAAATATGAAAATATACATCTTTTTACATCGTTTACTTGTTCTCATGTCCTTCCAAGCCTGTGTGACTTCCTTCCTAATGTGAAACACTGGAAGAGAAATTTGGAGTAATGTGCTGGCCCCTCTTCACATAATAAAAAAGAATGTGGAATTATAAAATAACTCATAGCAAGCCAAAAAATGACTCATGCAGTACATTTCAAGTCTTATAAAACAAGGAACACAGTGATCATTATTTTATTTTATGACAATCTTGTTCTCCACTGTCTGCATCTATCCAATTTAAACATGGCACTTTTAGTTGCAACATCTATGACGTCAGTAATTATCCCCGGACATGATGGAAAAATATGTGATGGGAGGAAAAAGCATATTTCAAAGGTTTTTAGCTCTCTCTCAGAAGTATTGCGTTCCCTCGAGCAACTTTGCGTTTGCTCTCAAAACAATCGTCTTCCTCCAAGTTTGCAAAAGCACTTTTTTTTTTTCCTCAAACTTTGGTTCCTTCGACCACAAGCTTTTTTGCGAGTGAACACGCATTTTCACGGAAGCACAAAGGTTTTGCGAGAAAACCTCTAATCTCTCTCTTTTTTTCTTTACCATCACCATGTCCCTTTAGGGTATCCATATTCTAAGTAAACCGTGACTTAAAATTGGATGTTACTTGCACAAATATGTGTGACTTTTGAGGACTTGGAATGTAGCGCCCAAGTCCAATTTTGTAGCTTCTTGAAACAGTTCTGATGACTTTTCTTTTGGCACTGGTTGTATTTTCATTCGCTTACATCATGTGGGGGAAAATGGCCAGTACATTCTTCAACATTTACTTGTGTTCTAGGAACGACATGAGGGGTCAGTAAACAATTTTTTTTAGTGAACTATGCCTTTAAGTCTCAATGTCTTGGAACTGCTGAACAGATGGCCTGCAAGCTGCCACTGGATCTGCTTATCAAATATAGGAAAAGTTTCGGACAGCATAGACCTCAGGTAAGCCTTTTTCATACTATGCATTAATAAAAATATGATTACCACTTTTTTTTTTTTTGGACATTTTAATAAAATATCTATCATTTAAAATAAAGATGATTTCTCATTCAACTTGTGGTCTTGTTTTTAATCACATTGGGTTTTAAATGCATGTAGCAAAAATGCAAATATAGATCCACCCAAGCAGCAGCTTCAATTTATACTACAATATAATAGACTAAAGCTGGAAAACAGGGGCACAGGGCATACATATTACATTCAAAATAACTGACAAAACTAAATATTCTCACTCAGTTACCCCTAGATGGATAAGCAATATTGCAACCAACATACATATGGTAGAACCAATTGCAACCTACATACATATACATAATCATTCCTAAATGAACATAGATGTAGAATACTGTTGGTACAACACAACCTTGTGTTAAGGTTGTACCTACTACTCAGTTTGCGTTAGCACACATTTCATTGTCATGTTTGTCTTAAAGCAACAAAGTAATGTTATTAGTGCACTTGTGTTGTGGGCCTGTTATTGTAATGTTTAGGTTATGGCTGGCGATGCAAAACTGTCAAAAAGATACAAGAAAAATACACACACCACATTTCAGAGTAGCAGGGTAGTTCAGACTTTCCTGATGCAACTTTTAATACAATTATTACAGAACTAATTTTAAATGCCTAACTTAGTACTGAAAACACTGATTTTAAGTATTACTATACTAAAGTTAACTAAATGCATCTACCAAAAATGCCATAAGATAATAATCAATTCTGTCAGACAAATGAATGTTTTAAGGCAAAACACGGAATTACACCCCAATTAAAAAAATTTAAAATGTAAAAGTTATGACCATAATTATATATATGCAATAGGACATGTATTTATAAATGTATATGTTGACAGTAATTTTGTTTTAAATTACCTACAAATTATATTACTACAAATAATAAAATGTTTTAAAATAAATTTATTTGGTCCCCTTATAAACGTGGTTGAAAACATGTGAATGTACTCATTAAATCTTAATAATCTTAAACAGTTAAATTTATGGCAAGGACATTTCACAGCTTTGAGGCACAAAAGTTTACAGTATGACTTAATATCATGTAATGGTTTAGTCAGAGGGGAGAGCCTGTAGGACAGCCTGTGGGACTCTGCTTATATAGTACTGATGATCCCGTAGAGTCGCCAGAACTCCAGCAGAATTCATGTGCTTCACATTGGCATCATATCTGAATGTATTACCATGGATGTCTGTCAGTTTGCCTGTATATGAAAACAACATAAAAAACGCTTAAATATACTTTATATTTACCTTAAATATCAAGCAAAACATGCAAACAATGACTATCACCTCCAACTGCATGCAGAATTGCCTCAGGCGCACATGTGTCCCACTTTTTACATCCTGGACTGGCAAACACATAAGCGGAGGCCTTTCCCTCCACTAGCTGAATAATCTACCAGGCCCAGAATGAAGACGTGATTAGTTCAATTTCAATGCCAATATTGACTCAGCCGAATCAAGGCTAGCGTCCCACCTTATTCCCAGCTCCTCCCACTCTGATGACATCATGAGGCTCCATGGCTTGAACTGTGTCGGTCACAAGTTTATTGCTATGGGACCGCGTGGTCGTGATGATTCTTTTACCATCTGGGACTTCCTGGAGTTGAAACCCAAATGCGCCCAAACCCAGAACTCCCCATAAAGTTCTGCCCAAAGAAGCACCAGCCCCAATCTGAGTGAACAGAGAGAACAAAAAAAAAACTGGTTAACCAATCCAAGCCTTTACCAAATGTAGTGTAGCATGTGTGACCCCATCAACCGGTTGGACCTGGTAGTTGTAGAAGGGCTGATTGATGACTCCAGCAATGGCTGTCCCTCTATAAGCAATCCCTATTAGCACTGTTACATGATCCAAAAGCCCTGCAATGAAACAGAAAGGTACTTATTAGTCAAGCCCAACAATGAAAATATTTTTTAACCCCTCTATGCTCTTTTATATGTCCTCCTTTTTATAACGGTATGAGTAAGACAGAGTTGTGGTGCAGCAATTTTGAGCATCAACGCCCCCGATATACTATAGCAAAATCGAAGAACAAACTGTTGATATGTCAATTTGAACAAAAGCAGGCCAAAACGTTCCAGGAATGTTCACATCTGGCTGGTAAACATTACAGCGATTACAGAACAGGTAGGTGTGGCTTTGAGGCTCTGCTTACTTTGACATGGAAATGTACTACAGTTAATTTCTTCTTTTGGGTTCATTGAGGTCAAGCATCCGTGAGTAAAAACATAAACACACCGGAGAGCTACTTTATGGTAGAAATTCAACATCTAATTCAAACTGAAATAAGCACCGGTGTAGCTTTTTACTTTACGGTGTATCTTTCTTTTTATCTTATTTTTTTTCACGTGTATCACTGTAAAGTTGCTGGTTTAAAGTAATCTGTTGTGTGAAGTCATATATGAACGTGGTGTGACTTTACAGGAGAGCCGAACTGCTGGTGAAAACATATCAACATCCCTATGATCAGAAGCTTTCTTAACTTCTGTTTTCTCACTGCTTCCATTTTTGTTGTGTGTTTACTTTGTTATTGAAAGGAAAGCGAGCAGCACATATTTACAGCATCGGGATGTTTGCTAACAATATACTGCTGCTCATATATTTCAAATGTCTTTATACCAATAAGCGAAGAACTAAAAAAATTACTTTGCTGTGAGTATATCGGTGTCTTTAGTGCTCATGCCAGTAATGCAGGTTTGAGTCCCTAACCCTTTCCCCAATATTTACCTCAAAATTTCCTGTCTTTTCTTTGTGTGCCTGATAAGGTACTTTTCCAATAAAGTGGTGGTAACTTCCAACTAAAATGGGATGCATGGACAAGATTTAACAGGTTCACTGGATAACTTAAAGGTATAGCGGAGGATTTTCCAGAATTTTTGAAAAGAACCGCCCTCTCCACTTTTAGAAAAAATGCACATGCGCAACACTCTACCTGCTCCCGAGAGGGAACGCCTATTAAACGTGTGCACGAGAGAGCATGCACAAGCTAATCATAACTTACATTAACTTTTACTAGCAGTGATTTTAAATGGATTTCTCCAAATAGCAAGCCAAATTTTACCTGTCAAGTAGAAACTTCGCGACTGAGGCATCAGTGGGAAGCCCAACCTATGTTTTGAGCGCACGCCATCGTGTGAATCGTGTGCACGAGCACGTACGACGGCCTTACGTAAACATATCACCAGAATGATTGACACTTAGGAGGACCAATAGTCTTGATGATCCACCCGGAAAAAGAAAATCCTCCGCTATACCTTTAATGTAAAAACCATTTTTCAGTTGCAATTCTTTTTTTAAATCAACGTACGGTTAGGGGCTCTGTGGGGCTGCACTGGCTTCTGTATGTAAACTGGGTTGTACAAAACCCTTGCAGCTACAACAGAGACAGGAGAACAAAGACAGAGAGAGAAAGAGGGGAAAAGAGAGAGCAGATCACTATGTGACAGCATCAGGTGTGTTGGACATATGGAGGTCAAGTGGCGGTAGAGTTAGACAAAAAATCAGAGAGAGAAGAGAACGGAGGGATAGTGCTGTTGCAGAGGGCAAGCTCGCAACACTAGGTCCCTAACTAGGCGCAACATGAACGTAAAGTCATATTTCTGTCCTCACTGAAAATGAAATTCCAAAGCCAATCAAATGGTAACAGGGGTTTAGTACAGGTATATACTGTAGATCTGGATTTTGAAAAAAAGATTCTGATGTGGATGGGACAAACTCAAGAGGAGCAAAACTCCTGGAGAGCCACAGCCCTGCAGAGTTTGGTTCAAACCTGCATCTGAGATCGCATACTCTCTTGAGTAGGTACTTATTTTGAATAAGTAATTACTTCATGCCTGCTAAAAAAGTATGTTCTATATAGTATGAGTGTGTGTGTAGTATGAATGTAATGCGGACATACTACATTCGCCACGTTGGCATTATCATGTGACCTTCCAGTGTCACTTCACTGTCATTCATGAATCTTCTCCCGTGGCCTCATGGGACAGTTAAGTGTCCATCATATGCACACTTCAGAATCTCGCCGGAAGTAGATCATCCGGGTACTTTTTGCCTACTCTTTGATGAGTACTTTGAATTTGGACATCTTTTGTCACGTACTGTTTTTTGCCTACTATATAGTAGGGAAGTATATGATTTCAGATGGGCCTGAAGGACTTGATTAGCTGGATCATATGCTTTTAATTAAGGTTGAAGCTGAACTCTGCAGGGCTCTGGCGCTCCAGGAACTGAGTTTTGCACCCCTGGACAACTGGTGTGACACGGAAAAAAGGCGCAGTCATATTGGCAATATTTCGAGAAAAATTTGCGGGCAAAAAAGGTCCATTTTCAACAGTCTAGCACTGTATGAAGTACTGCTCACACAGAAGTCACTTTCAAACCAAGCAACTTTCTGTTGGTCAGTGTTTGTGTGACCAACTTGAACAAGAACAAAATCTTTGTAGAAAACTTTTTCGCCCTCACACAAAACTCCCAAGCATGCAATTTCTTTTTAAAACTACTGGATTTCATCTGCAAAATTGTATAGAGCAATGGTAAATGTGACTCCCTATTTACACCTGGTATCGACATCCACCTTGAGTGATTCGATCAGCCGAGGGCATTTACATCTGATCTTAACATCAATCTCCCACTAATAAATACTTGTAGTTGGATTTTGGCTGGGTGGCAAGCGAGTAAGCCATTCTTCACTGTTGTCAGAGAAGTACACTTTGCTTGTCCGTATTTCGCTCTGTTTCGCAGACGGACATGTCCATCCGTGTTCACCATCAATGGAGGATAATTTAAAGGCTTGTGCTCTTAACTGTGTGCTAGACAGTGTGGAACGTAGACAGTCAATGGCTATGTTTACATGGAAATCTTTTGCTTTAATCGGGAACAATGATGTGAGGACTGATGGGACGTTGTTCTGCTCCACTTCATAGACAATGAGTGGAAGGAGAATTTTAGAATAACAAGACATTAATTTATTACACTTTCTTTCTACAAATTCTACCTGCAAATGTGGTTTGTATAATCGATTACAAAATGCAGATCACTTGTGATCACTTCACCCCAAACAGATGTTAATTCCAGGTGCTTTATTGCACAATGTTGGTTACAGTCACAGCTGAAAAAGACCGAAACTCAAATGGAAGTGGGAGTTGAGTAATGCTGAAAGCTGTTTATCTGCTCACCTTCTGTATATTCTTTAGTGCCATCAAGAGGGTCCACCCACACAACCAGCTGAAAAATAAAGATGAAACCTTAGTCAAATACCATGTTGAGTTACTTTTATGTTCCTACTCTTTTAAAACTCTTTCAGAATAAGTTCATTTAAAAATGGTATATTCTATATTTAACCGGTCCTACTCGACCCGCTCAGGGGTGCGTTTCCCAAAAGCACTGTTAGCAAACTATGGTCACAAGTTCCGTCGTTATCAGCATAGTTCAACGAGTCGGTGTTTCCCGAAAACATAGTTCCAACGAACATTCGCAAGCAGCATCGCAAATTTGTGTGGTTGGAACGACAGCTCTCGACCTAAGGTTAGAAGCAGAGTTTCTTGTTTGCATGACATGTGGACTCAATAAATCCTTATCTTGAGCCAAATAAGCAAGCTGACATTCAGTACAATCTATATCTTTTATTTAGAATACATACAAATGTCATTTACGTCTTTTAGTTTGTCAAGAGATTTAAAGCGTCGTTTTTGAAGAGTGCGCATGTGCTCTAGTAAGAACAAGCCTATGATTGAATCTGTAAATAAAGCAAAATAACTGAGAAAAATGAGAAATAGTCCTCAGATGCCATGTCCGTAATTTATAGCAAAACATCTAACATTAATTTGATCTCAAACAGATTCATTAAAAGAAGTTATTACTCCAACACCTGCGTGACATCATTAACCAACGTGGTTGAATGACCAATTTGCGACAATTCGGTTTTGGGAAACAGTCGTGACTAGCTAGTTGATTTCTTCGACAATGCATCGTACTATAGTAGTTAAGCAGTGAGTTACATCGTTGTACAGGAAACTAACCCCTGAGCGGGATTCGAAATGTAAAAAGCACCAAATGTAACGGTCCTACTTGACCCTTTCCGAGTGGCATTCGAATCAGCGTCTCCGGCATGGGAGGCGGGTGCGCTAACAAGGACGCTAAAGACCGCAGCCGCTAGCGTCGATCGCTAGCGCGCCTCTTGAGGCCAGGGGAGTGAGGTTTACACGCACAGCTCTTACTGGCTTGCCTCCGTTACATACAATTATTATGTTTTATGCATTGTGGCCACATTCTGGTTCCTCTTCCTCTTTACCTCTTCCTCCTTCAGGCTGGCATACTGATTGGGACAGGATTTTTGTAGGATTAGGCTGCTGTGCCCGTTCTCTATCAGGTCTTCCTCAACAGACTCATCTGGTAATTCCTACACAAATAAAAGCAGTTTAGAAAGCTGTTTGGAGCCAAAACAGGCTGAGCATCTTCATATTACGAGACCTACACACCTCCTCCCCGATGATAGTGACTTTAGGGAAGCTTTTCAACAGGGATGCACATATACTCTTCTGAGCAAGCCTGTCAGCCAGTGTCTGTAGATCATCAGCTCCTGTCTATGCCAAAAGAAAAGGTTACGAAAATACGTCATAAGCATATATGTCAAAACGAGCAAATCATTTCACAATCCAGAGTTAGTTCATCAGCCGTTCTCTTTTCAAGTCTTGGCTCTAGGGCTTCCCCCCTAATAGTCCACCAAACGTTAAGGCCTCGATATACTTCAAGGTGAAATCGAAGAACGAACTGATGTGACATCATTTCAAACAAAATCAGGCAGTTTGGAGTTTGTTTTTGAAGTTAGAAACAGCTTGCCAAAGCGAACTTTCCAGAAAAACTTTCCAACCATTGGTCCGTGGCGATTACATACTAGGTATGTGTGTGTGGTTTCCACTTCAAAGCTAAAGTGCTATATAAATAAAATTGACTTGACTTTACTAGAGTGCCGAATTGCAGAACTCGTGCAAACATATCCACGTTGCCATGATCAGATGCTTTTCTTACACTTTATTCAAATGCTTGCCGTTTTTTCAATTCTGTTGTGTTTATTTTGTTATGGAGAGGAAAGCGTGCAGCACATATTTACTCATCTAACCATTGCTCTCAGATGTGTGGGTGGCTTTGGATGTTCACTAACGATATATCGCTGCTCATGTAATTCAAACTTGGTTTTACCCCTAAACTAAGAATGGTAAAGAACTTTACCGTGAGTATATTGGGGCATTTAGTCGATGAGAAGAGGCTTAATTGGTCAGTGGGTCACAGAAAAAACAAACTCCACAGGAAGTGGCGAAGTTACGCAGTCCAAACGGACAGATCGTTAACACGTCTGGTCCATGTGGAAATTATGCCAGGCAGGAAATTCAAATGTTCACCTATCATTCATCAACCTCAAGTATGGCTTATCATAACATGTAAGTTTAACTTAACGCTTAAATTAACGAATACTAGTCGAATAGCAAAATCTCTGGTCAGGGGCAGCCCTGTTCCTGGATCAGTACCCTTGTTAAACAAATCAGATTTTAGTGTCTGATTTGGGGTTAAAGGGATAGTTCAACCAAATATGAAAATGATGTCATCATTTACTCGCCCTTATGTTGTTCCAAACCTGTATGAGTTTCTTTCTTCTGTTGAACACAAAAGAAGATATTTTGAAGAATGTTGGTAATCAAGACAGTTGATGGTAGCCATTGGCTTCCATAGTATATTTTTCCCACTATGCAAGTCAATGGCTACCGTCAACTGTCTGGTTACCAACATTCTTCAAAATATCTTCTTCAACTAAATTCATCAACTTGTCATCTCAAATAGGAAATGTATTTGGATCAACACTTCTTGGTCACATGCCACTACTTGCCGTACCTTTTCAACAATACCGAGCTCTCCACTTTGAAGCACTTTACGGACAATAGTTCCAGCCTTTTCCGCCACGGCATAGGCTGAAGCCACCAACCGCATCAGCACTGCAGGACTGCTCGCCATGACACTAGCTGAAACAGAAAGCACACCTTGCTGCAGTTCAAAAAGACACACCTCCTGCAAACAACCAGGGTAAAAGTCAGAAGACAATGGAAGTATTGCAATGTCATGATTATCTGATCATTACGAGAGGAATGGGATTCTAGCTAATCAATACAATGCAACAGATGGAGCTGAACTAAGTTTTTATCAAAGTTAATGCTAGATTTGTTCTTATAATGCACATCATGACTGTTTTAAACAGTTGTGATTCAAATTGAGGTATAGGCAAGTAAAATAACATTTTGAGGAAATTGAAGTTTGAGAATAGACCTAGACCTGTTTTGTCTCAGTACCAGAGTCAGCACATGCCCCTTGACAACAATACTTCACGAACTGTATAGATAGTTAATGAGTAATTATGAAAAAAGGCACTGGGTGAAGATCCCTGCTAAAGTTCCTGAACAATCTGCATGGAAGACACTATAAGGCACTGTTGTCCAAATCATTAACACTCGTGCCTGAAACTCAAACTCATACTTGTTACCACTCACGACATTTATAAAACATATAGGCTAAGTCAATCATGTTAGCTATAATCGTTTGAACTTGTTCTCAACATTTATTCAGCATGCATTCCTGGGCGATATGCTACTTGCGTACAAAGCTGCGGTGCAGACTGTTATTTAACAATAATTGTGTATTTTGATGACTTATTCTATAACTGTGGTCTTACTTTAATCGCAGTCCGTGCCCAGAGTTCAGGAAAGATCAGCGGTTGACAGCACACACAGATTCCTATCGGACACAGCACTGAAGGACAGGAAGGCATCATTATGTACATCGTAGTGTTTTGTAGTTCTCGTCTTGTAGTGTCTTAGTGCCCGTTGTGTTGCTTTCTTTTTAAAGCAATAGTTCACCCAAATTTCTATCATTCTATAAAGTCATACGGGTTTTAAGTGAGGGTTTGTAAATGATGATTCATGAAATCAAAATAGACAAATTCCTGTTTTTATGGAATACTGCAGTATTTATTGTGATTTATCAGGGCACATTATGATTTATTTTTATTTTTTATTCATGTGCTCTTGTAATCTAAATAAAATAACTTCCCATCCCGATGGACAAAATAAAATTCTGCCCAAAATATTTTCTTGTACAAGAAGCCGTTCCATGTTTGACATGAATAGATCACAATAAGGACTCAAATATATCACAACTTCCGTTTCATGCTGACTTTAATTCGCACACCTAAAAACCTTCCCAAAATCACAAATTTGTTTTTATGAATTATGATGTTGGTGAGGGAAAGAATGTTGATATGGTTTTCCTATGTCAATTTCAACAAGTCATTGCATTTATAGAAGTATAATTATAATATACAGTGCCTAAAACTAACTTTTTGGTACACCTGCCAACGGCCGGTGACTTAAGAAAATTTACCGGCCATACATATTTTCTAAGAAACTATTTTTGCAAAAATAGGCAATGAAAATTCACAATTCTCTATTCCAATTTCTATACCACAGCTAAAACTACTAGCATAACTAATATAAATTTACCAAAAGTTATTCAGTCAAGAGCAGTGAGTGATTTTTCTTTTTCCTAACACAGACACAGCAGCAGAAATATTAGGTTGCTGTCACTTTAAGACTAATGCATAGAGCCAATATACTGATAGTGTACTGATGCTGTGTGTGTGTGTATGTATGTGTGTGCGTATATATATATATATATATATATATATATATATACATAGTAACATATGGCAAAAGAATAAATCAAACTTTGTATGTAGCCTACTTTATTTTCCATAAGATACATTTAACTTAAACCATAAACCATAACCATGCTCCCTAAAAGTGTGTACAGTAAGGCCTCATTGTTATTTTAGTGTAGTAGGCTGTAGTAGCAGTAGGCTAATAGTGTTTTCTGATAAAATACTGAACTTAATTAAGTTAAAGAGCACTAAATACATCTGAATCTGAGAGATTTTATTCTAGTGCAGTTCTATATGCATTCATCAAAAAGTTATACCACTCAGTAGGCTAATACATTTCAGCTCCAGATATTAAATTAGTTTGGACAACAGAACCTATAGCTGAGTGTTAACTTAAAAATATGTGACCTGTTCTCATTTGCTAGATGTATGATTGGATTAAACTGTAAGAAGTATTATGTATATCTATATTAATGAAATAATGCTTTTTATTTAGGTAAATACGAGTAAACCATTAAAGAACTGAGATACATTAATATAATGCAAATAAGTTTCCCAAGTCCACATTTAGACAATCTTCCTTGTGGTCCAGACAGTTGGCTGCAAAGTTTGCATGACTTTTAAACATGTTCATGTATTGGCCATCAAGAATTGATTACCATGAATCCCATCTCTCCTTCCAGCTGTTCGGCTGTTAAAGTCCCCAGAATGGGTTGACAATCAGGGTTAAACACAGAGTATGCGCTCATTTCTCCAGGTTGTCTGGCTTTTGGGCTTCGAAGGCCCTCATAGAGCCAGTAGAATAATGATATGAGAAAAAATGGTAGGCCGAACTCAAGTTCTGAAAAAAGCCCCAACAGCACAAGCCACAGCAGCACTTTAAACAGGGTCAGATGGGTAAGAACCAGACGCTGAAGCCAACAACCGGATGTAGTATTCAGAAGATCACTTTGATCCTGAAATAACAGGAAAATATTACATTTAGTTGGACAAAAATGACATTTTCAGTTTTATATGGAAACTTTATTCCTCCTCGGAGTAAGACATTAAAGGTAGAGGCTAGCAATAGAAAGCTAGCTTTGAGAGCATAAGACAGCAGTCTTATGACAGCAGTTTGTCTGGATAGCCTCACAAAACACGCTGATAATGTCTGTGCAAGCAGCGCGGAGGTTTGGAAATACAGGTTGACAGACAGGTAGGATATCCTATCATTGCATTCAGACCAAATGCAATGACTGAATAAACTTTTTTTTGGTCCTGACTTCCACAGAAGATATATGTAAAAAATATATATATATATATTTTTTTTTTATTATATATTTAGACTTATATTATTGATTGCTATTAGGATGTGAAGAGAGTTTCAACCAGTACAACAAAAAGGGTTTATGAAAAACATTACCTATAAAAAGGTCGTTTTGACATTTATCTCACAATTCTTTTTTAAGCTACTCTGACTTTAATTCTCGCAACTTCCAGTTTAGAACCCGCAATCCTAACTTGTTTTTTCTCAAAATTGTGAAATATTTACACAAAATTAAGAAAATGGGCAATAAACTCGCGTATAAAACTACAAAGTAATTGCGATTTTCTTTTTCGCAATTCTGGCCTTTTGTCCTCAGAACTGTAATATCAACTTGCAATTGACAGTTATAAAGTCAGAACTGGGAGATATAACATCAAAATTGCGATAAAAAAAGTCAGAATTGTGAGGTAAAAGGTCGTCATTACCCTTTTTTATTTGATTTTATTCCGTAGTTTTATTTATCACTGTGTTACTGTGCATGGTTTTTACAGCAGTAAGTTGCGACCAGACCTGTTTGTGTGGACTCTGAAGGCAGGTTTTGGGCTTCAGGAACTCTGTTGTGTCAGGAGACACTGCCGGAGACTCGTCGCTTGTTTTTGCTTTCATTTCACTCTGGATCTCACGAACAGCAGGATTCTCAGCTTCAGTCTGGGCTTTCTTTCGGGCTCTGAATTCAGCCAGCTTGCGTTCCATATTTCATACCTGAAATGTTATAAGAGTCAAAATGTATGTGGTCATTAAATAAAAATACGTGTCAGTATATTAGCTACCAGACTTCCGTAGAATCCGTATTGATTTTGCACCGGTCGACAAACGTTGCTGTGTCAAATGACTGTTTGTTGACTATGACACTAAAGATGTGTTTCCTGTAGGGGCGCTTAGTGGCCCAAAAAGCGAATCCTTCATTTAACCGCATTCAACCGTTTTTTGTCTCAATGAAAAACAATATCACATAAAACATACAATGTTTTAAGTTTATTAATTCAAATGATTAATATATGACATAAATGAAATCGTAAGCGCGCAGCAATCTGTATAAAGTCATTTAAATGGACACATATGTCTGTAATCGCAGACTCTGTTACTGGTCCAGTCTGACTAGCGCTGAGAAAAGTAACAGGTATCAAGTGACAACACTCTTTCAGCAAAGGTGCGGATAATAATGGCAATTACAGTGACGCTTCATTTGACTGAAAATAGAGAAGTATTATTTAGACCAATCGTGCTTCACCAATCCGAAACTAAATTCGGGCTTCAAAGCCTCGCCCATTTTATAAGTTGTTGATAGTTTCAATGCCATTCTATCTTATTTCCATGGTTCAGTTGTTGTTGTTTCCAACAGACACTTTTAACGGCTGTACCGACCGGAAGTGTGCGCGCGTCCGCGACTCCGCGTCACAGGAGAGGTACTGTGATCAGGTACTGGCTTCAACGATGTAAGTACATAGAAATGTTACAAATATAATTAGGGAAAAATATAATGACATATTTAACTTTGGAGCTCAGAGACAATGATCAATCGTGGTAAGCGGAACTAACATGCCAGTGATAGCCTAGATAACAGCTAAACCCTGCATAGGTCTCATTCTTCATAACACATCAAATTTACACGGGTCTAATAATATATATAAGTTGAGGCTGATTGAAAGCAACATGTTTCGCTATTTATTCCGTATATTTAAGTATTTGTTGGGTATTTCATCTTTGCCCATGATTATTACCAAGACCTTATGTGGTCTACAATGAAACCTACAGATGGACAACCATAATAATATTGAGATTGGATTCTTCTATTAGGCTATTATTATTATTATTATATTTTATGAATACAGTACATAGTGATACCGTAATGGTACACAGCTGCCAGTGTTCTCACGTTGATGTTGAAAATTTGTTATTTTGGAGAAAGATGAACAGTCAAGCTCATGTAGTGTTCTTCACTGATTATTAGAGTATGCTTAAACAATGTCATAGCGATTTTATAATTGTTTAAATTTGCCATTGCAGTCATCGGTGGTGAATCTGCCCTGTGGAGTGAGCCGTCATGGCCTCTGCCCCAGCACAGCAGCCCTCGCTCACTGTGGAGCAGGCAAGAGGTGAGAGAGATGTTACATGCCCAAAAATGAAAATTAGCCTATGATTTACTCACCCTCAAGTCATCCTAGGTGTATATGACATTCTTCTTTCAGACGAACACAATCAAGAGTTAAATAAAAAAATGTCCTGGCTCTTCCAAGCTTTGCATTTATAATAAATTCTACGAGCATACAAGAATTGTCCATTTAGATATCAGTGTCTTCTCGTCTTAGTCACGACTTGGCACGACTTGTATTTTTAATTTAGACTTAGTCCTTTTTATTATCATATTTAGTTTTTGTTCATCCATGTTTTAGTTGACAAAAATTTTAGTCTAGTTTTACTCAATGAAACTTTCATCAGCATCTCAATCCCTAGGTCGTAAATCAGTTTATCGTGTGCACTAATTCGGCACTGCTAAGGACCCTGGCTCACTAGACATTGGGACACTGATGACTGTTTCCGGGTGCGTCTCAATCAGCTCCCTAGTTCGGTAGGGCACTGATCAGGGAGTCTGCCATTATAAGGGCTGTCTCAATCGCAGAATCCTTCCAGTGCACTGAAACGTTCGCTCCCTAAAAAGTACCACAATGGGGGGAGTTATTTTGTAGCCATAAGAAATAATTTGTTCCCTTGTTTTATTTAAATCAAAACAGTAAGTAAGTAAACAGTACTCACTAATTAATTATTAATTAGTGGGAATGAATTTGATTTAACAATTCATGGGGGCAAATTCTTGGGGGTGAATTCTTAATGTGAATTCTTAATTTGCAGGAGTAAATTTGATTTAACTTAATTCGTGGGAGCAAGTTCTTAATTCATGTGAGCGAATTTTTAATTAGTGGGAACGAATTTGATTTACCTTAATTCATGGGAGCGAATTCTTAATTTGTGGGAATGAATTTGATTTAACTTTATTCGTGGGGATATATTTCACTTAACTTAATTCGTGGGATCGGATTTATTTGATTTAAATTAATTCGTGGGATCGAATTTGATTTAACTTAATTCGTGGGATCGAATTAGTTTTATTTAACTTAATTCATGGGAACATATTTCACTTAACTTAATTTGTGAGATCGAATTTGTTTGATTTAACTTAATTTGTAGGAGCAAATTCTTAATTCGTCTGAGCGAATTTGATTTAACTTAATTCATGGGAGTGAATTCTTAATTCATGGGACTGAATTTGATTTAACTTAATTCGTGGGATCAAATTTGTTTGATTTAACTTAATTCGTGGGATTGAATTTGTTTGATTTACCTTAATTTGTAGGAGCAAATTCTTAATTCGTCTGAGCGAATTTGATTTAACTTAATTCGTGGGATCAAATTTGTTTGATTTAATTTAATTCGTGGGATCGAATTTGATTTAAATTAATTGTGGGAACAAATTTGATTTGACTTAATCTGTGCCTATGATATAGCCTATGTACTTTCGTCTGCATGTAATGTGCGGGGCTCTGTACTTTTCTTCTCTATTGTGACGTATATCTGAGAGAAAAGGCTTCTCAAACAAACAAACTAAATACATTTAGGGTGAGACTTGATTTTGTCCATCGGGAATAGATTGGATGGCTGTGGTTCGCTATAGCTGTGATGTGATTGACAGGTTGTCCCGCCCTCACGCCAGTGAACACATCATCAGAGAAGAGATGTCGCTTCAAGACGGAGGGGAAGTTAGTTTAGTTAAAGATTACAAGGGAACGTGAATACAATTTTTTATTTATAATAAATTCTACGAGAATACAAGAATTGTCCATTTTGATGGCAATGTCTTCTCGTCTTAGTCATGAAAAGAAAATTCATCAACAAACATTTTTCGTCATTAACGACTTGAACACTCAGCCAAATTGTTGTCCCATTCATCCATTGCAGTTGTTCTCAGTGAGGTGATCCAGGCTTTCTCCGTGCCTGAGAACGCAGCCCGCATGGAGGAAGCCAGAGAAAGCGCCTGCAACGACATGGGCAAGATGCTGCAGCTGGTGCTTCCCGTAGCCACTCAGATCCAACAGGAGGTCATCAAAGCATACGGCTTCAACAATGAGGGAGAAGGTGAGACTGAGGACGCAAAACACGCAAACACTAATAAAAAGCTGTCATTTCAACCTCTGCGTTTTGCCTTTCAGGTGTTCTCAAATTCGCGCGGCTGGTAAAGATGTATGAAACTCAGGACCCAGAGATCGCAGCCATGTCACTGAAACTCAAGAGTCTCCTCCTGCCGCCCCTCTCCACTCCTCCCATCGGCAGCGGCATCCCGACCTCATAGAACAAGCCCAAACTCCCAGTTCATAAAGTTCAAAATCGTATCGACTTTAAAACTTTGTATAGTGCGAACACATTCAGGGTTTCCAAAATTCAAGTCTGTTTTAACGCTTCTTTCAAGGGTCATTTAAACTGAGGGAAAATATTTGAATAAAAAGTAAACAATTATTAGTTAACATCTACATTCCCATTTTCTTTCATTAGTTTTCAAAGCATTTGTTTTTTTTTCTCACACATTTTTGGTTTTTATATTCATTTTGCTAATGTTGAATGTGCATATTTATCAAGCATAACTAGTTTGTTAAGGCCCTTTGAAGGTCTAATTTGTTTGTTTTATACTGTTGGCATTAATAATTCACTATTTGCCCATATTATTGACATATGGATCACATTTATACATGATAACCTGTGACACTTCTTATGATCATTGCTGTTTGCAAAACTTATCATTGTCATATAAACAGTATTTATCCAATAAAGTTTTCTTTTTTTTTTTTACTCAATGGAAAGATATTTCTTATCATGAAATGACTGATTTTGTTCATGTGAATACTGTTAGATTTCTTGTCTTAATTCTCGTAAACATACAAACATAACATTAAATAAGAGCAACACATTTACCCTTTATCATCCTCACCAAGAAAAAAGCAATGGGAAAAAAAATTCTTTGAAGTTTTTATGTTGTTGGGGCAATAATAAAAAAAACAATCAGTGTTTTTTCCCAATAGAACCTGTTTTTTGTATAGGCATCTACCAAACTGTTGAGAAGTCACTTTATGGTAAAATTGATAATACATATGTGACTGTGTGTGTTTGTGTGTGGATGGAATCACAAGGAGAGCAGGTGGATGGTTACTCAAGATCTTTACTGGGCCTGGAACAGACAGACTGGGACAAACAGGACCAAAAGCTGGTTAAAGGACAGTGCATCACGCATCAATGTTGCTCATAGATCAGCAGCGAGAGATGTGAAACTCTGCTGAATACATTTTTACAAAGTGATCGTATAGTGGAATTAAACTCAAAATAAAACATACATTAAAGAAATAAAATATACATCACTTTCTCTGTCGTCATTTCTCATCAATTCACATAAATGCAGAGAACTAAATTTAAGCAACCATCATTTTGTATATTTTTGTATAAAATGGAATACAGAAAGAAAAGAACGGCCACCTAAAATGGCGCAGTTACACAGTTCAGCACGTGCGAGCACATGAGAGCACATAGCACATGTGATAATGCTAACACTCAGTTCGACTAATATATTCTTACACAGAACATGACAAATCCGAATATAAAACATACCTGGGACAAACAGGACCAAAAGCTGGTTAAAGGACAGTGCATCACGCATCAATGTTGCTCATAGATCTTAAATGAAATCAGAGATTCGGAGTTCACAAGCAGGTTAACACACACACTCTCATCACATTTCATCATCGCAAATAACACATTTGACTCGACTGATAGAACTAGGGGCTGACAGGCACATGAAGTAAACTTGTGTGTAGTTTAAAAGTCCAACCTTACACTCGAAAACAATCTAAACTCAGTTTTTATGACGCAGCGCTTATTGATGCGACTTACCAGCAGCGAGAGATGTGAAACTCTGCTGCTGGTGACGTAGCTCCGCCCTTAATATCACGCAAGCAAATGCAAGGGAGGCAACAGCCAATGTCAAGTTTTCCCAATTAATGCATGAATTTAACAGCATTATTTAAACTCCGTTACACATTAATAAATAATTTAATACAAATACATTGAAAATATATATATATATTTTTTTAATGAAACTTTCTATCTTAACCTTTATCGTAAAAAACGTTACTTTTAAGCTGTCCATCCAACCATCCATCCATCCATCTATCTATCTATCTATCTATCTATCTATCTATCTATCTATCTATCTATCTATCTATCTATCTATCTATCTATCTATCTATCTATCTATCTATCTATCTATCTATCTATCTATCTATCTATCTATCTATCTATCTATCTATCTATCTATCTATCTATCTATCTATCTATCAGTTCTGGGTAGTAACTGATTACATGTAATCTGAATTACATAATCAGATTCCAAAATTTAAGTGATTGTAATTAGATTATTATGATTTAAAAAGGCTCATAATCAGATTAGTTACTTTTTTTTCTGATTACATGTTCACATTAATGTCGGTTAATGGTAACATGACATGCAGGAAAACCAAAAATGTATATTATTATTAGCTAGTGTTTTTTCTAATTGTTTTTCATTTTTATTTTACGTTTTTATGATTAAATTATCTTTTCATCAAATCACGAACCCTGCGGTTCCTTCACAAACTGGGAAACCATAACTTAATGAAATGTAATGTTTTAGCACTTCATGTTGTTGATAAAGAATGTAATATAGTTTTTTCATATCATTATTATGGTACAAGAACAATATATGTTAGGTCAAAAATTGTCAAAAAGTAGTCAAATTAGATTAATTACTTTAACTAGGCCTACAGTTTTTATCATGTAGCCTAATTATGTTATCAGTAACAGCTACACTGCCATCTATCTATCTATCTATCTATCTATCTATCTATCTATCTATCTATCTATCTATCTATCTATCTATCTATCTATCTATCTATCTATCTATCTATCTATCTATCTATCTATCTATCTATCTATCTATCTATCTATCTATCTATCTATCTATCTATCTATCTACCTATCGCTCCCCCTAGTGGACGAAACGTCTAAAAAGTTGTCAAGTTATTTATGGCAATGACGCTTTATTTGAATGCCTCGTCTTCACCATGACCACCTTCTTTCTTTATAAGCTCAGTGTCTTAATCAGATGTATTTATGAGTTATGATAACGCAGTGTATGGTTTATTGGAGCGGGCGGATGATGCGAAGGGTCTGCGGTGATTGTGCTGATGCGAACGGACTGCAGCTGAACACGTGTGTGTTTATGAAAGCCATGGACTGCTGATACACACCTGATCCTGTGCTTACAAACATCCGCATGCAAGCGATGCTACGAACCCCTGGAGAATGTCAGCTCTGAAAAAGGTATTGCAGATATGGAAATAAAATAGTGTTATTATAGCAGTATTCTAATAATCGGTAGCCTTCTGATGTTCCAGTCGAATTCAAGACAGTTATAACTAGATGATGGCAATTATACGTGTCATTCAAAAAAAAAAAAAAAACGTTTCTGCTGATGTCATAAATAGTCATAATCATTTTTTTACCCACCTGCTGTTGCCTTAAACAGTGATGACATCATGTATATCTATCTCACATAATATTAACTCAACGTAACATTATCAGAATAAGTACAGAATCGTATCTGTTTGTATGCAAAGGGTTTTGCAAGGCAATATTGAGAGTTAAATATCTCTAGGCTGTGGATTGTGGAGGAGTACCTATGTTTGTGATTTTTTCTTCTTTTTTTTTTTTCTTTTTTTTTGCTCATGCAGCATCAGGAGGTCGAAGAGTCCATAAACTTGAGTTATCATGGCCCCTGTCACAGTGAAATGGTTGATCTCATCTGTTCATCCTCTTCCCTCCACTCACTGACTGTCTCGTTCTCTGTGTGTGAAATTTACTCCATTGTACTATTTCCATCTTCATTTCTCCATCTGCCACAGGTGTTACCATGGATACTGCAGACACATTGCTGCCTTTTCCTTGACAAGAGTCCAGGTAAGAGACAGGATGTGATATTTAGGGCATTTCCCCGTCATCTTAAAGGGATAGTTCACCCAAAAATGAAAATGTTGTCATCACTTACTCACCCACAAGTTGCTTCAAACATGTAAAGGTTTCTTTCTTCTGCTGAACACAAAATAATATATTTTGAAGAATGTTGGTAATCAAACAGTTGACGGTAGCCATTGATTTCCATAGTTGGAAAAAAAAAATACTATAGAAGTCAATGGTTAACGTCAACTGTCTGGTTGCCAACATTCTTCAAAATATCTTCTTTTGTGTTCAACAGAATTAAGTAAGTCATACAGGTTTGAAACAACTTGAGGGTGAGTAAATAAATTTACATTTTTAGGTGAACTATCCCTTTAACTCCAAGCAGAGAGAGAGAGCTGTGCAGTTATTTGTGGATTTAAAGGGATAGTTCACCCCAAAATAGAAAATTCTGTCGTAATTTACTCACCCTCAAGTCCAAGTTCCAAACCTGTATGACTTACTTTATTTTGTGGTCTACAAAAAAGCACCATAAATATCCATACGACTTCTGACATTAATAATGCTACAAATAATTTAGATTTCAAATAAATGCTTTCTTTTAAAATTTCTATTCATCAAAGAACTCTGAAAACAAATGTATCAAGGTTTCCACAAAATTATTAAGGCCTATTCACAACAAGAACAATAACATTGTGTTTATTATAAGCACACTGCAGTGTTGTTGTCTGCTGCTTTAAATGCTCAAGCTCTTTAAAGTCGGGTCGATTCAATGTTTTTATTGTTCATCAGCTTAAAAAAAAAAAAAAAAAAAAAAAAACATTATTCATGTGGTTTAAAACGTTATAGTAATAGCTATTATCATTGGTGTGAATAGGACTTTAAGCAGCACAACTACACTCATCAGCCACTTTATTAAGTAGACCTTGCTAGTACTGGTTTTACCCTTTTGTCTTCAGAACTGCCTTAATTCTTCATGGCATAGATTCAACAACGAACTGGAAACATCCTTCAGAGATTTTGGTCTGAATTGACATGAGAGCATCACACAGTTGCTGCAGATTTGTTGGCTGCACATCCATGATGTGAATCTCTCGTTCCTCCACATACGAAAGGAGCTTTATTGGAATGAGATCTGTGGAGGCCATTTGAGTTTAGTGAACTCGTTGACATTGACTCGTTTGAGATGATTTGAGCTTTGTGACGTGGCGTTTCATCCTGCTGGAAGTAGCCAACGAATGATGGGTTCACTGTGGTCATAAAGGGATGGATATGGTCTGCAACAATACTCAGGTAGACTGCTGTGTTTAAACGATTATCAACTGGTACGAAGAGGCTCAAAGTGTGGCAAGAAAATCTCCACACCATTACACCACCAGCAGCCTGAACTGTTGATACAAGGCAGGATGGATCTATGATTTCATTTCTTCGCCAAATTCTGACCCGACCATCTGAATGTCACAGCAGAAATCAAGACTCATCAGACCAGGCAACGTTTTTCCAATCTTCTATTGTCCAGTTTTGGGGAGTCCATGTGAATTGTAGCCTCAGTTTCTGTTCTTATAGCTGACAGGAGTGTCACTGGTGTGTCTTCTGATGCTGTAGCTTTGCTTCAAGTGTTGTGTGTTCAGATATGCTCTTCTGCAGACAGAGTGATATTATTTGAGTTACTGTTGCCTTTCTATCAGCTCAAACCAGTCTGGCCATTCACCTCTGACCTCTAGCATCAACAAGGCATTTTCACCAGCAGAACTGCTGCTCACTGGATATTTACTCTTTTTCTGACCATTCTCTGTAAACCCGAGAGATGGTTGTGCGTGAGAATCTGCAGATCATCAGTTTCTGAAATACTCGGACCAGCCCGTCTGGCACCAACAACCATGAGACATTCAAAGTCACTTAAATCTCCTTTCTTCCCCATTCTGATGCTCAGTTTGAACTTCAGCAGATCGTCTTAATCATGTCTACATGCCTAAATTCATTGAGTTGCTGCCATGTGATCGGCTGATTAGATATTTGCATTAACGAACAGTTGAACAGGTGTACCTAGTAACGTGGCCGGTGAGTGTATTTTCAACATTGATAAAAAGAGCAAATCAGCATATTAGAATGATTTCTAAATGATCATGTGACATTGAAAACTGGAGTAATGATGCTGAAAATACAGCTTTACCATCACAGGAAAAAATTATATATTCACTGTATGTACTTTTTGAGACTTTTGAACTCCTTTTGTGTAACACCAAAGAAGGAACATCAAATGGACCAAATTCAGCAGAGGAAAACAAGTGACATTCTCATAAAATTATAGAAATGAGGGTGAAAACAAAGAATTCTCATTTTTGGGTGAACTGTTCCTTGAAGTTTGTTCAGGTTGGGGTGGATTATTTTAAAATGTGACAAGCCCAAACCATCAAAAAAGCCATTTTCTTTTCCTAGTGTTCTCTCCATGCCATTTACTTTATTCATTGTAAAGTTAAACCGTGAACGCTTATCTTGTGTTTGGCGATGAATGTCTTTACCATTATCATGAACCCATGCATGATTTGGTCCGGACTGTGTCTGATGCTTCTGTCAGTTGTTGGGACGCCCAGTGTTAACCCACCCCTCTCTGTCAGGGTTCAAAGAATCCCAAGGTTACTGATGAACCACCTCATGCAATAAAAAAATAAAAAATAAAAAATTCTTAAGCCTACATATGATTGATGGCAAGCTGCCCAGCTTAAAGTGCATCAACCCACAATGTCCTGCATGGCTGTAGTTTACTTCAGTGTACCAGTGAATGTTTTGAGACTGCTGCTGTTTCTATGGAGACAAGGGAGGCTGATGTCATTGGAGGTTATCCTGAACATGCACAGATCTGTTTGTGTGAGCCAGTATCTGACGCTGATTGTGTATTCAGCAGTATTCTACACAATCCATCGGTATTCATAAACTAGATCCAGGAGCAATCCTTATGTCAACAATTTGTGAAAGCATATTTCTAACGGTTCATTTGTTTCATGAAGAGGAGTGGAGAAAATGTCTCAGAATTCATTTCCCTCCCCAAATCATTCATCCTGGCTCAGCATTTTCTTGAAGTCTCGAAGCACATTTGTGCTTATCACAATCTACCTTACTGACTCCATGTTGTACTGTTGAGTTCAGGGCAATACAGAAAAGAATAAAGCTATGTCATCATTTTGTTAACTCATCTGATTGGTTTGATTTCATTCAGTTTTTCCCCATTTCCCAGGCATGTATATTGTCAGTCAAGATTATGACAGTTTGAGATTGACCCACTAGATGGCGCCGTTTTCAGATATTTTGAGTTGTGAGTTGTCCTATTCATCTCAACAGCAGTTGTTCAGTTTGTGCAGCACTCTTTTGTACTCTAGTTTTGTAGTTCGAGAGACTTTAATCATGGATGGACAGATAAGCGGGACGAGGGAGAACTACAGCACAGGACAAAAGTTCAGCTAGGACACAATCCAGGCACAATGCAGCTAACAACAGTATGTCCTAAAAACGTTTTGCTAATGTTCCCATCCAGTTATAGAAGTGTCCAGTCTTTTAAACGTTTTTCTTGGTTATGCGAACGTTAAAGCTGCAGTCCGTAGGTTTTCCTCTTTGTAACATCTCTGTTTGAAATCTGCAATTGCAGTTATTCGCGGAATTATCAACTTTACGTGGGTTGTGCCTCGGCACGGCACAGCGCGGATGAATCCAATGTTTTGAGGAGAATGTGCGGCTGTCAGTCACTGCGCCGGTGTGGATAGTGTCATTTGCAATCAAAGATTCTACTTTTTGGAAGTATGACCAACATAAGAATTTTCACTGGAAAATGTAATCTGAACAAGTAAGTAACATCCACTTTTGTTCTAAACATTGCAGTAAATCGCGCTGATTAAATCTAACGATCGCTTATCATATCACGTCAAACCATGCAAATTATACTTTGTTCTCAAATTGTTAATCTTAACAACATCAGCATTGCGTGACTACATTTAATGTGTATTAGGGCTACCTGTAGTTCAGTTTCCATTTCTGTGCAGTCTAATTTCTAATTGTCATACCAACAAATGAATATTCCTTAAAACTGGTTCTTACCTGTCCAGCAGAAGAAAAAAAGCCGTCTCTGCGTCCGTTTTGAACCCCTTCAAAACACGGAGTTCACCCTACCTTTCAAAAGCCCTTCTGATATTTATAATTGTTTTCGCATGGGCCGGTTGCAGTCTCTTTTTTTCTGTAGGCACTCCGAAGTCTTTTGCATTTTACAACGGATGAATCTCCAGTTGTCACTGGTGATTGTCGTTTGAACCTTTCTGGATCCACCATCAAATTGAAAAGTTTAATTATATCAAATGCTGTGAGAAAAGGCTATAAATCTCCACCTCCAACATCCTCACACGCAATATAGCCTACCAGCCGAGACATCTTCTTTATGTGTACAGATGTGACGTAATGACGCAAAGACATGCTCGAATTTCCCACGGAAATCCACCAGTACCACTGGAATTAAAAACATTAGGCTATTACAAGCGTACCGTTTTGAATCGAGCTAAGGCAAGCAGATAGTTTTGAACACTGGCTGGTTATTTATGAGTACTTGCTCAAAAATTTATTTTGGATAATTTTTAACCCAAAAAAGTTACGGACTGCAGCTTTAAGGGAACATTCCATTTAATATTTTTTCAGACATAATGGGAATGTTACATTTGAAGTGGGGTAGTAACATTAAAAAAAAAAATACGTACGACTAAATGTTTCAGGTAAAATCTTCCATGAACAATGGATAAATAATGTTTTTGTGTTAGCATTTTGAGAACATTATTAAAGACCAGGTAACTTTGAGCAAACATTCTATTAATGTTACTGGAAGAACATTTGTTCACAAAGAAAACCTTGCCAGAATTTGCGAAAGTTCTGAGAAAGTTTCCTATTAGCAGTGTTAAGTTCGTCGACGAATAATTTTCGTCTATGACTTTTTTTATTTTTTTATTGACGAAAACGAGATTAAAAAAACTGTTTTGAATGACAAAAACTATGATGATAATCTATTGACAATTTCGTCAATGAATAAAAACGAGATGAAGAAGTTGGGGAGGGAGGATTTGGGAAGTGATCCAGTCTGTGTTGCTTGTTATCATTCATATTATATACTTTATATATATGAACCTTATATCATTCATATTAACAGCTTAATAGATGTTTTCTCCAGGAGTACAGTGGGTACAGAAAGTATTCAGACCCCCTTAAATTTTTCACTCTTTGTTATATTGCAGCCATTTGCTAAAATCATTTAAGTTCATTTTTTTTCCTCATTATTGTACACACAGCACCCCATATTGACAGAAAAACACAGAATTGTTGACATTTTTGCACATTTATTAAAAAAGAAAAACTGAAATATCACATGGTCCTAAGTATTCAGACCCTTTGCTGTGACACTCATATATTTAACTCAGGTGCTGTCCATTTCTTCTGATCATCCTTGAGATGGTTCTACACCTTCATTTGAGTCCAGCTGTGTTTGATTATACTGATTGGACTTGATTAGGAAAGCCACACACCTGTCTATATAAGACCTTATGCCAGAGCAAATGAGAATCATGAGGTCAAAGGAACTGCCTGAAGAGCTCAGAGTTGGCAAGGCACAGATCTGGCCAAGGTTACAAAAAAATGTCTGCTGCACTTAAGGTTCCTAAGAGCACAGTGGCCTCCATTATCCTTAAATGGAAGACGTTTGGGACGACCAGAACCCTTCCTAGAGCTGGCCGTCCGGCCAAACTGAGCTATCGGGGGAGAAGAGCCTTGGTGAGAGAGGTAAAGAAGAACCCAAAGATCACTGTGGCTGAGCTCCAGAGATGCAGTCGGGAGATGGGAGAAAGTTGTAGTAAGTCAACCATCACTGCAGCCATCCACCAGTCGGGGCTTTATGGCAGAGTGGCCCGACGGAAGCCTCTCCTCAGTGCAAGACACATGAAAGCACACCTGAAGGACTCCAAGATGGTGATAAATAAGATTCTCTGGTCTGATGAGAGTGAATGAACTTTTTGGCCTTAATTCTAAGCGGTATGTGTGGAGAAAACCAGGCACTGCTCATCACCTGTCCAATACAGTCTCAACAGTGAAGCATGGTGGTGGCAGCATCATGCTGTGGGGGTGTTTTTCAGCTGCAAGGACAGGACGACTGGTTGCAATCGAGGGAAAGATGAATGCGGCCAAGTACAGGGATATCCTGGACGAAAACCTTCTTCAGAGTGCTCTGGACCGAAGGTTCACCTTCCAACAAGACAATGACCCTAAGCACACAGCTAAAATAACGAAGGAGTGGCTTCACAACAACTCCGTGACTGTTCTTGAATGGCCCAGCCAGAGCCCTGACTTAAACCCAATTGAGCATCTCTGGAGAGACCTGAAAATGGCTGTCCACCAACGTTTACCATCCAACCTGACAGAACTGGAGAGGATCTGCAAGGAGGAATGGCAGAGGATACCCAAATCCAGGTGTGAAAAACTTGTTGCATCTTTCCCAAAAAGACTCATGGCTGTATTAGATCAAAAGGGTGCTTCTACTAAATACTGAGCAAAGGGTCTGAATACTTAGGACCATGTGATATTTCAGTTTTTCTTTTTTAATAAATGTGCAAAAATGTCAACAATTTTGTGTTTTTCTGTCAATATGGGGTGCTGTGTGTACAATAATGAGGAAAAAAAAGAACTTAAATGATTTTGCAAATGGCTGCAATATAACAAAGAGTGAAAAATTGAAGGGGGTCTGAATACTTTCCGTACCCACTGTATATAATGACCCGGACAGCAAAATATTGTCCGGCCCACATCTGGTACACGTGGATGTGTTGCTGCCTGGGGAGTGTAGACATTTTAGAGAAATGCTTAATTGATGCATTACAGTTGAACTAAATCCATTCGATTTTAGTTGACTAAAACTAGGCTAAAACTAAAACACTTCAGATAACTAAATTATGACTAAAATATGACTTAGTTAAAGGGATAGTTCACTTTGAAATTATTTTTTGGTATGTTTTAGCTTACCTCAAAGGCATCCAAGATGTAGTTGTCTTTTTTTCCGGAGTAGTTTCAATTTTGATATTTTTAGGTCAAACCGTTCTTGTCTGTCAGTCATATAATGCAGGTCTATGTTCACTGTCTCAAAACAGCATGCACAAAGTCCAAATTAAACAATTCCCCATCGTAAGTACACATTGATGGCTTAAGACACGAAACGAGCGGTTTGTGTGAGAAAACGAACAGTATTTATATAGTTTTTGTCCTCTTGTAAACACACACACCCAAATGATCAGAGGACGCGGGTGCTTCGGTCTGCGCAAGCGCCGGAAAGCGACGGAAAAGGTCAGAGGGCGCGGGCGCTTCGATCTGCACTTTCGTATGCTCGCGCGAACTCATCCGGGAGTGGTGAGTTTTCACGAATTCCCAATTTATAATCCTTCCCTCTTGAAGTTCTGGTTGATCGCTCTTCGGCTGGATATCAACACACCCATAAACGTACTAAAGTTGAGGAGGGTCTGCAGCGATCATTTTTCCCCTGATGATTTTATAAACCAAGGAGAGGATCGCATAGTACTGACATCATCAGCTGTGCCTATGGTGTTTTCTCATCCAACGGAGGTATGTGAACAACGTCTTTGTATTTGTAAAGCTGGCATTACATGAAATGAGCAATACAATGTATTTCTGCACCATATATTTGGTAAGAATGGTTTTACATGAGAGAGTTATAAGATATGTGTAGCCTATACTAAGCAGCTGCTAGTCAAACCAATGTGAAACTATGTGTACTACTCATAAGGGTGCAGTCAATGATACTACTACTAGCCTAATAATAATAATAATAGTAATAGACAGTGTGGATTCATGTTCGTGTAGCTCTACTTAGTGTTGACTTTGTAATGACAAGCAATATTTTTTTAGGAAAGCGTACAGGAACCATACCAGCCAACAGAACATGAGTCAGATGAAGAGCAAACAACAGAGTGCCTTGGTGCATACATCGGACTAAAAGATGTTTAAATCTCTGTGTAAACAATGAGTGACGTACACGCGCGAGAGATAATTTCCAGCGCTTGCGCAGATCGAAGCGCCCGCGCCCTCTGACCTTTTCCGTCGCTTGCGCAGACCGAAGCACCCGCGTCCTCTGATCATTTGGGTGTGTGTGTTTACAAGAGGACAAAAACTATATAAATACTGTTCGTTTTCTCACACAAACCGCTCGTTTCGTGTCTTAAGCCATCAATGTGTACTTACGATGGGGAATTGTTTAATTTGGACAATGGGGAATTGTTTAATTTGGACTTTGTGCATGCTGTTTTGAGACAGTGACCATAGACCTGCATTATATGACTGACAGACAAGAACGGTTTGACCTAAAAATATCAAAATTGAAACTACTCCGGAAAAAAAGACACCTACATCTCTTGGATGCCTTTGAGGTCAGCTAAAACATACCAAAAATTAATTTCAAAGTGAACTATCCCTTTAAAAGACTGTAGACACGTCCCAATTTGCGTACTTATGCACTGTTCTATGACGTTTTAAGTATAAATACTGCGAGTAGTGTGTTCACACTGAAAGTTCCTAAAATAAAAAGTGCACTTTAAATACCCCTATGATGCAGTAAATTGACAGAAAAAAACGAAGTGTGGAATGTTGGACACTTCATGGACTTAACTGTCGCAACTTTAATTACGTAGCAGGGCTATCAGACTCTGATGTTGAATGACAAAATAACCTTATGAAGTTCATACACTACACGGATGAGTATATAGTGCATAAGTACATACAGTAGAGTATAAGTGCGTAGTGTATAGTGCGTCATTTGGGATGCATCTTATGACTATAACTAAATAAAAATTAATACTGCTTGTTAGCTGGGAATTCAGTAAAATGGTCCAGAATTAGTTGCAAATTCCTGTATCTCAGGTGGTTGGATTAAAAAAAGTGCTTATGTAGAAAAATTGGCAGTATCCATGATGTGTGCTTCCAGTTTTTTTTTTTTTTTTTATGCTAGTAGTATATTCGATTTTTGGCTGTGAATTGATTGGTGTTTAAATGTAATGTGTTCACACTGTTCTGAAATAGGCTTCATTTCGCCACCAGAGGGATAACACACAACAGTGTATGAAAGGAAGTAGTGCTGGTGATTTGCTTCAGTTCCTCAGGTTTTTGCTGTGGTTGCTAAAAATGCTGTTTTATGCTGCCTGGCCAGTAGTTGGCGATGTAACTTTGAAAAGAAACTCTATGCGCCTATAGACTGTCACTGAACATGTAATACGCATGCGCATGACATCACCGTTTTCACAAATTCACGTTTTTGTAGTTTATTTGTCTGTGGGGTTTTGATTAGACAGTTGGATGGTTTTGGTTGCCATTGGTCGATGTCATATGAGTGACATATTTTCCTGCCCTCGCGCTAGTAAACACGTCATCAGAGAAGAGAAGAGAAGAGAAGTCAATAAAGTATATTTCAGTTTCCATTAACACAGTATATTTAGCCTGAACATTGTCAGAGACATTTATTTTATGTTGGTTTACTAATATGTTGTATTCATTAATGCTGTAGGTGCAAATCCCATTATTCATTTTGGATTATGAGATTCTGTTACTGTCAAACTGACTATGGCCCAGATTCACAACGAATTGCATCCTGATATCGCTCTTATTTGAAAAGATACTTATAGTTAAGTTACTGTTAAACAAGTGACTGTTAAATTCATTTTCAGACCCTATAAAGCAACTATACTCCATTTTCTGTAACAAATTTGAGTATTAGAGTCAAGTCACTTTTAGTGCTTTATAATACAATATGAATTGTTGCAAAGCAGATTCACAATGATAAACAGGAAAATACGAGTTGAAAATGAAGATAAGTAGAAAGTAGAAAAGTAGAAAATTAAGTTGGTCCAAAGTATCATTTTTATATAGTGTACAATATCCACATAGAGATTGAGAGACACAGAGAGGAAACATTGGGCTTCCCCTCGAGCAAACAAAATTAGGTGTTCGGTGTGAATGTCAGGCCTAAAAGGCTCATGTCAGGCGTTTCAAGAGATTCAATTGGCTGGACTAAATGGGTTCAGGGACGAAGAGCCACCTGTAGTGGATCTCTCAGCTGTTCCCATGGTGA
The DNA here is from genome assembly GCF_951802725.1 of Rutilus rutilus. Classification (NCBI taxonomy): domain Eukaryota; kingdom Metazoa; phylum Chordata; class Actinopteri; order Cypriniformes; family Leuciscidae; genus Rutilus; species Rutilus rutilus. Next base: position 20,432,840 of record NC_140220.1, on the reverse strand, counting down.
TGGGGAGACTTGCTGGTTTGAGGGGTTTCTGAGGGGGATTCCTGAACCCCTGCTGCGATTATCTTCCTCCGGGGAGACCTGTTAGACTTGGGTGAATGGGCTTTGGAGGACAAACATGCTGAGATCTCTGAAACTGGAATTGTGTGAAGTTATCAGTGTTCGGTTGAAGATGTATTTGATGAAAGTCTTGCATAGCCTGACGTTTGACTAATGGGATATAAAGTCTGGTCCAAATTACAGCTTTTTTGTAGTTTAACCTTATGGTGCTCTTCGATCATTCGATTATTTTTTTTACTTCATCAGAATTCAATAGAACTTGGTAAAGGTTTTGGCACTTGCTATGTGAACACACACACACAAAAATCAATGGACATTATTCGAAAAGTTTAAATGGTCCTGAAAAAAATATTCACACTTGTGCTCCTCGCTGTCAAAAATGAGCGCATTGGAAATTAATGAGAAACGAACTGCATCAAGTGGAAACATTTGGTACTGCGACCAAACAAAATCTTATTGAAAGTAAATTTTTTGAGATATCAACCTCAAATTTGGAACACGACTTGTTTAGATTTATGGCTTTGATTTTTTTGCAGTTTTGTGCATTTTTCATAACAATAAACGTAAAATTCTCAAAAAGTGAAAAAAATAAAATAATTACTGCATAAATATAATTTCTTTCCATAAAATCCCCTAAAAATACAAAATATATCTAATAAATAAATAAATAAATAAATATTATCGAACTAAAATACAGTGCATTCATTTCTTTGAAATAATTTTTTTTCGTGAAGAGCACCAGAGGGTTTAGAGACTGTGACTGACCGTCTAAAACTGTAAACCACCTTTGTTTTGCTTGCCATTTTGAGGCGGGTTTATGTGAAATAGATTTATCTGTCAGTTCTCTTTACCTGAAACTAAAATCTGAATATCTTTCAAAGATTTGATGTCTTTATAACCCAACAGCTACAATATTAGATTGTATCTGGAGATTTCCCCCAGCACTTGCCATTTTCCTGCAATATACTTCAGAGGATCAGTGAAAGCTGAGAGTAGAAAAAAAGGTAACACAATATAAAATAAGATATACTACACTTGTGATAGTTATTTTATCAGGTTTATATGCAAGCAAGAGTTATAGATTTGACATGACTTATAATGAACAGCAATATGTGCATCATACGTTTCCTTTTTCGGGATAAAAATAAACTTAGTACCCCTCCTTATGCCATCTCTCGGCTTTCTTCCAGAGGTCGGTCAGGTGCTATTAATGGCTAACTAATGGTCATATGGTGCTGCACACTGATATTTGGCTTCTCTCCATACTGTACATACTAGGACTGGGCAATATAGCAAATTAAAATCACGTTATTTTGATGCCAAAAAAAAAATGTGAGTGGTGATGCAAATAATTCATTTGTTTGAAGTTTGACAGCTTGAAGTTATTCATGCAGATGAAACAAATTGCCAACTCTGGTGCCATTTTTGGTTGAAGCAAACCATGGAGAATATAGTCAACATTTTATAAATCATTATTAGGGGTACAGCACAGCTAATATCAGTACAAATCAGCAAAAATTGGCAACATGTCTGTCAGAGAAGGGGCCTGGAGGTTACAGCATGTGCATGTATTTTTGTGTGGATGACCTGAGTTTGAATTCGGCTTCTGAATTTTTTTGACCACCCCCAACTCTTCTTACCATTGGTTTTTGTCTTCACTTTCTATTTAATTAAAAGGCATCAGAGTGCAAACAGCCTTTGCGTAATATGTCCCTATTACCTGTCAAACATCACTGAAAACAGGCATCCTGAGAAATCACACCTGTCTCTGTGAAATTTTGGGGTTCTGTAAACAGCAAAAAAGTCTCAAGGCAACATCGTCAGATATGAGAACCAAACCATGGGTGGTGAATCGTACAAGTTTTCCGTTTTTAGTTGAAAATGGTGTTGTGTAAACGGCCACCCAATATAGTCAAGGCAAAGTTGTTTTTCTTCTTCGTTTTGGGGTAAAAATGGTAGGACCAATGGTAGTTCAAAGGTGTTTACCAGCCAGAGCAAACTTTTCCAGACTCCCGAATTGAACACAAAACGAACTTTGTTTTGGCCTGATTTTGTTCGAAATTAAATCAAACCAGTTTGTTCTTCTATTTTGCTTGAATATATATAGTGTTTCTTGAGTAAAGAAAACGTATTCAAACAACCTGTTCTTTGTGCGGCACTTCATTCACGATAGAGACGGGCAGTTACAAGGTTTTACCAACAGTTTGAGGATCCAGTGGAGTTTCGAGGTGTAGTCACAAGCTCCTTTTAATACTTTTTATTGGTTAAATATCTGCAAATCCCACAGACAGACATAAAGGTGATATGGAGATATGAGGTTTCATCCTGACAGCGCATTTATTTAATTAAATCAAAGCCATTGTAATCTGATAATCACACAAAGCCATTTCGCGATTCCGGTTTTATTTCGATTAATCAGGCAGCTGTTATATTTTTGAAAGCAGTATGCAATTGACCAATCAGAATCAAGTGTTTCAAAGAAAAGCATAATAATAATTTTAATTAGACAATTGGAATTCCACTAAAGCAAAACGATCAGTCTAATAATCCTTTGTCCTTGAGCTGTCTATGGTAACAGCAAGTAGTTACCCAAAAGGCCCTCTTTTTGCCCTCTGCTGTGATTAAGATTCAGCTTATTCAAATGGGATGCAGCAACAAAATAATGAGCAGCCCGATAGATCTGCCCTCTGAATAAATGAAGCGAATCACATTGAAGGGGAGGCTGTCATGAGATGTCTCGCACACTCACACACACACACACCCTACCAGTCAAAACAGTTTATTCATTTTGCATTGTAAAACAAAGAAAGTGTGACACATAAGGACATTTTAACATTCATAATGTGCCGTTTCGTGATCTTAATAAGGAGTGTTAATTATATATTTGTCACAGTGGGAGTGTAAACACACCCTGATACTAATGATGCTAATGAGTTTGAACCTTAAGTGTTATGACAGTACTCAGCAACAGAACTCTCGGTTCACACTTACGGCTTTTGTTCCTTCAAAGCAAACAGCAGAGCCTTGATCTAAGGTTATATTTAACTGAACTGAAGACTTTCTTCATGTGAAGCAGTTTATGCTATGAGTGTAAGTCAAGAAACAGATAGTTGACAGGCAGTCGATTCTGTTGTGTATGGTTTGGCTGCTAAAGGCATTCAAAAGGCCAACGCTGTCTTGTATGACAGTGTATCCAGTGAACCAAAAACACCTCTCAAAAATGTGTGACAGTTAAAAATATTTACCACATTTTTGAGACATGTAATAAACTTACAGCCAAACTCAATGTCATTTTATAGATTTTGTTCCAAATATTAATTCCCCAAAACATTGCCTAAGCTAATTTTGTATAATTTCTGCATCACTTTCTTTCTTTTTTTTTAATGAAGAACTTCTGAATAGCGTGTAGTATGTGTTACAATACAATCCATTCACACAAAATCCACCATTTTGGAATATCATGTGACCTACGACATCCACCAAGTTGCTGTGTCCTTTCCATTTACGAATACAACAACCCTTCTCGCGTGGCTTCATTGGATAGTAAGCAATATGTCATTCGGGTATTTTCCACCTATTGTTTTGAAAATACTGTGTATTTGGACATGCTACCCCATTGACTTATTCATATACTGTATATATACAAGAGAGCATCTGTTTTCAAACAGGTTTTTTCAAACACTCCCCTGTCTGCCATTGGTCAGCAAACAAATAGTCCTGCCCCAAACTAACGCTATTGCCTGAACCAGTGTTGCTTTCTCTGGACAAGGTTTGGAATTTTTGTTTTTAGCCATGTTTTTCAGCCAGATGGTGGACTATCTTACAGCGTTACCTATTTTTTCAAATTAAATACATTAAAATAAGTTAAGAAAATTACATTACAGTTAGAATAAATTGTAGATTTCTGTCAACATTGGAGTTGCTTGCATGCAATACCAGTTTCTACAATTGGTAAATGACTTACAATGTGGTCGTATACAAGTTCCTCTGTTATGCCATCAGAAAAGTATTTAGAGAAGAGGTCAGGTTGCCTGCCACTGTCAGTCAGGAACTGTTCCAATAGTCTGATTTCAAGTTTCTTTGTGACAAATGGGACCCTGTTACTGTATGTATTTTTGTTTCTCTCTTGCATCTCTCTCTGTTCAAGCATGTAGGCCATCAGACCCTTGTGAAATGGTCAAGGACTCATGTAAGCATTCATACCAACCAAAGTCCAAATGACCTTTGTGAATATCACTGCAGTAGAGTGTCTTTTTTACAACTTGGGCTTAAAATATGCATCATCTCCTGAAATGGATGGTATTGTTGGATTCCATTGACCTTAATTAATCTTTTAAACCTCTCACCTTTAATTTGAATGGGCTGTCTGTCTGTTGCTATGAAATGTCTATTATTTGTCTGTCATTGGCTTCTAAGAATCAAAGTTTCTTTGCTTTGTGTTTGAAGTGGATTGTACCAAGCGCTTTGTTCATCCAATTCCACTTTGTTTTTCTAATTTAATCTAAAGGACTGGTTGTCTGCACTGTGATTTCGTAAGTGATGAGTCAAGTCCATTTGTTAAGACTGTAGTCAATATCCAGTATATCTACATTGGTTGCTATAGTGATGAAGAAAGCCAAGAACATGAACTCACAAGACCCGTCAGACAACATAAGAGTTACAGGCATTATTTTACTTAACACATCCATGCATATATTGTGTCCAATATCCCTCATTCAATTCGCTATTCATTACATAATGAATGCTACATCTATGTCACATCACAGTCACTCTTTGAAAAAACCCTGAAATTAAATTGGGTAACACTTTGGCTGAATCCAAAATCGCCCTCCCCATACCCTCAAATAGGGCATTATTTGAAGGGACAGCCATTTGTAGTGGTGCCCAAAACCATAGTGGACTTAATTGAGTGCACTCATTCAATCCCACATTGCTCTGCAATAAAGAGTATACAGACAATGTACACTCAACAGCTGTCCGAATTCGCTTACTCGTTTTCATTCACTCCTTCAGGTAAACAGTATTATGGGACTAACGTAGGGAATAGTGATTGGGGTTTTTTTGGGGCGATTTCGGATTCAGCCTTTATTTTACAGTGTCCATGTTACACAGCTTACTTGGACTTACTATAGTGATGACAGTAAATTATGCATAATTACTTCCAAGTAAACCTAAACCAAATCCTAACCCTAATTATATAATAACTCAGCACTTACTTGTATAATTACACTGTAATTAAAGCACCTTAAAATATAGGGCTGGGCGATAAAACGATATCGGTATTTATCGACAGTACACCATTGTCTGTAATGATAGAAAAAATGTTCGATATAGCGCTTGATATTTTCATTACGTGCGCGCATCGCTGGCGCGACCACCACAACGTTTCCCAACATCAAATGGCAAATGTAATGAAAGCGGAATGAAACTGTGCTACGCTATTTTGTGCTTCTCAGACAGTTTGGACCAATGTCAGTGCACCGCGAGCCAATCTTGATCAAGCGACACTGTTAATACACGGCGCTAAGAGATCCAGTAAAGGAAGCATTTGCATTTGAATTCGCCACAGAAGTAATAACATCGCTGCAAGATCTAATGAGAAGCATTCAAATTTCTCCGTCATTAACGGATCAAACAGCGCTGACGTGGAAACCAGGAGAAACATTGTGCCATGAATGAACTAGTTATAGGCTTTAAGTCCACATATCAGCAACATTCACCATGGATTTAATGTAGTAACACTAACTGTAACCATGGAAGTTTGGCAGGAATAGTAAAATGCTTTCAAGTGCGTCACACATCTTTTTCCAGCACTTCAAAACTCAAATATTATCATATTTAAATGTTATTTTTAATGTGATGACCAAAACATTATTTGTTCATCCTTCAAAGATTACCCCCATGCAATTTTTCGTATCTACGGACCAGTAGGTGGCGCTGCGCCGAAACGCTGCATGACACCTCAAGTTATGCTTGTGATGACATTTACCAAGTTTGGTCTGAAAACGATAAAGCGTCTGTTTTTGCAAGCACTATGTAAAATTAGTTCACACGGTATTCGAGAACAGTTTGACGAATCAACTTGAATTCCATAACTTTTTGTCGGCATGGTCTGAAGGTGATCTGGTTAAATTTTTGCAAAAATCAGAGCAACCGTCAAGGATGAGTTAGAAAAAGTAGGTTTTTCAAAATATTATAAATGGCGGAAAAAGTTTCATGACGGAAAATGACGTCATAGGCTGCAGGAAAAAAAAAGATTTTTGCTACTGGCCCTTACGGATCAAAAGTTATTAGCAAAAACATGAGTGAAACTTTGGACAGTTAGTGGCGCTAGAAGGATTGAGTTAGAGACTCTAAATATGCTATGGTGACTGTTCAGACTGTCCTCTATCAGTGTGCCAAATTTCAAAACTTTCCCGCAAGCGATTCTATGGGCTTCCATAGACTTCCAGAACGGAAGAAGAAGAAGAATAAGAACACTAACGATTTCAATAGGTGCCTACGCACTTTCAGAATATTAAAACGCGGATAAATCAACTCATCAACTTACAAGTGTGTAAGTCTCCTTGGCTTTCATTGTCAATTGCGCTCGTTTCTGTTGTGTGTCCTTAAACTGGCAACCCACGTGAGTGTTGAGTCTGAGGAGGAGGGGGTGGTGGAAACAGCAATCTCCGATATTTTGAATTTGGACTGCAGTACCGATTTCGACCACTAGCTGTCATTCTTACAGACTGCACCTTTAATAAAACATCATACAATATTTAACATTATATACGTGTTGCACACCAAATGATGGGAAAAAATACCTACGTGAAGCAAAAGTACTAGCAAATGTTTGCTAGAGGCCAGACTTTATCATATTTGGCAGTATAATTGAAGAGAGTACCGAAGTTCAATGCTAAGCTAGCCCGGTCTCATATTAGCACCAGACACTGCAATCAACTCTGTTCTGTTTTAAAATTAGATCCGACAATAAGGTTTTCAAGACAAAACATGTTGTAATTGTTAACAACCTAGCGATTAGCATCTCTTCTAAGTGCACTAATGTGTTTCCCAAAGGGAAATTATGGGCATCCTAATGCGGCCATCTCAGGTTGCGTCCATCAGTGATGACAATGATGCAGAAATGAAAAAAAATGAAACAGTGACATCATCACCATCATCATCCTCATCATAAGAGAAAGAGGATTCCTTTTTTCAACAGGATGGATTCCCCCCCCTCGACTGGATATGAGGCATGGTTTTGACATTTACATTGAGAGCAGAATAGGATGACATATGATAGAGATGAAGTAAGAAGAATACAGATTAGTATTCCTGAGTGAGCAGGGGCCAGTGGCAATCAACGATCCTGAATCCGGTATCTCTGGCTCCATGTTTTGCTGTGTACCAGTGGAGTCCGTGGAAGATGCCGAGATCGCTGCAGAGGAGCTCTAAACGCACAGCTTAACACAGTGCTGGGGAGATCGGCTCCTCTCCTCTCCACTCCTCTGCTCTTGGGGAGGCGACGGGAAAGAGAGACAGCAGAGAGAGGGGGGAACGGTAAAACGGGAAAAGACAGAGAGTAGCTGGGTTTTTTTTCCCAGGCTGCTTGGACTATCAGCCTGTGTGTGTGATTTTATTTTTTTATTTTTCCCTGGTAATCTCTCTCTCTCTCTCTCTCTCTCTCTCTCATAACTATCCTTTGGTTTTCTGGGATGGTTTGAAGAAGACTTATATGTGATGCTTCCTGCACAGAGGTAAGTCCAATCAGAACAAGTCCGTATCACTGAAGAACCAGTTGCTCTGAGAAATGAATGAAGCTTGTCCTGTTGATTTGGTGTTGGGGAATGTGTCAGAGTTAATCCTGAATGTCATTTTTTCAGTTTGATTCGTAAACTGCCGTAGGTCTATATCTAAGTGAGCGCATTTCTGGTACAGGTGTCCGTGACTTAGGTTGCAACGCTGTTACCGTGTGATCTTCTAATTCAATGGAGACATTAACATCTGCTCAAGTGTAGCGGGCACAGGCTGTACCTCTATTTCTGAACTGGAGAGGCCAGAAAGAGAGTGGGAATGTTGCAGGAACGTTGCCTAGCAATACTGCAACCTTCTCCAAGCCGAGAGATGTGATTTTATGCTCTGCTGCCTAACGGCAGGGCATCCTTCACGCGAGGACATGCCAACAGCTACGCGGGGCACATCGAGTTCCCGTGCGTTTGCGTGGTGCGCGGTAGGAGGCGGACTAGAGGTTGTGTAAGGTTCTCGGGTCCAGGCTCGCCGGCACGAGAAGTTGTGTGAAACCCTTGTGCTCGGGTTGACCGATGAAGATTCATCCTTCTCTTTTTCTGTCTCTATCTCTCTCTGTCTTTCTCCCTTGGCCGCTCTGTTACACACTGAGCCAAACGTCTGCTGCGTCTTCAGCTCACTTGAAACTCTCCACACTGCAGGGGCTGAGCATCTGACAGCCATCAGCACCTCTCACACACCCGCGTCTATGTGTGTGTGTGAGTGTGTTAGACTGTGTGTGCTAGTGTGAATGAGATTATGTGTTCAAGTGAGCAAGACTGTGTAAATATTGTCGCTCTACCTCTGTCACTGCGTAACTCGTACGAGAAGCATTATAGTGCGAAGACGTGTGATTTGCTAACCGATAGTGTTCAGAATCTCAAGCACGCGCTCAATCACGACTCCAGCCTGAAACACAATGTTCTCACCTGCATGTAATATTTGTGTATGATGCTGGCAAATGAAAAACTCAATGAACACGGTATACACACGACATACCCAGTGAAACTTTACAAACACTTAGACTGCCAATAACAAAAAATACCACATATTGCCATGTTTTTGGACATGTACCCTAGTAATGTCATGTTTTTTTTGCACATTTACTATATGATACCATGTTTTACCATATTACCATTTTGAACATGCGCCATTGTATTGCAATGTATTTTTATTCATTTTTTTTAAATATTGTAGTCAAGTTTTTTTGTTTTTTTTCATGACAATGCTGGGTTACTACTTAAAGAGATGTCATTCAAAACCTGTATATTTATTAAAGATATTTTGAAGAACAGTGGGGTCGAAACAACACTAAAACTTGTTGACTTTACTTTAATTGTACAGTATACGGACAAAAACAATGGGATGTAAGTGTATCATAGAAGAAATAAATAAATGAGAGAGAAGTGAATTGTGCTGCTCTCTCGCGAGAAGTGAATCAATCTGATGCTCTCCATGTCCCGTGTGATTGGCTGTTCGCTGCACGTGTCACACTTTCGGGTGTACACGCTTCAGAGTTAATCACAAACTCTGGATCAAACCCTGAGTTGACAGAGAATGTTTATTCCGAGCCTGTTGAATCTGATCTAAACCTGGTTGGATTGTTTTTGGTTTTGTCAACTCTAAACCTACTCTGAAACTTTGAAACCTACTCAGACTTTGTTTAACTAGCTTCATGCAACAGGCCTTAGGTCTAATTCACAGCTCTGATATTTTTATCCAAATCAGATTTGAGTCATGAGAGCTCTCCACAGAGCATGTGCGCAAACACACGTCAGCAAAAGCCACCGGTTAATCAGATGCTGTGTGAGTGCCAATTGAATTTGCTACTAACAATACCACAGAAAGACTCTTATCTTTATCATTTTAGTATTGACTTGGTATCAGAGTAACTTTTGACATCCCTGTTTTCCAGAAATGAGCACTTTTCCCAATGAGTGTGTAGCATGACAAAACATTTACATTTACAACCTACAGTGCATCACTGTTTTATTATCACATTATAATATATATATAAAGTTTACAGGCAGAAATGACCATTCTCACAAATGTAGCACTTGGAAGCCCAAATAATTGTACTAATTAGTTTGTCAGATGGTTTGCGTAAATAATACAGTTAAAAAAAAAATTCATTTAATGAGTCATTCATTGGATTAATTTGATTAATTTACATATTACTTATTCATATGATTTATATTTATTATTTTATATATATAACAAATTGGTACTTAAATTGCTTTCCTGTTTGAGCCTCTTGTTCATAATTCAAAATACTTAAATTTTTCTTAAATGTTATAGAAAAATATATATATATGTGTGTGTGTGTGTAAGTGCTGTCGAACTGATTAATGAATGAATTATTAATAAATTGATAAATTGCATCTAATATATATATATATATATATATATATATAGACATATATTATGTATATTTACAAATGTTTATGTTAGATGCAATTAATCAATTTATTAATAATTTATTAATTAAACAATTTGACAGCACTAATATATAAGACAGACATATATTATGTTTACAAACGTTTATGTTAGATGCAGTTAATACATTTATGAATAATTTATTAATTAAACAATTTGACAGCACTAATATATATATAATTTATATTTTTTTCAATTAATCAATAATTTTATAACATTTAAGAACAATTTAAGTATTTTGAATTATGAGCATGAATCTCAAACAGTAAAGCAATTTAAGTTGCTTTGGATAATAGTTAGTAGCCTATGTATGAATGTAAAAGTAATGAGTTGCCTGGGAAGCTACTTTTTACCAAGTTTTTTTTTTGTACAGGTAATACCATGGTATTCTTTGATATAGATTGGTGTACTTTGCAAATGCAATTGCATATGAATAAGGTAATCACAAAGTACATTAAATATTAAAAATATAATGATATAACATTGTGATTTCCTGACTGTACCATGGTATCTCCGCTGTTCTTTTTCACTGTACAAAAGGCTGCTTGTTTTTCCCTTCCTAGGAAACTTCATACGAGCATCTAAGTCATGTATGTGACACGGTTTTACCGGAGAACACCGGTCGTACATCAGTGCTAGTCAATCATATCACGGTTATTAGTATTCAGTGCACACAAGAGGGGGTTTCCTGGATGCTGTATACATTAGTGCTGTGGTGCAGTGCAGTGTTTCCCACCGTTTCAGCTGTTGGGTGTCAAGGCAGCGTTTGGCTTCGAGTTCTGCTCAGGATTCCAGATACACACACTCTGAACAGTGTGCTGATACTGTCTGTAACACAAACCGAGCATGATTTCATGCAATATTCCCTTGCAAAGTGATGCTTTCTCTGCTTTATTTCTGTCTCTGCTGTTCTCTCTCTGTATTTTGAATCTCTTTTCATTCTTCCTCTCTCTTTCTCATCATCCTCTGTCAGTCCACAGAAGAGAGTGGGACGGGCCGCTCTTCCGCTTGTTTCCATGGAGACCGTGTGTGCGAGGGTGCGCGTGTGCACGTATATGTGTGTGTGTGTGTGCGTGTGTGTTTGTGCGCATGTGTTTCCCTTTTCGTTCAGCACATTCCTCAGAATGGAGCTAGTGCTTTTTGGATTCGCAGTAGATCATGGATTCTCTGTGTGTGTGTAGTCACTTCAGCAGCCTGTTTGCTTTTTGATGGAATTGTGATTAACTGGCATTAATTAAGTCTATGCCCATGTGTGTTTGTTTGTGTGTGTGTGTGTGTGTGTGTGTGTGTGTGTGGGTGAGTGGGTGGGTGGGAGCTAACAGGAGTGGGTGGCGACCAGCTCCGCTCCACTCGAATCCTCTGTAATATTGTGAATCTCCACCATAATGAAGCAGATGATGTGGGCTGTTCTCTTCTCGCATTTATATTTAGATTTACAAAAGCCTGATGACACATCGGGCCATAGATCGTAACATCTGCCCTTACCCCAGCTCTTCTTAATGACTCAGCAGATAATTAGCAAGAAGGGTCAGTGTAGCTTCGACTGTGTCAGATCAAGCTGAAAAGAAACACAAAGATTCTTCAACCGCCAGCAGGCATTGAATACAAATCTCTTTGAAATACTTGATAAAATTCTGGAATACTTACTGAAATGCTAAATATCTTCACTGTCAGGCGGAAACCTTGTATCTCCGAGATATTCTGTCATTTTTATTTATTTCATAAATCCTTACTATTGGTCACCCCGTTATGTCTGTCTGTGGGTTTTGCAAATATTTAACCAATGAAAAGTGTTAAATAATGCTTGTGACTTAACCTCGTAACTCCACTGAATCCTCAAACTGTCAGTCAAAACTCATATCTCCACCCCGCCTCTATTGTGAATGAAGTGCCGCACAAAGTTCAGAGTGTCTCTGCTGGTTTGCAATGCAAGGGTAAATAAATAATTGGTTCTTTGAGTCAGTAGAGTGTCTTCTTTACTCAAGAAACACTATATGTGACCCGTGCTGGCAAAATGAGTCAGAATGAGCAAATTTTGCAAAATTAGTTCTTGTTATTTAAACATTCTCCATTAAAAGTCCTACAAAAAGTATGATTTGTTGGAAAAGGACAAAAAACGACGATAGCATCAGCAAAGTAAATTTTGAGAACAATCAAGATAAAGTTTTCTGAAGGTTCCAAAGCAAAATCACCTAGAAGCAACCATACCTTAAAATGACTATTTTGTAATGTTTTTGAAAGAATTCTCTGATACTTAGCCTGCATTTATTTGATACAAAACACACACACACACACACACACACACACACACACACACACACACACACACACACACACACACACACACACACACACACACACACACACACACACACACACACACACACACACACACACACACAAAAACACATTAATATTGTGAAATATTATTACAATTTAAAATAATGGTTTTCTATTTGAATATACTTTAAAATGTAATTTATTTATTTGATGGAAAGCTGTATTTTCATCAGCCATTACTCCAGTCTTCAGTCACATGATCATTTTTTTAAACCTGTGATACTTTAAAGGGATACTCCACTTTTTTACCGTTTAAACCGTGTACTAAGATCGACGGAAAATGAAAAGTTGCGATTTTCTAAGCCTATATGACTAGGAACTACTCTCATTCCGGCGTAATAATCAAGGAACTGTGCGGCTGTACCATGAGTGCAGCAGGCGTAATGATATGACGCAGCGCCTGAAAATAGGTCTAATAGGTTAGACAAACTTAGTCCCGGTCACGTTGGAAGAAGTTACCGAGCTGGGGACTATTTTCAGGCGCTGCGTCATATCACTACGCCTGCTGCACCCATGGTACAGCCGCACAGTTCCTTGATTATTACGCCGGAATGAGAGTAGTTCCTAGCCATATAGGCTTAGAAAATCGCAACTTTTCATTTTCCGTCGATCTTAGTACACGGTTTAACTACAGAAGAGTCAAGTTTTAAATAGGAAAAATATTGAAACTCTTTGGTCATTTTGAAAGAAATGCTACTGGACTCATCAGAATCAATGATCTGTGCTAAGCTATGCTAAAAGTGGTACCGTCAGACCCGGAGTTCGGCTGAATGGATTCTAAAACGGTAAAACTCAACTGTTTAACTCTGGGGGAGATGTAAAATGAGCTTATTTCCGAAAAAAGTGGAGTATCCCTTTAAGGATTCTTTGATGGATAAAAAGTAAAAAAAAGAACAGCAATTATTTAAAATAGAAATCTTTTGAAAACATTGAACACTACCGTTCAAAAGTTTGGGGTCAGTCATTTTTTTCCTTTCTTTTTTAAAAAGAACATTATAACTGAAGTAGTTGTATATAGTCATGATATCACAATACATGCGCGGAGTGTTTTGATTAATCACCGAAAGCATTATTGCGACAAGCTGGTATTGTGTACATCAGCATGGGTTTGAAAATCACATTTCATTGGTTCAGACTAATGCCATTGAGAATTCGTTATGAATATTCACAAAGTTGGAATGCTTTGCTTTTCAACGATACCAAACGTATGCTGAGGGTTTTATTATGGATTATTAAAACAAAGGAATAAGGATTTATGTACACCTCTCCAAAAATGTACAAACAAAGACAATTTTAGATGTTTAATTGCTACTTGGAGCAAGACGAGGGCTTAATGAACACATTTTTGTGAAAACCTCAACTTCGACCAAAATTGACATATTTCACTTGTTTTGCCTATAGCTCGTAATTGACACGTTTGCACTTGATTTTGGTCAAATGTTAATAATATAATGACAGAAGCAAGTGTCTGACCACATATAAAGCCACAATATCAACTTTGACGACACAATGTTCCAATCCTGATAGCGTTTTTGGAGATACAGGTTTCTGCTTGACAGCGACGATATACAAAATTAAAATATACAATGTACACAGTTTTTCAGATGAAAAACAAAGTCATCTCCTTGCAGTCACCTAAATAGGAATCCACACGGTCTGAAATCTGAAGAAGTAAACAATTTTTCCATGCAGAATTCATACCGGAACTTTGTTTCTTAGCTTTTAACAAGCGAATCTGCCACATTTACTAATATAGAGCTGCTTGGTTTAGAAGTTAACTCTGTGCTTCATACATTGCTACCATATTGACAATGGATAATATAAACTACTTTGGCAAAATTGTGTGTAATATATCTGGTTGTGCTTGTAAATGATATACAAAGTTCCAAAGCACAAAACCCTTGCCGAAGACAAGATAAATTATTCCGCAGAATTTCCAAGCTTCTCTTTTCCATACGATGACTATAAAGCAAGATTTTCAGTAAAAACTGAAGACTCAGTTGGCTTTAGAAGACTCAGAATGTAGTACAAAAGTTGGGTGGACTAGTTATACTTTATAATGATTTAATGGTGCTTTTTTCTCAATTAAGCCACTGTTCTGCGACCCTCGGGGGGTGGTTATAAATATTGAATATATAAAGTAATATACTTAAAAAAATACATTCAAGTGCGAACGGACCTTAAATTGGATGTTAATTGGAATTAAATGAAAATGTTTTATAGTTTACATTTATATTAAATGCAATTAGTTGAACTTAAGTGTGCTGTTTGACCTAGTTATGTAGGACTTAAAGGGGCTATATGTAGTTTTCAGCGGCCTCTAGCGGTGATGTTTCAGATTGCAACCAATACAAAGCGGAGGTTTCTCCAATGATTCAAAAGCCCTGCCGATGTTGATCCGTGTTTTCGTCCGAAGTAGATTTTTTATCATTATGTGGAGTTTGTGAGTAGACGAGGCGAGAGGCTCGGGAGCGCGCATGCAGGTCTCAGTCACGTCACTGGATTTCGTGGTAAATCCGACCCGGAGCCTTCACATAGAAATAGGAATACTTGCTTTCAGAGGTAATAGCAAAACCCGCCAAGTGGATCATTTTAATGTGAGATTACAACCCCTTCACACACAGGCAATAAAAAAAAAGGATTCATTTTATAGAAAAACTACATATAGCACCTTTAAGTACATTGTTATATGTAATTTCATAATTACTTCTATTTTCAAGCATTTATGGCAAATTAAAATGTATAATGTAATTTCTATTGAAATTGTATGCCTAGTTAAATAATGCATGTCATGAATTTAAATATCTTTGTTATTACACATTTGTAATGATGAAGTTGCATTTAAAATATATTCACTTTAATGTCAAATAGCACACTCCAGTTAAAATTGTATACTTTACATGTGCAAAAATAATGTATGTTAGTCAACACATCAAAATATGTGTACTTCTTAAAAGCACAACAAAAGGTTATCAAAACATAATGATTTAAAAAGTATTTTAAAATAAAACTTTTTATTTGTCATTATAACAAAGTGCACTTTTTAAAGTGTACTTCAGTTAAAGAAACAGTCATGAAAGTGGACTCTCTTTAAGTGGCCTTTTATTTCATTAATATTATATTATCTGCAAATACAGTATTTTTTAACATACTTTTACGATTTATCACTACAAGTACACATTCAATATAAGCACACTTCTTTTTCACAAGGGTTTTTTTTCTTCTTTTTTTTTTTTGGGGTGAAATGGTATTCATATGTGTTAGAACAGGCTTTTGCTTGTCTGTCCTTTGGCCACACACTTAAGCGTCCCTCCATTTCCTGCTCTATTGCCAAGTGCCCTGCCGGTGTTCAATAGGCTGCGTGTCACGTTCACACGGGAAGACAAGATTCCGCCTGGAAGCGGCCATACGAGAGAGGACTGTTAGCAGGACAGGACTGTGAGCAGTCAAATGTCAAGCAGGCAGCAGATGGTAGAGCTTGTTTACTCTTTCTTAAAACATTTACATCATTCTCTTAATTATTGATTTTATTGATTCATTGAGTCTTTAAACAGAAAAGCATACTGCGGAAAAGACGAGTCTAATGTTTTTTCTACAAAAATGTTCTCCCCAGTTTCCTCATCTCACAAAAAAGTTTATATATATATATTAAAAATTAAGCCCAATAATCTGGCACATTTGAACAGAGAAACGTTTAATGAATACAATTTATAAAACTACTGATTCAGACTTTTCAGTGCTACTTGATAGAGAACGTACTAAAAGAGTGTGTTTGTTTATTGCTTCCGTTTGCTGTGTGTGCAATACAATGTGACATTAAAAATAGCAATAGCTGTTTATCACACTTCACTGCTCGTTGTTGAAAAAATAGCCTTGTTACTGGAAAAGCCAACCCACAATTTAAAAAAAAAGAGTCTGTTACACTTGGAAAACATAGTTAACCCTAGAATTCACAAACCAAAAAACCTACACAAATGCATAAAGGGGGTCAAAATGACACACACTGGACTTTTCTTCATAAAATCAGTGTCCTGTTAATAAAATGATTAAAAGAACTGATGATACACAAATGTTTTTATACGTCAAACATGTTTGTTTACTTCTCTTGTCTATATGCAGATACAATTTTAAATGCAAAATTCATGGGAAATGAATAAGGGTCATTTTGACCACCTTTATGCTGTCAAATTTGGGTAAACAAGTGAAGAGGAGAGGGATTTTGTGCAGTACTAAACATAAAACAAGATAATCCACACAGGAGTTCTCTGGAGAACACGTAATAGAGGTACAGTGCAAGACAAAGAAAGAACTCAGGGATAATTAGGAGCTAAACAAGAGACAGGTGGGACTAAACAATAAACTCATTGGTAACCATAGAAACAAACAATCACTGGGAAAACAGGCAAACAGGAACAGAACAAAACCCAACTAATACACAAATGAACTAACAGAACTAAACATAACCCTTACATATGCATTCTTGGGGTAGTGATACACAAATGTAAATTTCTCCCATATGACCATAAAATATGAAAAATAATGGGGTCGGAAACAAGTTGTTTGAGGAATTCATGGATTATCAAATAAACAAGTTTGTGCCAGGATTTTGATTAAAACAAAGGATGTTGTTACTAGGATTTTTCTGCTTGATGATGCTGAAGGTATAGAATAATAAGATAAAATAATTTAAAATATACCTTTATGGTATACACTACCAGTCAAAAGTTTGGAATAAATTATATTCTTTAATGTTTTTAGCCTCTTATGCTCATCAAGGCTGCATTTATTTGAATTTTCAGCATCATTACTCCAGTCCTCAGAGTCACTTGATCCTTCAGAAATCTTTATAATATTCTGATCATCAAATAAATGCAGTCTTGATTAACATAAGAGTCTTCTTTTAAAAAAAACATTTAAAAAAATCTGAATTGTTCCAAACCTTTGAGTGGTAGTGAATGAAGAGTTGTTATCAGATGAGTGCAGCCATAAGGCTTGTACTGTATCAATGATCTCCAAAAGAGTAGTTAGAAATGTCCTCTGTGCCAGCCAGTTATTGGACTCCAGTTGCTTCTGCAAGGATATTTATCTGTGTTCCATCAGAGACAGTCCAGATACAGAGTCCTTCTGCCAACATTACTGACACTGCAACTGTTATTGCAACATTATTGGCTCTAGGGGTGAACAAACACAAAGATTTTTCCACATTTATACATTTATAACATAGCTAAAGCTATAATTCATGTAGCATTGGGCTTTGCTTCAGGGCTCGAGGTTTCGCTCAAATGTAAGCTGCAAAGTCTTTCGATCTTAATGTGACAACTTCATTACCTTGTTCGCATGGGTGGACTCCCAGGAGTGCTGGCGTAGGTTTTTTTTTTCTGGCTATTGAGACACTACAATTCATTACCTAGTATAAATACACTGGATCAGCTTTTGGGGAATATTGGCCATTTTAATTTAAATTCCAACTCATATTGGAAGAGAGCCTAACAAATTTCATAACTTTGTCCAAATCTGCATGTAGTACATATAGCCATTTGAAATGACACCTTCAATCGCTTACTACAAACAGATCCAATATTTATTATGAAATTGAGTCTTTCTTAGATCTTATAAGAAAATAATTTTAGAATTTAAAGTGGAGCCTTGAGCTGTGTGCTAGCAAAATACTGCAATAGTAAGATTTAATTTGCACTTCTGATATAATTTTGTTTGAGATTCCATTTAGTATTATTATCATCATTATTAAGACTTTTACTATAATAATTAGCACAATAACATAGTTTTCAACATTTACTTCGACCCATACGTAGGCTGATGCGCACTTTTATGTTTTTCCCTCATGTTTCGGGCCAAAGATCAGAACAGAAGCTGCAATCACAGAGGACGAGAGTGACTCAAATTATGGTAATTCATCGTAGTACTCTAGGGATGATGGAAACTTTTTTTTTTTTTTTTTTTTTTTGCAGTTTGGTCGCATAGCAGTCTATCATTTTTTAAAACTTGTGTTGGTTAAAAAAAAAAAAATCTATCATTGATGAAATGTTGACATCAAGAGTTTTTGCATTGAAAAATATGTGCATTGTTTTAGGTAACTGCTTAGCTACAAAAGCCAGAGATTGTGACCAGTGTTGAGGAAAGTTACTTTTAAAAGAAATGCATTACAATATTGCGTTAGTCCCTAAAAAGTAACTACTGTGTTACTTAGTTACTTTTGGAAAGTAATGCATTGTGTTACTTTTTATTAGCTGGGCTTGCTTGCTTGTTTTTAAAAACAAACAAACAAACAGATGTTGTATTTTTGACAAATATAAAGACCCTTTCAAACCAAAAGTGAAATGAATAAGTCTCAGGCTGACGTAAATGCAAATTCACACCTGTATAGTAGAGGGCACAGTTCAAACAAACCTTTCAGCTCTGCTGCTGTTCTGGATTGGTGAAGAACAGGATGCAGGAGAAGAAGGCTCAACACACTTCAGCAATAAAAGCAAAAAATTATTTATTTTAAAGCAGTTTATTTTAAGTAATTTTTACTTATTGGTATGGTTTAAAGGTACAATATGTAATTTTTTTGCTTTAAAAATAGCAAAAATCACTATATCTATGTTATATATGGTAACACTTTATTTTACAGTGTCCTTGTTACATATGTTACATGTACTTACCATAGTAATAACAGTAAATGATGCATAATTACATGCAACTAACCCTCAACCAAACCCTAATCCTACCCTAACCCTATAGTAAGTACATGTAGTTGCTTAATATCACTCAGTACTTAAATATATAATTATACTGTAACAAATGACACATTAAAATAAAGTGTAACCAGTTGGATACTTACATTATCCCGACTGTTTCCAACAACTTTCAAACCAGGAGAAATTTGTAATTTAATTCGAAGACAAGGACCGTTTCTTTATTTCCGTTTTGCCGCCGTCAATGGCGTCATATCCGCGTTGTCCCTGGTTTCCGCTCGTACTGCCATAGTAACCAGAGCCCTCTGATAGTAACCAAGGCGACAGACGTGGACAACTGTGTAGTTCGTAATGTCTATCTGCACGCTGTTGTTGTTTCGTTCAAACATTATGGACCATGGCAAGCAGACTTTGGATAAAAAAGGAGAACTAAAACGAGAATCAATATCAGCGCGGTGTTTTCGAGATGCCGAGAGCTCCACGTCCGAGACTTCGACCGCTCCTGCATGTACTTTATTAAACAGGTGAGCACATTTACATAAAACTAATCAATGTTATATAGTTCAACAATGATAAAATGTTAGAATATGATCTGTTAGTGCTGGGCGGTATGACCAAAAATCCACATCACAGTATTTTTCTAAATTACACCGGTTTCACGGTATATGACGGTATTTCTTTTTTTCCAAGCATGACTGGGTGTAAAACACATTTTTCACTGAGTGAGAGAGGAAATGCTGCAGTAGATTGACTTAGAATGCCCTATTTTACTGTCGTGAGTGAATATTGTAGAAAAAAAATCCACACTAGTATTATTACAGGTTTGCAAGGCTGTTTATAAAGAGGTGCCAGCAGGAGGCGCTTTAGGAGCGGCAGAAATAGCGGTTTCCCCGGTAACGGCTGTACACAAAGCAGCAATGCTCATAAACGCTGCTTTGTCAGGAAAGATTAAGAAAGATTCAATCTTAATAACAAAGAAACTTTTCTAAAGACCGTCAGTTCACTTCAGATACATTCATATAAAAACACCCAAGCCGCGCTTTGATTTTGAAACGTGCAGTGCTCATGTTTATTCAACGATGTCAATGCCAACCACAAATAGATTTTCCAAAAGGCTGTGTTGATATTGTGAACCAATGTATGGTAAACACTGTAATATAATTTGACAGCTATCAATTAGTTTAACCTATCCATCTTCAATGTCACACTTACACATGCATCACTACAGTGCAACAGAGAAAAAGGACCCTCTCAAACAGTGTCGTGCTGGGCCGTGTTCCGATCATTATTAAAGCGACATACATCGGTATTGCGGTATTTTAAAAATTCATATCATAACAAAAATAAACACCGGTATTCGGTATGAACCGGTATACCGCCCAGCACTATGATCTGTATGTTATTCTAATGTTGATTTTTCGAAACTTTTTTCGGAAATATGCTCATTTTACAACTCCCCCAGAGTTAAACAGATGAGTTTTACCGTTTTAGAATCCATTCAGCCGAACTCCGGGTCTGACGGTACCACTTTTAGCATAGCTTAGCATAGATCATTGATTCAGACGAGTCCAGTAGCATTTCTTTCAAAATGACCAAAGAGTTTAAATATTTTTCCTATTTAAAACTTGACTCTTCTGTAGTTAAACCGTGTACTAAGATCGACGGAAAATTAAAAGTTGCGATGATCTATGCTAAGCTATGCTAAAAGTGGTACCGTCAGACCTGGAGTTCGGCCGAATGGATTCTAAAACGGTAAAACTCAACTGTTTAACTCTGGGGGAGTTGTAAAATGAGCATATTTCCGAAAAAAGTGGAGTATCCCTTTAATTGAATAATCGAAGGTCAGCAGCAAAGACATTGGTTAACAAAATGAGATTAAATACATAAAGTGCTGTATATTTGTACTATTAAACATTTAATTATTGCAGGTTTGCGTAATGTCGTAAAGTTTTGCGTAATTGCGTAAAGTCATTTCTTGCTCTCGCTTCTTGCACACATATGAGCATCTTCCCTCCCGCTACTGAGCTAACAAGCTAATTAAATTGTTTTATTTAAAGGTAGGGTTAGACTGCGTAAACCCAGCCTGATCTGCCGGCGATTTGTTTTCGCCCTGCAGCTCAGGCTGGAAACCTGTACATTCTTATCCTGCTTCCGTTACAAATTTGCGGGGACCAATCACAAACAGGCTTATCCACCTGGCGCACTATTGGCGGGTTTAATCCAATCCAATTCCTTTTAACCTCTCGACGATGCTCAATGGCTTCTTTAGTTTAGCAAACAAATCGCTCGAGTAGGTGTAAATACCACTCACTTTCATGTTTTTTTTTTTTTTGCACAACCTGCAAAAATCGCTCGATCTTATGCTTTCAAAGCTAGCTTGCTATTGCTAGCCTCTCCGAAATTGCCTACCCTACCTTTAACTTTTGACTATTATCATTTGTCCTTGTGAATAGAAGTTTCATAACTCAGCACAATATCAGCAGCCAAAAACAGATCTTCTGTCCTGAAGCAATGCGTTTTACGATGGGCGAAATTGGCTTGAGTGTCTGAGCAGTGGTGCAGAAGTGAGTGCACTTGCTCTTGAGGAGAACTGGCCCACAGGGTATGGATTTGACTTTGGACTGGGTCATCATGTCCCGACCCCATTTCCCCTCTCTCGCCCACCCACCTCTATTGTCCTGTAAATAAAAATGGCCACCATAAACAGCCACTACAGAAACTATATATAAACTATAAAATTGTATAGTTTCTGTACAAAGTCTTTGAGAAATTGAGGACAATCTTAGAAATGTAGGTTACTCTGCAAAGTTTGTGCAAATCTCCTACAGTATGTCTCTTGATTTCATCAGACTATTCTTCAGCAAAGAAAAATGTACTTGTAAAAAGTATTTTTATACTTACACTATCACTCTCTTATGCTCAACAAGGTTGCATTTATTATTACAGTTAAAACAGTAATATTGTGAAATATTATTACAATTCCAAATAACTGTTTTGTATTTGAATATATTTCAAAATGTAATTTATTCCTGTGATGACAAAGCTGATTTTCAGCATCATTAATCCAGTCTTCAGTGTCACATGATCCTTCAGAAATCATTCTAATATGCTGATTTGAGACTCAATATATATTTTGTATTATTATTAATGTTAAACAGTTGAGCTCATATCTTTGTGATACAGTACAGTTAAAAGGTTTTTGGCAAGTAAGATTTAAAATATAAGTATATACTTACAATAATAATAACCGCCAAATCAGCATACTATAATGTTAATAAGGACCATGTCATCATGTTTCAAAAGCATTAAAACATCTTAATTATTTCAAACTTTTGACTGTAGGGTAAGTACAATTAATTTAAAACCTTTTTAACCTTCACTCAAGTATGCTTTTGGTTACATACTTTGTTTGATGTTTAAATTAATAACATTTAATGCAGTATCCATACCTTCACCTAAATGGAATTTCTCTATACTTTTTATACCCCAACTTCTTATCACATATTAATGAATATCTAGCAGGTTTTAAAACAATGACTTTTGTGTGAAATATCCAGTTAAACAACTGTGTATCTGATAAAGCACAGCACAGGTGTGACATAACCTGAAACTAAATGTGTTGGAGCCTGATTCCAAAGTGTGGGATCCTGGGATAGACCCAGCTGGTGTGTGCGTGTGTGTGTGTGTGTGGAGCAGAAAGGCATGATAAGGTCTTCAGTCCTCCCTATAGCAGCTGGCCTGAGAGAAAGCAGGAGGGCTGAGAGACACTGAGTGGACACTCATTCAGGAACAGGCTATATAAAGCAGTGGTGTGTTGGCACAGGTCTACAGTCCAGCGCTTCTGTTTGAGCGGGAGCTCTTCTTAGGCTAGGTTCAGACTAGCGTTCATTTTGTCAGCTGTTTTTTCTTTTAAATTTAGTTTAAAATGAGTCCTGTGTCAAATGTCCTTTTTTAGGTTAACCATACTTATTCAACCTATCCTGTTTAGTCTAGTTTTATTTGGGTTATTTAATTTTAGTGTATAGTTTGAGGGTACGTTTACACGACAACAAAATACTTAAAACGGAGACGTTTTTTTCCTTTGAGACGACACCACTGTCAAAATGATCCACATTCACATGGATCCGTGAAAAAGACAAAAAACGCTGTATTCTGCTGCCAGGCCATTAGATGGCGATGGAACACTATAGACTGAACACGTAATACGCATGTGCATGACGTCATCGTCTTCAGAGATTCACATTTTTGTTGTTTACACAGTGACTGTTTGCAAAAGCATGCACTTTGAAACCCGTTTTCAAAAGCTTGCATTTCAGCCACCCAAATGTCGTTCTCGTGTAAACAAATGGCCAAAACGGTGTCGTGTTTACGTACCTTGAGTCAATGAAAACTTAACATATTTTAGTCACACTGCATAATGGCTGAAAATCACAATTACTTTGCTCAAAATTGTAATCTTGATTACTGATCATGATTGTTGTCATTTAAAGGTACACAGTGTAACTTTTTTGTTCAAAATGAACATATGATAATCTTCCCAAAACGTGTTTTTGTCTTACCTTGATTCACTATGGTAAGCCTATAATAAGTGTTTATACGGGTGGGGTGAATTTTACTGGAAGTTGCGTAAATATGTCACTCGCCCGTGTGTGTCTCGTAAATATAAAAAAGTTGTTTCGGCTACTTTGATGCTTGTATAATGTGGGAGTGGCAGAGGTTAGTTGTCACAACGAGTGCGAAAGGTGGACATTTGAATAAAAACGCCATCTCTGTCGCTTTTACAACATTTCAAATCCCTCAGTTTTAGACGTTTCCATTACAGATTCGCGCAAAACTTTTGCGATGTTTTCGAAATGTCGATAAAAAACTATTCAAAATGACGGTGTTTCCATTAACCGATGTTATGCGACTAAAACATAATTTTTTCCTCTCGATAAGTCATTCCAAAAATCATGGCAACGGATTTTGGTAGGTTTACGTATATCCCAGTAACTAGCCATTATTTTTAATAGAAGGAGTCGTAGGCGTGTTATTCAAGCATTAATGGCAAGGAAAGCCCCTTATACTGGGAGCGGCTCATATGACGTGTTTCTGGGTGTTTCTCCCTCATTTGTGCTTCAAGGTCTTGATAAATTGTGGCATTTCTTTGTTGTTTAGAATCCAGTATTCCCGTAATATTTTTGTCTTTTATGAGTTTAATGAAGAACTCGGTCTCGTCTTCTGTCCAAACACACCGCATCATCTACGGCAGGTGCCCTGTAAATACACAAAAACTGTATTCATTTTTCAAATTGCCTGAAAAACCACCTCATGCGAGCGTAAAATCTTTTTTTGCGATATATGGGAATTTTTGCGAAAATTATTTCAATTTGCGCAATTTGAAGGGTAATGGAAACGCGCCTACTGTTGTGAAACGTGCAAGAAGCATCATAAAATCACCACAGGGTCAATGACCTGAACTAGTATGGGGTTGTTGTGAGCATGAAACCCGTTGGAGCACATGCTTTTCAAGGTCACATCTTACAGGGTTTTTTAATTTATTTTTTACATTCAGTGTAAATAAAAAAAGTATGTTTGCATTGCTCCTTCTTTGTCCATGATACCCGTGATACTAGCTCTTTTCAACATCTCTCTGTTCGGCAATAAGATATGCTCTGGTATAATTGTTGGAGACCTACTGTAAATCAATGCTACAATGCCACTGACATACAGTAGCAGATCCTGTGTGTTGCTTAGCAACCAGTTACAGCTCTTAGAGGAAGGATCCCCATATCCCCAAAAAAAGACAGTGAGAGCGGTTCCTTGATCTCACTCTGTGGGTGTTTACATGCAGTATGTATTATACATGCTGATCAAGGCTTCTCTCTCCATCCTCTTACACTGAACGGTTTGGCTCCATTGTGGCCCTTGTGTGGGAGGGGCTGATTCAAGGCCCCTGGTGGGACTGATGTTATATCACTGAAACGGCTATTAGTAAAGATGCCCGACCCACATCTGAGGTATGCTGTTCATATTTTGAAGATAATTTTTGTCGAAGACACAGGGAGTTGAGAATTATTTTACTCAAAGAAAAAGTATACAGATTTAGCTTTTTAATATATTCAATATCATATATTACATATATGTTATTAGAGACTTAAATGAGGTTTTATGCATTTTAATGCACTTCTTAATTAATAGAGTTACCTTGATAAGAGTTGATAATACATGTTATAATAATTGGTTATTTGTGTGGATTTCTTTACCCTTCCATATTTTGGACAGAAGCATGTATTGCTAAGCTTTATGCTGTCATTCTTCTGTGGAATTCATGCAGGGATTAAAACTTATATAAAATGCATCTTTATACATGAAATGCATCATGTATGAGTTATAAACATTAGTAAGTAAACTGATGTAAACGGGTTCATTTTATCTTTTTAACTTTCAAGATTATGTTGCGTGCCAAATTAAAAATTGCTAAATTGAATTTGAAGTACCCCTCAGTTAACATGATTCAATGTAAATTGAATGTTGAGACTTCAAAATAACTAGTACTTAGAGAGAGTTAGTGTTAGATATGATGATTTGACCAAATAATTAAAATACTTCTTATAGACCTTATGTAGCTCCGCCCCTTTTCAGCGCGGTGCTCGTTGTGTTCTGTCTTCGATTTGTATTTCCACAGCATGAAGTTAAGATATTGCGGATTTATGAATGAACCGCTCATTTTAAAATCTCCCTATGACATTCGCTTCAAACTAGAGATGTATCGGCCGATAAAAGCAATTATTTTCACTACAGTATCTGCTGATTGTTTAAAAACAGCCAATGATCAGTGTCAATTTTATCCTGCCAATCAAAGGGGGGCTCTATTTGACCCTATGAATCACCCTTAGGTTAAGCCAGGGTTGCCAGGTCTGCGGTTTTCCCTGTAAAAATGTATTGTTGCGCGATTCCCATCCAATAATCGCAAAGAGCTTTGCGCTTTATTACTTAAGTCTTAAGTCTTCTTCCCATTTTATCATGAAATTCAAACAATAAATGGCTTTTTGCCACTCTTAAATGTGGTGTGACAGATCGCTGTAGCTCCTCAGTTCAAGCAGCAGTACTTCCACTTTAACACAAGTTATAGCTCAATAAAAACATGCATGAACATCAGAAGGTTGAATGTTGAAAAATACAATACAACTCACCGAAATGAATCACGTCTCTTGCAATTGTTTAATCAGTGTTTCAATCGCAGGAAGGCGTCAATAAAACAGCTTGTGATCAATATGTCATGTAACATTGTTTATTAGTTATTAACATTGTTTACAAGTTATCCAAGGTTCATAATTCAATAGTTAGCTATAAATAAACAGTAGAGAGGAGCTTATTTACTGTCAATGATATGTAGGTTTGAATAAATTTGCCATGAAGATAAGTGTTTATGAAAACTTCCTTATGTCCAACTGAGTTGCATACAAACATTTCAGTTTTTATTTGAGTGTAATAATTATATCTGAAAATAAATAGCAGTTGAATATAATAGCTCTGTTTTTTAATTCTAACGTCTAATGTTATAGTAATGCACCAAATGAGAGGGTTCCCTGTATAGTTTGCAGCATTATTTGGAAGAGATTTTTTTCCTTAAGAAAGTTAAAATATCGGCATCGGTGCATCTCTACATAAAACAAAAATATTTGGTGTAGGAACAATTTTCACCTATAAATTGCTAGTAAATTTCACAATTAATTACAAAGAAATGGCAAGTAACATTGAATAAAATGTTGCATTTTGAAGTAGAAAGACTGACATAGTATATCCGTGTACTTCAACAGGCTTATCTTTGTTTTATTTTACAACTTTTTTTTTTTACAGTGTACAACTATTACTTATTCTGTGGTTATTGATGGCAACAGAATGCTTCTCTGAAGCTCTTTAAGCTTGCTGAATGGTACCTCAGCAAACATTGAGCTCCTGTGGCTCTATGATTAAAAGCTTCTCTAATTAGATCAAACTGATAGCACCCTGGCGTCGTTCCAGAGCACAGCCCCTTGAGAAATCCATTGTACAGTCGTACACAAGCCAAGTGTTGGTGGTAATGATTGAATGTGAGCACATGCTGCGATTCAGCTTGGCTCAATCCTGTTAGACTGTTATATTCAACCCGAGTATGATGAGCCTGATCAATTAAAAATGGGTCGTGTCTCATTGTTGATGCTTGATGCTGTGCTGCTCCTGGGGCGTCTCACTAATCGAGATAAATCGCTATGCGAGTCGCCGCGATCAATATGTGCTTCACAACACACCCATTGACTGTCCACAGTCACGGCCGACTCCATGCTGTGGATGTCTATGCCTCTCCGGATTTCACATTTGCTGAGTTTGTTGTGTTCTTTGACCCTTGATGGGGAACATTCGGCAAGTAAACAGAATTTGATTTGATCTGTAAGAGGATGAAAGGAAATTAACAGTGAATTAGGTGTGTGATGTTTTGTCGACTATTCGCATCCATGCACACGTCCTTGCAAAGGTGTCAGGCCCTTGACAAATTAATTGTATTGCTCTACAAGCACTTTAATGTAAGTCCTTAGAAATGTACTCTTTGTATTCATGTTGTTTTGGTATGGTTTAAGAATTTAATGTCTCAAAAAATGTCATGTGAAAACCATCAAGTGAAAAGTATAACATAGTTTCCTACACATGATTTAAATAAATAAATAAATAAATAAATATTACATGGTAAAAGTATTTTATTTTACAAATATCATGAATTATTAATTTATAATGTTCATATATATTTTCCCACAATATGACATTTTACAACTTGAACTATTGTTGTCTTAGATTTTTTTTTCACTATGATTGTTTATCAAGACTCTCAGTTCTCACGTTGACATTTTTACTTAAAGGTGCAGTAAGCGATTTCTGAGAAACGCTGTTGAAAGTGGATCGGACCGAGCAGCAAAAGACACTTGTAGCAAATCAGCAGTAGGGGGCGTGTCCACTTATGATGGGGGAGGAGAGAGTGAGCCAATCAGCAGTAGGGGGCATGTCCACTCATGATGGATGATGGAAAGTGAGCCAATCAGCAGTATGAGGCGTATCCACTCATGATGGGGGAGGAAAGAGTGAGCCAATCAGCAGTAGGGGGCGTGTCCACTCATGATGTGGGAGGAGTGGGCCAATCAGCAGTAGGGGGTGTGTCCGCCCATGATGGGGGAGGAGAGAGTGAGCCAATCAGCAGTAGGGGGCGTGTCCACTCATGATGGGGGAGGATAGATTGAGCCAATCAGCAGTATGGGTCGTGTCCACTCATGATGGAGGAGGAGAGAGTGAGCCAATCAGCAGTATGGGTCATGTCCACTCATGACGGAGGAGGAGAGAGTGAGCCAATCAGCAGTAGGGGGCGTATCCACT
Source organism: Rutilus rutilus (assembly GCF_951802725.1). NCBI lineage: Eukaryota > Metazoa > Chordata > Actinopteri > Cypriniformes > Leuciscidae > Rutilus > Rutilus rutilus. The sequence goes on along the minus strand of NC_140220.1, from coordinate 20,404,158 downwards.
CATGATGGGGGAGGAGAGAGTGAGCCAATCAGCAGTAGGGAGCGTGTCTGCTCATGATAGGGGATGAGTGAGCCAATCAGCAGTAAGGGGCATGTCCGCCCATGATGGGGGAGGAGAGAGTGAGCCAATCAGCAGTGGGGGGCGTGTCCACTCATAACTGGGTAGGAGAGACAGTAAGCAAGAGGGAGATTTAAAGAAACCTGTAGAATGAGAGATGGCTGAGAGACATTACAAAAGAGAAAGGATCAAAGGAACATCACTGGAAAAAGAATGGTTATGATCAGGCAAGAGCTTTAGGACTCGCGTTAATATTAGAAAAGCTTTCCAGCGCCGAAGCGGGAAGGCCTAAAAACAGATGCAGGGTTGTGTTGTTTCTGCTCCATATGTGAGTAATGTTTCAAAGGACCAAGATATGCTGTTGTTGTAACGTTAGCTCTAGTAACATGACAGTTTTGAGTGTTGTTGTTCATCTGGAGCTGCTGTGCTGCTGGAGACTAACAACCAACTCTTGCTTGTAACCTCAGTGTACTCTATATCATTTTTTTTTGTTCTTTCTTGTTGTTCGATCGTCATCTTCGCTTAATGTGAATCATTAATTTGCTTTGTTTCAGCTATTATAAAGAGACATCCACTATAACATTGCATTTTGGGAGTGGAGCAATGAAGGGAGGGCTGTGTATTATTGGGTTGAATTCAAATATCAAGTGTTTCTCAGAAATTGCTTACTGCACCTTTAACCAAATTAATTTAAATTCAGAAAATAACTACATGAACATCATAGTTGAGGTACATTCAGTTAATTTACATATATTAATTGTAGTTCAAACAAACAAACAAATAAATAAATGTTTTTGTATTCAATCCTCATTTTGATAAATGCGGAAGCTTTCTATTTCAGTAAAGCCAGCTTTAGGTCTTTTGGGATGCTATGTCCCAGCTTTGCATGTTATTCAGATGCAATATGTTTGTAGTGGTGTGTCTTTTATCCATTCTCAAAAACACCTCTCTGTAACTCCTTCAAAGTGATCACTGGCTTCTCTTTTATGTTCCCACTGAGAGTTTTGAGTGAAAGCCTTTCCTAGGCACTATATCTGTGTACCTTGATGTAACTCCACTTCCTGATAATTGAACAAACAGCGCCCAATGGGACATCTCAGCACTCGGATGCTGTTTTGTACTCTTTCCTTAATTTATGCATTTGTAGTTAATCTACAATTACTTTATGCCTCATTTTCACAGGTGTCCTTCAGATCCACAGCCCGAATAATGATCCCTCAGCTCTGGGGTTTTTAAACTGAAAATGTGGTAGTTATTTTTAATGACTAGTCACAGGTAGAGGTCATTTGCAACATAATTGTGTTCACATTACTTAGAGCTCTTGCAAAACAGCATGGGATATCTAAACAAATATTTTGGTTTTATAAAAGTTTTTGTGATGACTATCTACCGTTTAAAACTCGGTCCTGCAGAGTTTAGCTCCACCTTGCCTCAACATACCTGCCTGGAAGTTTCTAGTATGCCTAGTAAGAGCTGGTTCACGTGTGTTTAATTGGGGTCGGAGCTAAACTTTGCAGGACAGTGACCCTCCAGGACAAGGAATGGACACTCCTTGTGTAGAGCAAAACTATCATGGTCGAGATCAGGAATAACCAGTCATAGTACATGACTTCAATCTTGAAAAACCTAATTACCTAAAGACCCCATGAAATAGTTTTCCTCTGCATATTTTCTATTGAAACAGGAAGTCAGTGCATCACATTTCAGATAACTTTTCCTTATTTTAATTATCTGAGAGACTTTAGTAGTTACATCCATGGACCATGAATTTCAGATTGAAAGTTTTAGTCAGAAGCCGGTGATACATTCTAGAATACGTTTTATCGGCAGCGTCAATATTCCTGTGAGTGAAATTTGTCTGGTCCATTTCATGACAAAGATTGTAGAGTGATTATGTGCTAAAGCATAATTGGGAACTCTTTATAATACGAGTGACTAAAATAGACTTCAATGCCATATAGTCAAGGAGATCATATGCATTAATCTTGGCTTATATAGACACTTTGCTGATGTGCAGTAATTGCTAATAGCTGAGGCTGAATTCTTAGACAGTTTATATACTAGAATCATCTTGTCCATTTAGATTCAAGCAAGAGGCTTTGATTGATTTGGTTCCTCAACATACAACAACAATAGCATGTTTGATATTAGTACATCAGATGGTGTGTGGTTCAGTTATACCCTGCGTTATATATGGACAAAATGTCCTTACATAGATGGCAATATCCAAAATCTTTGTCCTTGTGGGGAAATTTTTTGGTCCCCATGAGGAAAACAGCTTAGAAATCATACGAAATGTGTTTTTTCTTTTTTGAAAATGCAGAAAGGTTTGTGTTATGGGTAGGTTTAGGGGAAGGGTTAGTGTAAGGGGATAGAATATACAGTTTGTACAGTATAACAACCATTATGTCTATGGAAAGTCCCCATAAAACATGAATACACAACGTGTGTGTGTGTGTGCGTGTGTGTGTGTGTGTGTGTGTGTGTGTGTGATTGATGCATGGCGAGTTTCTCAAGGTCAGTCAATAAGCTTTGAAATGACTCACAGATGTTGTAGCTGTGTCCACTCTATAGAGTATATAGTGATGTGGATTGTCTTACCATTCAGTGGTATTGGTAACATAAACCATCATTTGCTATCGCTTACCCGTGCCAGTTGCCTATTGTGTTCACGAATATCAGTCCCATGAAATTTGAGAATGTTTGTTAAAAAAAAGCTGCCCCTCCTCATTGCATAGTTTGAATTTACTATTTATCAGTGTGAATGGTCTTAAAATTATTCATCGTCAGTGTTTCTGTGCTTAAAACATCCAGTAGTGTCATTTGAACTCAAGCCTGTTTGTTGCTCTTGTTGGAATGACAGTCTCTGGAAACCATTCAACTGTTTCAGGCTGTCTTGGTCTCACAGGTGGAGCTGAACATGACGGGACATTCTAATGAACTGCACGAAGCGCCTTTCATATCTCAGGGGTGGAGTCTCATTTCCCACCAACTCCATGTGTTGCTTGATAAGAAATGTCAGTTTCAAACTGTCAGACAATAATTCCACTGCGGGAGACCTAAGTGAGAAGAGAGAAACACTTTGGGCCATTAGAGTGAAAGTGTCTCTTTGCAATGCTGCTGCCACAAAATCATATCTGTTTCTCAGCACTCAAATGAACTCCGGGGAAATAAGGCACACATCTGTTTAAATGGGTAAATAGCTGAGTGCATGTCGTAGTCTAAACCACCACACATAAAAAACCGTCAGCCCCAACACTAATTGGTAAATTATCTGTTTGTTATTACAATGGGTTCATGTTAAAACAGCTCTTAGTCTCTCAAAGGACAATTAATCTGGAGCTCCTCGCATGTCGGTCAAAAATGACAGATTTCTTTATTTTTTTGTCAATGAAATGAATGTAGCCTACTATATTTTTATAGTTTGATAGTGTTTTTTATTTAACATTTTGTATTTTTAGGGGATTTTTTTTATACTAAATTATATTTACGCTGTATTTAATGCATTTATTTACTTTTTGAGACCTGAAAATTAAATTTCCAACTTAAACTTGTAAATCTTGAATGCTTTAAAGCAAAGACTTTAAATTTGTTTGATCTCTTTTTAAAGTCAACGCGTGGAAAATTATTGCTGAAGTGAAAAAAGTGAACTTAAAAAAGTAACAGAATTTTAAGTTTATTGTTATGAAAAATGCACAAAAATACAATTTTAAATTTTCATATGAAATTATTTTTCAAAGTCACGTTTTACTCTAAAACTGCCATAGCCATAATACAATTTGTGTTCCAGATTTGAGCATGATATCTAAAAAAATTAGCTTTCAGTAAGATTTTGTTTGGCTGCTTTTGCTTTCACTATATGAAATTCATCTCCCATTTATTTCCAATGTGGTCATTTTTGACCGCGAGGAGCACAAGTGTGACTATTTTTTACAGGACCATTTAACTTCAGACAAGGTTTTTTTTTGTGTGTTTTTTACATAGAAAGTGGCAAAATCTTTACAAAGTTTCGTACCATTCCAATGAAGTAAAACATTTTCTGTAAAAAATCACTGAAGAGCACCACAGGGTTAAATGGACTCAATTTGACCAACACTATATATATACAGTATATATATATATATATATATATATATATATATAAATAATTAGGCAACGACATAATGGAACACAAATGCAATTTGGGGGTGAACACTGAACTATTTAAACGTTGAGCAAGCAATCTCATTGGCTGCAGGATCAGCAGAGGCCAATCAGATCCTATGTGTTAATGATGTGATTGCTTGCAGATGGCATGTAAATGATATGTCAGCCTGCGTCATCTAGAGTTTCATGAATGAACAAGATATTAAAATCTTACACAATTGTACTTTAAAAATGGCCCTATCAAAGGCACCTGTTTCATAGGATAATGGAGTCTTTTCTTACACATTAGCCCCTTTCACACAGCGCGATGATCCCGGCAAATTGCCGGGAAATTGCCAGAACGCCTTCTGTGTAAACGCAAACACGACCCGGGAATGATGCCGGCATCGATGCCGGGTTGGGGACCTAGTAACATTACCGTGTTCAGTCCCGGAACGCGCGCTGTGTGAACAAAAGCCGTAATAATGCCGTGTCGTAGTGATGACGCTGAAGCCGGGATCGTTCGCCAGCTGTGAAACGGTACGTAAATGCGCAATTTTATGATCGAATCAGAGCAAAAAATGCACAAGTGTGGTTTCTCATGAGAGAAATCGCAGCTCATAAGCAAACTTAAGACGCTGCTGAGACATTACATGTCACGTATGTCAGGTGTCTTTACGGGATTTTTACGTGTTGTGTGTGAACACACTCTCTGATTCCGGAAAATCACTGGCAGTGTGAATGAACCAAAATCAAACGAACCCGGGTCAAATCCCGTGTCACTTTATCCGTGTATTTTCCGGAATCTCTGTGTGAAAGGGGCTATTGTGTGTCATTCAGTATGTGTGAACCACATAAAGTGCTGCAGGGATCTGAGTGTTATTATACTACACTGTAAAACCTAACAGTTATGTGTACTAAATAAAATTGAGTTCACTGCACTCAAATATTACCGAGTTATGTGGACACAATGACTGAAACAGAACTGAAATTGAATGAGTTATAGAACATTTCTAGATCCCAGCATAACTGGATAATAATTGGATAATTAAGTTATTAATTAAGTGATGACCGAGCATTATTGATGAACACCTGCTGTTAACAAGCAGAATCACTGAAGAAAAGAGAAACACAAGAACTACAATTGACTTCCAGCCACAGCCTTAGATGAAATCAAATGAATATAAAATATATTTTTATCTTTTATTAAATCTCTCAAGATCTCAGCACGTCGTTAAACAACTGCACAAACAGCATTACCATCAAGGTCACCATGATGGAGATCAGTGTTTGCTTTAGTTGGGTTTCTGACCCTTGACTTTTGCACATAAGGTTTTCTCTGGCTTCTTTAACCCGTGTGTTTACAAAGCACATTTGTTATGGCACAAAAATCAAGAAAAAATATGATCAGATGTTGATGGTTAAGTATTGATGATGACAGTCATCATGTAGTGACCTGATTCAATGATCTCATTCAGAATCTAATATCTGATTAAACGGGCAACATACTATTAGTTTTATTCAAAAATGTTTTATTCAAAATTTATTCAAAATTCTACAGCATAAGTGCCAGCAGTGTTGTGAGATCAGATAAAATGAAGGCTTTTACAAACAGTGTGTGCACAAAATGTTTTCATCTATGCTGATTATTGATGTCTATGTTAGTCTTAGTAATGCCATAGATGAAAACTTTTTCTGCACACACTATTTGAAAAATCCTTCATTTTATCTTATGGTCACAACACTGATACCATAGATGTTTTTAAAATCTGATTGTCACAACAATAGATCTTACAGTAGAATCAAGTGAATCAAGTCACTAAATAATGATTTTCATCATCAAAGCACAACCATCGACACCTGATCATACTTTCTTTTGGCTTTTGTGCCATAACAAATGTATTACAGCAGCTTACTTGCAAGGGTCAAGACAAGAGCCCAACTAAAGTAACCGCTAATCTCCAATATGGTGACCTTAAACGAAACTCAATAAATCATCAACTTCTAAACCTCTGTTAATTATCTTAAGAACTTCTGTAGACGTACAGTATGACAGAAAAACAGTCACACTTGTTAGTAATAAGTGAAGCTGGTAATGCTATTTGTGGAGTTGTTTAATCCTCCTCTGCTGAGATCTTGAGAGATTTAAAGGGGTGGTTGATTATGATTTCACTTTTCTAACTTTAGTGTAATGTTGCTGTTTGAGCATAAACAACATCTGCAAAGTCAAAGTTCAAAGCAAAGGGAGATATTTTACAGAAATTGCTTTTTAAGGACTACAACAAATGACTGGTAGGGACTACATGACATTCCTCCCAGGTTAGTGACTTGTACATAAACTCCGCCCCGAATATGCTAATCAATGACTAGAAGATAACTACACATAAGCTACATAAATTCAACTAACCATTCAGAAATCTTGTCTACATGTTGTCACTTCTTCTTGAGTCTCTCCATCTTTGTCTGACTCCGGTTTGAACATAAAAGGCTAAACGTTTTTGAAATTTTCAGTGCATGTCTGTTTGAGGTAAAAGGACACAAGCTGTTGAAGCTCCGCCCTCTGTGCTGAGAGCAGCAGCTCATTTGCATTTAAAGGGACAGACACAAAAACTATGCAATTTTGCTCACCCTCAAAAAGTGACAATTTTAATATGCTATATAAAAATATCTGTGGGGTAGTTTGAGTTAAAACTTACCATACACACTCTGGGGACATCAGATACTAATTTTGCATCTTGTGAAAAGGGCATTATACCACCCCTTTAATATCTTCTTTTATCTTCAGTTGATTTCATAAGGCTGAGTCTGAAGACAGTTCTTGCGTTTTTCTTTCCTTCAGTGATTTTGCTTGTTAACAGCAGGTGTTCATCACTAATGCTCAATCATCACTTAATTAGTCACTTAATTAATCGCTTAACTTCTTGACTGCAATGTATATCTTATTTTAGTTTTTAAAATGAAATTAAAGTAATCGGTGTCCTCAAATGAAATGAGTTAGCTTAACTTGTTGGGTTTTACAGTGTACATGAACTTTCCTGCATGAGCGAAATTCTCAGAATTAAACAGAGCACATGTACACCTTTTACAATGTACATGGAAAAAGTCTACACTTTAGTAGCATTTTAATTTTTAAGCTCACATAATTTCACTCAATGTTTCTTCCACCAGTTGATGATTTTTCACTATCACAAATATGATATGACCCCTTTAAAATTCCAGGGGTCGTAACGTGAAATAAATCAAATAGAGCGTCATCTTACATTCCCTTTAAAAGCAGGCACACTTGTTCCATGGCGGTTTGCTATTATAACAGCGGATTTGCCAGGAGCGGTTCACAGCCGAGGAGACCGACGTTCTCGTCAGGGCCGTAAAAGACAGAGAAGTGACATTGTATGGGGATGGGATAAACCCACCCAAATTAGCTTTGGTTAAACAGGCGTATAATAATTTGGGTAAATGTGTAAGCTAGATTTATGCCTATTTTTTCACGTCTTCATGGACACCATAATGATTTCCCTCGTGTGGAATATTTTTCCTTGTAATTATGTATGGTTTGCAACAGAGGTGTGGACTCGAGTCATGTGACTTGGACTCGAGTCAGACTCGAGTCATGAATTTGATGACTTCAGACTCGACTCGACAAAATGTACAAAGACTTGCAACTCGACTTGGACTTTAACATCAATGACTCGTGACTTCACTTGGACTTGCGCCTTTTGACTCGAGAAGACTTGCTACTTCCCATGAAAACTGGGGGAAAAAATGTCCACATGGCCGCGCCGCGCAGTTTATCTGCATCTGTGAAAAAAATGTGCACCACCTGTATGCATGCAGCGAGCGCGCGCGCTGCCTGCACGACATCCAATCACTGTAGTCCCACGTTGTTTTGATTCGACAGCATCTAACGCCCGTTTAACACATACTCCGTTTGCAGTGCGTATGCGCCAGCGGGTGCGTATTTTTTTCCGTACCCATGTTAACAGGTTAGAGCTTTCACACTGCACGCGGTTGCAGTCCGTCGATCCGTTCCAGGTGCGGTGCGTATACAGCAGTGCCGCGATCGTTTCCGCACCGAGTCTATTTCTGCTGTGCTGCACGCGCTGAATTAAAGTGACAGCGCATGTTTCGTGGTCAAAATGAACACAGATTGACCTAAAAATGTAGTAATTTCACCATAAATGCGATTAATTACATAAAATGTAGTAATCTCACCATAAATGTATTTAATTAAATACTATTTTCACTTTAAGACCAGGGTAAAGCAAGGAAAACTACAATTTACCTCAACAAGGCGACATAATGAACAAATCTCGTCTCATTCGTGGAGGTGGAAAAACATGTTCCTTGTGACATGCAAGATTTATTGTATTAATTTAAATATAAAATAAAATGCATGAGAGTCGGCTGTTTTTTTATATAAGTAGCCTACATGGTTAAATATTTGACCACTTGCTTTAGGAACTTAATATAAGTAGAAGTAATGCATTGATCGCCAAAAGAAGATAGCCTAAATCAAGGGAAAATACATATTTCAACAAGGCAACATAACACTCGTCTCATTCGTGGAGGTGGAAAAACAAGTTCTTTGTGACATGCGAGATTTATTGTATAAAGATTTAAATTATGCAAAAGAAAGAGTATGAGTCTGCTGTTTTTGTCAATTTTAAGTTTTAATTTAAAATGTAGGCTATGCGATTTTAATATAAGTACATGGTTAAATATTTTACCACTTGTTTGAGCAACTTAATATATAATTATATAAGAGTAATGCATTAAATAATACGTTGTTTAAATTGTATTTAAACGTGAATACGTCTATTAAAGAGTGTATACGTGTGTACAAAGAGAATCGCAATGCTGACAATTTTTTTTTAAAAATAAAATATGCTAATAACTTCTGGATTTGAAATACAAATAGTGAGTATGTATTTGTGGTACAGCCGCGGATCACGCACTGCAAACGCAGCATATGTGAAAGCACTATTGCGCGTGCTGGTCTTGCACCGCATACGCACTGCAACACGCATTCCAATTATATCAGGTTGGTCCAGTTTTTCAGAAGTGATAATTTTGAGGAGTGAGGATTTTATTGATGACATGTTTAAAAAGGTTTAGGCTAAAACGACCCATATCTATTTGAAAGTTAAACTGTTTTGCAATATGAGGTTAATACAATACAGGACTGAAGCTGCATGCTGTGCATTGTTCTAGTGCAATATGCTGTTGAAATACAAGCATTTTTTGTGAAAATTACATTTTCTGTTTTTTACTGTATTTGATTATAAATCAAAGTATAAAAAGAGGTTTAAATAAATACAAATCTTACAGACGTACATGATTTGTATAAATTTTATTTCTGTGGTAAGAGGACTTGAAATGACTCGAAACTAAAATGGTAGGACTTTGGACTCGACTTGAGACTTGTTGGCTTTGACTTTTGACTCGACTCGGGACTTGCCTCATCTTTGACTCGACTTGACTCGGGACTCGAGGGCAAAGACTTGAGACTTACTTGTGACTTGCATAACAATGACTTTGTCCCACCTCTGGTTTGCAAAAATCGCAACTGGCGACCTTTTCACTTTGAAATCCGTTTTCAAAGGTTTGTGTTTTCAGGCACCCAAAATGCTGTTGTCATGTAAATGAACGGCCAAAGCACGGTGTTGTGTAAGCAGCCCCTATTTATGTTCGCGATTGTGCTGCATTTACTCACAAAAATAAATATTTTATATATTGACGGTAGGAAATTTACGAAATTTCTTCTTGGAACATGATCTTTACTTAATATCCTAATGATTTTTGGCATAAAAGAAAAATCAATCATTTTGACCCATACAACGTATTGTTGGCTTTTGCCACAAATATACCCGTGCTGCTTGTGACTGGTTTTGTGATCCAGGGTCACATATACTATACCTGATATATTACAAAATAATCAACATTGAATTGAAGTTGAATCGAATCGCAAGCTTGTGAATTGAAATTGAATTGAACCATGAAATTTGTGTCAATACCCAGCCCAGAGGCCAGTTAGTAAAGAGCCGTGCAGATAAACCCCACTGCCTTGGCCTCAAGAGGCATACTAGCGGCTGACGCTAGAAGTTATGGGAAGACCAGTTACATTGGTGCCGTGACCCGGATAGTAGTGAGGTTTATGAGGGTGAGTAGTGTTAGTAAAGAGTTGTGCAGGTAAACCCCACTCCCCTGGCCTTAAGAGGCGCGCTGACTCTAGAGGCTTTGGTCTTTAGCCTCCTTGTTAGTGCGCCATTATCCCATGATGGTTTAAAACCCACTTGGTGTGGGTGCGAGTAGGATCAGTTACGTTGGTGCCATGACCCGGATAGGACCAATTACAGCATCCTGACCAGCCTGACACAGCAACATTAGATTGACAAAAGGTGTAAATTTAGGGCAGTATTATCTGTTTGACTAATGTCAGGTGGAAGGAGTGTTTTCTGACAAATCCCGTTTGGTGGCGCTATAGTGATGCAGAAATGACACGCTCAACATTATAAATAAATAAAGAATCAAAAAGCTAAAGATGGCCTTAAATCCTCAAAAATATGATGTAATATTGTTATATGGTATTTTTCAAAATTGTATTAAGTTCACATGTGATCCTCAGGAGATGTTGTTCTCAACCTACTTTAAGAGAAACTGAGTGTCAGTTTAGGAGAGAAAAAATAGATTTTTATAGTTCCCATAGAAACAATATCCCTTAAATACTCAGTATTACATGTCTGATGGACTGACAGAACCCTGCAAGAAAAGACAGAAACATCTTCAGTTAGCATTATCTTAGTCTCAGGTTTCTATTAAAATAAGGTGTTCCTTAGTTTTGTTTACTAATCAATTAATACAATTTGAATTATAATATACAATTATAATTTGGTCTAGTGACAGTGGCTGTCCCAGATGACTTAAATCTTGTATTAATCTGTTATACTGTATTTTCATCACATGCTGAATCAACAGGGCTTGCCCTGCATCAGAGAGGAGACATTCACACCTTTTTTGCTCTCATAATTGTGAGTATTTAAGTAACTGTTCAACATTTCGTTTTATGAAACCATGCAGTAGTTTCCATGGTGATTTAATGGCATGTTCAGCTATACCTTGATGAGGAAGTTGAATTGTATCTATTATCTCTTTATATCAGTCACTCTTTCTCTTGCATCATTTGCATACAAAAAAAAATATTTCACTACTTTTTTCTTACCTTTCAAATTATTTGGAGATAATCACTAAAATGTTCTGACCATAAATGTACAATTTCTTTAGATTTTCTCTTTATCTGATAAAAATTATTCACTTACCCACCCCTCCAGACCATAACTTGATACTTCATATTAAAACACACTGTATAAACAGTAAATCTTAAGAAAAACAGAAATATAAATATGGATCTTATAAATAAACATTACTACCACCACCATCAGATATTTACTAATACATTAAAGAAATTTGCCAAAATTAAATTAAATTAAATTAAACCAATCTTTATCTGAAAGTCTTCGTTCTATATTTCTCCTGCTCTGAGTTTAAAAAAGTTAAATATACACAGCCTATATATAAGTCTGTCTAAAGTTTTGTTTAATATTAACATTTTTATCAGACTCCTATGTAAAGGTTTCTTCCCAAGTACCGACATTTCTGAATGGGCTGAGGCTGGGATTTAGTGAGTTTGAAGTGAAAGTATTTGATGAGTGCATACTATGTGTGGAGAGCATTCACTCAATATCATTATCTCATTTTTGACAGAGGTGGCTTTTAGAGGCTTTTGCATCGGAGGTCTTCATTTTATCATATCTATCGTTTTAACTTAACTTTGCTTATACTGTCTGTCAATTCCGTCACAATTGAAAAAGCTAGGTATCCTATATAAACTTCTGATGGTAAATTTTCCACTGAGGTAAAAATTGTTAGAAGACCTGGTAACACTTAATTACGATGGTCTACTTTAGACATTCTACTAACTATTAGTAACTTTACAACTACATTTCAACTTATTCTACTAACTCGAAGAATCTACTAATACTCTAATGAGAGTTAGTTGATGTAGTTGCAGAATTACTTATAGTTAATAGAATGTCAAAAGTGGACCATCAGAATAAATGTACAGATTCTTTAGAGTATCACTTTTGCAATATAATCCATTTTATGGCCAATAACTCCTTTTTATTTACTTGTCGAAACCAGATTTTACTTACATTTGGCACTCAAAAAGTGTCAGTTTTGGCCCTTGTGTACATCTATAGCTCTTGAAGTTTATTATTCTTTATGATTCCTAAATAGCCTTTTATAGATATTTTAAGTAATATGGTGGAAAGTGTTCAGTTCATGTTGGATAATGGCCATCCATTTGGACAGTTGAGTTGACTGTTTTGGACAGTCCAAAACAGTTGGACCATTTTCTTAAAGGTTGGTACAACCGAAAAACGGTTGTTTATTCAGATTGGATTTGCATAGTATAAAATCCCCCTGTGTTGAAAATCACGTTTTTAATGTTGTTTATATGTCTATGTGATGTTTTTAATATGCTTTAAGACAAACCATGTGTAAATTCATAAGTCAACACATTGTTCAGTATTTTATCCTTAAAACTGCAGTGAACCAAAGACAGTCTCAAAAACGCGGTTTGAAATCACTGGTGTTTCTGACGTCACAAACTACCTTGTAACCAATCACGTCAATGTGTGAGCGTCAACGAGTGGATCTCTGAGCTGGTGTGAGTGAGTGGAGGCGGGGCTAATTTGCATATTTATAGTCTAAAATATATAGCTATTTTAAGGCATAACGATTTTTTTTTTTCAAGGAAAAAACTTTTAAATATGTCATTTTGGTGATCAAAGGTGAGTTTTAAGCTATAAAAGGATTGACTACAGTGGGACTTTAACTGACAGTGAACCCCTTTATAATCTGACGATCTTAGATCAGTTTTTTCATCCCGTCATTTTTGTGATTTTCATTTCGACCTTTTTCTTTTCTCTCCTCTCCCTCTGTCATGAAGTGAGGAGCTGTTTATTGGGTGAGGCATTCGCTAGCAGGGGCCGATGGGTCCCGCCATCAGATCGCCACCGTCCTGTGTGTGCGAGGGCAGCGGTGGGCGTGAGTGGGAGACTGAATCAAAGGTGAGCTCTTGCTCAGGCACCCAGCGCAACTCTTTTCTCTGGCGTTCGCTTCCTTCAGCTTTATGTAACAGTTTATTGGGACCAAACACAAAGAACTGACTGTAAACTTAATTCTCTCTCAGACGTTGATTTGTCTGAATGGAAGAGAAAGCCAGCTGCCTTTTCTCTTTTAGGTGTTGGGTTAGATTACCGTCACTTCGCTGAAGAGGAGCTTAGCGCCTGAAACCTCTTGTCTGTCTTATTCGAGTGTTAGTTACTGAGGCGAGCTCTCCTGCTCTTACTCCATTAGCTTTTTGCCAACAGCATGGTGCAACACCAGTATTTACACTAATGGCATATTATTTCGTGGGACCTCAGTGACCCCCTACAGGAAGGTGAACCCCTCCCTGTTGCAATATTTTTAGCTCACGTGCCGGTGGATTGATGCCTGTTGCTCTGCTCTTTATGCTAGTGATCTTTTGTTTCACTGGAGATTTGGTGTGGAGGTGGAAAGAATTCATAATTCTGAGTTATGCAACTAGCCCTGGAGAAGATACAAGTGCAGCTTTCCTTTAAAGTCCCCTTGTGGTGAAAATCAAGCTTTTAATGTTGTTTATGTCTATGTGGTGTTTTTAATATGCTTTAAGTCAAACCGTGTGCAAATTCATAAGTCAACACCATTGCTGAGTATTTTCTCCTTAAAACTGCAGTGAACCAAAGACAAAAGTTTCTGACGTCACAATATGTAATTTAAATATGTAATTTGGATGATCAAAGATGAGTTTTAAGGGATAAAATTATTAACTACTTTAAGTTATTGAAGTATAATTATTGACTTTAAGTAAATGTGGTTAATTAAGTAAATAGTCTCATCTGTTGGGTGCTTGGGTGAATTGTAGTGTCCTCCTGGGTCATTCTGGTTTTGGAGTACTTTTTGAACACATGATTGTGTTGTATTTTAAGGAAGAAAATATAAAAGGGATGATGAATGAACATCCAGTGGAGAGTTCTGAAAATATGCTCTGTTTTAGCTCTGGCACTTTATTGATTATAACTCGATATGTTTTATATGATAGCAAGTAAATTATGAGGATATAAATAAAGAGCTAAAGTTATTATTCCATTATTCAGTGAAGGTTTGACAGTTAGCTTACATTAGAGTTGAAGTTACTCTCTGAAGCTTTACTGTATATTAAGTGGCCTTAACTAGTTAACGTACTCGGTTACCTAACTTAACCTCGGTTCTCTCTAGAAGAGGAAATGAGTATTGCGTAAGTTGCTTACACTACGGGTAAAGTTGTCTTTTCCTGAGATCTGAAGCCAAAAATTATCCTTAATTTTGTATTTATTGTCAACGCAGTGCGACAGCCAGCAGACCATAGCAGGCTGTATAAGCGTGCTCATTGGCTGTCCTGCGGCAACTGCAGCAGCCTACCGGTGAGCCCTGTGTGACGTCGCGCCCTCCACGCGTCTCAGCCCGCCAGAATGGGTGTGGCTAGCGTGTATAAAAGAAGGGCTCACAGGCTGAAACTCTGGTTTTCATAGACTGAAGCGAATAAGCGACACGGCAGGTTATGCAATACTTGTTCCCTCTTCTAGAGAGAACCGAGGTTACGTTAGGTAACCGAGTACGTTCTCTTATGAGAGGTTCTCTCGTACTGCGTAAGTTGCTTACGCTACGGGAACCCCTTGTCAACGCCATGTGCGCCGAGCATCCACTGCATGAGTCCCAGGGGAAGCCCGGGGAACACAAACATGCGGGAACAGGCGGCCAGCAACGCGGGCCAGCACATGTAATAAGCACTTCATAGGAAAACAGAGCGGCTCTGCCGGTCTATGTATAAACATGTGGAGAAGGCGGCCAGCAGTGCGGGCCAGCACAGTACATAAGCACATCATAGGGAGAATATAGAGCGGCTCCGCCGGTCTATGTATAGAGAGTATCAACCCCTTGCGCAGCTGTGTGGAGAATAGGCGGCCAGCAACGCGGGCCAGCACATGTGCACAAGCGCATGACGTGGAAAATACAGAGCAGCTCCGCTGTGTTTGGACGCATGAGCTGCTGCGATAGCGTCCACTATCCATCTGGACAGGCTATGTTTCGAGGCGGCAAGACCCTTGGTGCGCCCACCAAACGAAACAAAGAGCTGCTCAGAACGGAGCGTGTGATGTAAACTCTCAGCGCCCTGACGGGGCATAGGAGGTTATCACTGTCCTCGCTATCGGATGCTGGCAGAGCCGATAGGGAGATGATCTGCGCCCTAAAGGGAGTGCCAATCGCCTTGGGGACGTAACCGTGTCTCGGTTTGAGGATGACTTTGGAGTCATTTGGTCCGAACTCAAGACATGCAGGGCTAACAGATAGCGCGTGTAGATCCCCCACACGTTTTACTGACGACAGAGCTATCAGAAAAACGGTTTTGAGCAAAAGGTATTTCAAATCCACGGATTCTAACGGTTCAAAGGGAAATGCTTTCAGGGCCTCTAGGACCAAAGAAAGATCCCAAATAGGAACCGAAGGGGGCCACGGGGGGTTCATCCTCCTGGCTCCTCTAAGGAAGCGGATGATAAGCTCGTTCCTTCCTATCGCCCGGCTGCGCGTCGTCTCCACAAACGCTGCAATAGCCGCGACGTACACTTTGAAGGGGACCTGCCCTTGTCCAACAGCTCTTGCAGGAAGGAGAGCACCCACGAAACCCCACACGTGCGTTGATCCAGGCTCTTAGTAGCGCACCATTTGGAGAACACTGACCATTTAGACTCGTAGAGTCTTCTCGTAGAAGGAGCTCTAGACTGCGTGATCGTGTTCACGACCCCTTCTGGCAAATCAACGGGTATCCATTGATTATCCACGCATGCAGAGACCAGCGCTCTGGATGGGGATGCCAAATTGATCCACCGGCTTGAGAGAGAAGATCTTTCCTCACCGGGATCGGCCATGGGGCTGAGTGCGTCCAAATAGTTCAAAATCCGCATGCCCTGACTTCTCAGGGGAGCGAGAGCCATGTCCATGCACTTTGTGAATGTACAGGGTGCCAAAGACAGGCCGAACGGCAGGACGGTGTACTGATATACCTGACCGTCGAAGGCGAATCTCAAGAATGGCCTGTGACGGGGTACTATCTGAATCTGAAAGTAAGCGTCTTTCAGATCGAGGGAAATAAACCAGTCTCTCGGGCGAATCTGCGCAAGGATCTGCCTGGTTGTGAGCATTTTGAACGGCCTTTTCATAAGAGCTTTGTTCAAATATCTCAGATCTAAAATCGGTCTGAGAGCTCCGTCCTTCTTGGGCACGAGGAAGTAACGTCTGTAAAAGCCTGACTCGCTCAGAGAAGGAGGTACCGGTTCTATGGCCCCTTTGCACAGAAGTTTCGCTATTTCTGCACGAAGTAGGTGTGCTACTTCCCCATTCCCTCTCGTCTCGTTTTGCACTTGAAAGCGTTGGGGACGGCGAGCGAACTGCAATGAATAGCCCTGTCTTACTGTGCTCAGCACCCATTCTGACGCGCCTGGAATAGCTTCCCATGCTTTCGCATGTACGGCTAGGGGCAGAATGGCATCCGGGCTCCGATTGCCACATTCCGCGGGCTCGAGAACCTGATTCGGAGGCGCGGTTGCACAGTGTGCGCGCTCTCGGTGCTTGAATACGGCGGCTCGCAGACAGCGATGGCTGGCCGTTTTACACACGATGTCCCGGTGGCATTGGACGGGGAACATATCGTGCGAGGAACGGAGCGCGAGAGCAGCGCCGGGGGTAAAGTGTTTGTCAGTATGTGTGAGCGCTTGAGAGCGGGCACAGGACTTACATCTGGGAGATGACCGGTAGGGAGTGGCCGTGTAACAGAGCGGGCAGTGAGTAGGTGTGGGCATGGGGTTGTGGGCACATGACCTACATCTAACACTCAAGCGGCTTTTGCCCGCTTTATGAGAGTGGGCTCTGTGAGAGACACAGGGCCCTATTTTAACGATCTGAAACGCAAGTGTCAAAGCGCAAAGCGCAAGTAACTTTGTGGGCGGGTCTTGGCGCTGTTGCTATTTTCCCGGCGGGATAAATTGACTCTTGCGCCTGGCGCAAATCTAAAAGGGGTTGGTCTGAAGTAGCTTCATTATTCATAGGTGTGGTTTGGGCGTAACGTGAAATAAACCAATCAGAGCGACAGCTCACATTCCCTTTAAGAGCAGGCGCGCTTGTTCAAAGCGGATTCCTATTATAACGGCGGATTTGCCCGGCGCACGCCAGGAGCGGTTCACGGCCGAGGAGACCGACGTTCCCGCCAGGGACGTTGGGGATGGAGAAACACACCCAAATTAATTTCGGTTAAACAGGCGTATGATAATTTGGGTAAATGTGTAAGCTAGATGTATGCTTTTATAATAAACTGTCTATCTATCTATCTATCTATCTATCTATCTATCTATCTATCTATCTATCGTAATAATGTATGATTTGCAAAAATGATAACTGCTGCGTCTGTGTGTAGATGAGAGAATCAAAGTGTATGCGCGTTGTGCACACGCTACATTGATTAAGGCCAAGCATGCGCCCTTAAAATAGCATATGAATAACATGCGCAACGCGCCACTGACTTTAAACTGTTTTTTTTTCGGTCAGTGGCGCAATTGTTTTCTGAACCTGTAAAATAGCATGAGGGAACGTTTGCGCCGGAACACGCCTCCTCTTTGCGCTGAACCGCCCCGGGGAGCGCAAGTGTATTTCTTAGTTAACCGACGTGCTTCTGTGGAGGGAAAAGTCCGCTTTGCGCGGGTGCAAAATAGGAATGATACTTGCGTCCGTGTACAAAGTCAATTGCGCTGGGTGCAAGATAGGGCCCACAGGGTTTATAGTGCTTGTGTGTAGGGGTGAACACAGAAACGTGGGCACATTTTCTACACTTAAAACACATGCGGCGTGAGCCGGACAACCAGACATTATGCTCTTTTTGAGATTTATCTGGGTCGCCGTGACAACGGCGGTTGTCTGCAGGCGAGCGGGTTGTATTACCGGCTCATTGGCTGAAGTAAACATCTGCAGTAGCCATGACTACGGGGACTGACAGAGCAGGAAGCTTTGACGGTGGTCCGGCCGCGGCGGGACTTAACCGTCTTTTCTTCCTTTGAGCTGCTAGGAGGACTTTGTGGGCTCGGGTTTCAGTGCGATCTTAGGCCGGGGTCCCCGCGGTGAGGCGGCCTGTTGCGGCTGGTCGAGCGCGATCTAGGGCGGCCGCCGTGTCGTCGCTGCGAAGACGGAGGCTGAGCTTCGCGCAGCCTGGTCCCGAGGACGGCGTGCGGCTGAGCTCGAGCGCCGAGGCAGGAAAAGGTTCATAGCCTGCGTGGTCTTTTGTACCTCCGAGAAGCGGTCCACGATCCCGTTAACCGCTGGGCCGAAGAGGCCGGTGGGGGAGAGCGGGGCGTTGAGGAAAACAGCCCGCTCGGACTCCCTCATGTCGGCAAGCGTCAACCAGAGGTGCCTCTCTGTGACGGTCAGCGAGGACATGCACCTTCAAAGAGCCTGGGCAGCGGATTTTGTGGCGCGAAGGGAGAGATCCGTCGCACTGTGCAGATCGGCTTGGAGGATCTGCAATACTGCCATGGAGTGCAGGGCTGATGCAGCCTGTCCAGCGCCGGAGAAAGCGCGGCCGACAAGGGCTGATGTAGTCCTGCAGGCTTTGGACGGTAGGGCAGCCTTTGAACAGCATCCAGAGGGCGGGCAAAGGTGCGCTGCAACCGCTTCTTCCACTGGGGGGATGGCATTATACCCCTTCTCGGCGGCGCCGTCAACCTGTGAGAGCGCCGAGGAGACATGAGAGTGGACTCTCACGGAGAATGGTGCATTTCACGATTTTGAAAGCTCAGCGTGGAGCTCCGGCAGGAAGGATGCAGTCCTGGACGCGGGTGTTCTGCGCCGATGATGCAGAAAGCAACCGTCGAGTCTGTTCGGCGCTGGCTCTTTAGGCAGTGACCACTCGAGGCCAAGCTGGTCGACGGCCTTGGTGAGGAAGCGCAGAAGTTCCGCATCCTCGCCGGCTCGAGTACGGCCGGATTCCTGGACTGACGAGGAGGCGGAGTGGTGTGAACCGGACCAATCCTCGCTGTCAGAGGCCAGGATGTAGCAGCTGTCAGCGGCGGCGTCCTCATCCACTTCATCCCCTGAAGCGGCGGCGGCGGCGCAGGCGGGTGCCGGTGGCTGCGCATCCGGGAGGGGGGGCGGAGAAGGAGAGAGAGAAGCTCGAGGGAAGGGTTCCGGCGAGCTTTTAGGCGCCACATCAGTCTCCGGTGGTCTCTGGGAGCGGCCCTTCTTTCTGCGCGGCCCGGCAGAGACAGGTGGAGTGACAGCTTCATCGTTGAAAGCTTCAAGTCAAGCCCGCGGGGTCGACATTGAAAGCTCCTCGCACTCAGGGCAGCCGCCCGAAGAGAGCGCGATGGCAGTGTGCTCGCGGCCCAGACAGAGAGCGCAGATCAGGTGGTGGTCTCCGTTGCTGAGCGGGGCTCGGCACGATCCACAGGAAGAGCGAGGCATTTTTAAAAAAACGCCTCGCGCTCTTTTAGACAGAGATAAAGTGTGTGTCGCGGTGGCGAACACACACAGCAGAAAAGGATATGTCGCCGGATGGCGTAGATTCGCTAGATTCAACGGCGGCGGCTCTCAAGATCCAGCGATGCGAAGAGCTTCACTGAAGACATGAAAATCAGAGTTTCAGCCTGTGAGCCCTTCTTTTATACACGCTAGCCACACCCATTCTGGCGGGCTGAGACTGCGTGACGTCACGCAGGGCTCACCAGGAGGGTGCTGCAGTTGCCGCAGGACAGCCAATGAGCACGCTTATACAGCCTGCCGCACTGCGTTGACAATAAATACAAAATTAAGGATAATTTTTGGCTTCAGATCTCGAGAAAAGAAAACTTTATCCGTAGCGTAAGCAACTTACGCAATACGAGAGAACCTCTCGTAAGAGAACTATTTGTTACAACTTACTTATGTGTTATTTTCGAATGCGCATGCGTCGCGTCTGAACGCGTTGTTGTCTTTGGAGCTCCATCGATTTGATTTATAAATCTTGATTTTATTCTTTAAACTTACAACAAACATTTTCTACTTTACCTCACTGAGAAGCACTACTGCTCAACCCTCATAGTTACAACGCGGACTGTTGAGCAGACGCGTCTCAAGCCTATTAGTGATCCAACGCTGGATACTCCTATAGGTTACTCCCGTGGATCACGGCTGAACGCGTCTTCTCAACACTCACTTACAAACATTTTTCGCCTATCGTGCGTCTACTCTACACCCGTACCACTAAAAAGACGGATTATATCTAAAACTTCAGTCATAAATTAGTATTAATATTGATAGCATCACTGGTAGCTTCGTTGCTAACTTACTGTCCATCTGTTAAAATGGCGAATATATCAGATGAAAGTAGTCTACCTTTTGGTGCAGGTGAGGACACATTTGAGCTGCACGCACTGCAGTCTGAGCTGGAAGCTGTTGAGAAACAGATCCACGACCTTTTATTGAGACAAGCCGAGCTGATAGACCGGCGGTTAGCTCTTGAAACATCACGCGCCGATGCACACAAATCAGAGATTAACGTTACTAACCCGCTGACTCCGACTTCGTCTACTCCGTGCGTTTCTCAACATAGGTCCCGAGCGCCGAGGTCGCGATCAGCCATGGTCTCGTTCACTCCGGCTCCAACACGCCACCACGAAGCCTGGGTGGTTCCGCAGCGGAAGACGCGAGTCAGGTCTAGACCAAGACTCTCTCCGACCCTCCCGGTTTTCGAGTTATCCACACAAAACCGCTTCTCCCCTCTTCGCGAAACAGAACGCGATGCTGTGATCATCGGCGATTCCATCATTCGGCACGTACGCGCAACGTTAGGTAAAAGTAAGGTGCACAGTCACTGCTTTCCTGGTGCTCGTGTTTCTGAAATCGCTACTCACGTTCCCGAGATTCTGAACGGTGACGAGCGCGTCGGAACTGTTGTCCTCCACGCGGGAGTGAACGACATCAGGATGCGCCAGACAGAGATTCTGAAGAAAGACTTCAGGAATCTGATCGATACGGTACGCAGCACATCGCCTGAAACAACGATCATAGTGTCAGGACCGCTTCCCACGTACCGACTAGGACATGAAAAGTTTAGCAGATTATTTGCGCTAAATGAATGGTTAATGTCATGGTGCAATGAGCAGAAACTGCTCTTTGTAAATAATTGGAATCTGTTTTGGGAGCGTCCTAGGCTTTTCCGTGCCGATGGCTTACACCCAAGCAGATTCGGAGCAGATCTTCTGTCGGATAACATCTCCAAAATGTTAAATACCTTTTGACTAGTAACCAAAAGTCCAAATCATAGTCTCTGCTGCACCAATTTAACTGATATAAATACTAGTGTAGAATATTGCATAGAAACCGTGTCTATTCCTCGTTTAGTGAGATCAAATAATATATCTACTGCAGGATCTAGGAAAAATCTAATTGTTATTAAAACAGAAAATGTTGCTATTAGTAAACAAAAACAATTTCTAAAGCTAGGTCTTCTAAACATTAGATCACTCACACCTAAGGCAGTTATTGTAAATGAAATAGTCACAGATAATAGCTTCGATGTACTTTGCCTAACTGAAACCTGGCTTAAACCAAATGATTATTTCGGTCTAAATGAGTCTGCTCCTCCTGGATACTCCTATAAGCATGAGCCCCGTCTAATTGGTCGTGGCGGTGGTGTTGCGACAATTTATAGAGATATTCTCAATGTTACTCAGAAAGCGGGTTATAAGTTTATTTCGTTTGAAGTACTTGTACTAAATGTTACGCTCTTAGATGTTAGAAAAACATCCCTATTATCTCTAGCCTTGGCTACCGTATATAGACCGCCTGGGCCTTACGCTGATTTCCTAAAAGAGTTTGCAGATTTTCTCTCAGACCTATTAGTCAATGTCGATAAAGCATTAATTGTTGGAGATTTTAACATACACGTAGATAATCCAAATGATGCGTTAGGGGCTGCGTTTACAGATTTATTAAATTCATTTGGGGTCAAGCAAAACGTCACCGGACCAACTCATCGTCTTAATCATACACTCGATTTAATTATATCACATGGAACCGATCCAACCGATATAGATATTATACCGCAAAGTGATGAAGTCACTGACCATTACATGGTAACTTGCATATTACGTACTGCTGTAATATGTCATGCAGCGCCGCGTTATCAACCAGGCAGAACAATCCTTCCATCCACCATAGATAATTTCTCAAATTGCTTATCCGATCTGTCTCAGCTGCTGCCTGAACCCAAACAAACAGATGAACTAGAAGAACTAACTAGCACTATGAGCACTATTCTCTCTAGAACATTGGATGTTGTTGCACCTATTAGATTAAAAAAGGTCAGAGAGAAAATTAAAGCACCGTGGTACAACAATACCACGCATGTTCTAAAGAGAGAAACCCGTATTTTAGAGCGTAAATGGAAACAAACTAATTTAGAGGTCTTTAGAATCGCGTGGAAAGACAGTATGTCACGTTATAAAAAGGCCCTAAAAGCAGCCAGGGCTGAGCACCTCCGCAAACTAATAGAAAATAACCAAAATAATCCAAGGTTTTTATTTAACACCGTGGCTAGACTAACAAATAAACAGACATCACCCGAACAAAATATCCCATTACAGTTTAGTAGTAATGATTTTATGAAGTTCTTCACTGAGAAAATAGAAAACATCAGAACCACAATTGTAAACGTTCAATCTTCAGTTGCGCCTTATAATTCAGCCTTAATTATCACCCCGCAAGAACAATTACAGTGCTTTACAACTATAGAACAAATAGAGTTAAATAAACTTATCACTTCCTCTAAAACAACAACATGTTTATTAGATCCGATACCAACTAAACTACTGAAAGAAGTGTTACCTGTAGTGGAAGAGCCTCTCCTTAATATTATTAACTCGTCTTTATCTTTAGGTCATGTTCCAAGAACATTTAAACTGGCAGTTATAAAACCTCTCATTAAGAAACCACAATTAGATCATAATAACCTAGCAAATTATAGACCCATTTCAAATCTTCCATTTATGTCTAAAATATTAGAAAAAGTGGTGTCCGCTCAATTGTGTTCTTTCTTGCAAGAAAATGATATCTATGAGAAGTTTCAGTCTGGTTTCAGGCCGCACCATAGCACTGAAACTGCGCTCGTTAAAATCACAAATGATTTACTTTTAGCTTCTGACCAAGGCTGTATCTCAATACTAGTTTTACTTGATCTTAGTGCTGCGTTCGATACTATAGATCACACAATACTCTTAGATCGACTACAAAATTATACTGGTGTTCAAGGACAAGCATTAAGCTGGTTTAGATCATACTTATCTGACCGCTACCATTTTGTCTATTTAAATGGAGAAAAATCGATCATAACTCCAGTAAACTATGGAGTGCCGCAGGGATCTGTGTTAGGCCCTCTATTATTCTCAGTATATATGATGCCACTTGGAAATATTATAAGGAAACATGGAATTAGTTTCCATTGTTATGCTGATGACACTCAAATATATATTTCATCACGGCCAGATGAAAACGATAAATTATCCAAATTGACAGAGTGTGTTAAAGATATAAAAGATTGGATGACGCGTAATTTTCTTTTATTAAATCCAGACAAAACAGAGGTACTACTTATCGGTTCAAAAAACCGCCCACAAAACCTCTCGCAATACAACTTTAATATAGTAGGATGTCCTGTTACTTTATCCTCTACAGTAAAAGACCTGGGTGTTATACTCGATTGCAACCTGTCTTTCAAAAATCATATTTCATATGTTACAAAAACCGCCTTTTTCCACCTTAGAAACATTGCTAAGCTACGTAATATGCTATCAGTTTCTGATGCAGAAAAGTTAGTTCATGCATTCATGACCTCGAGACTAGATTACTGTAATGCTTTATTAGCCGGTTGTCCTGCATCCTCAATTAACAAGCTACAGTTAGTCCAAAATGCCGCCGCTAGAGTTCTTACTAGATCAAGAAAATATGATCATATAACACCGATTTTATCATCACTGCATTGGTTACCTATAAAGTTCCGTATTAATTACAAGGTATTGCTACTGACTTATAAAGCCCTAAACGGCTTAGCTCCAGTCTATTTAACGGATCTTCTATCGCCCTATAATCCATCGCGCTCTTTAAGATCACTAAATTCAAGGCTTTTGGTCATACCTAGGATATCCAGAACCACCAAAGGAGGGAGAGCATTTTCACATTTAGCTCCAAAACTCTGGAATAGCCTTCCTGATACTGTTCGTTGCTCAGACTCGCTCTCCCAGTTTAAAACTAGATTAAAGTCGCATCTCTTCAGCCAGGCATTCATATAATATTTTTAATCTTACAGTCCAAATTACAATCCGGCCTCTAGTTAATAAACGCCAGAGGAGAACTGGCCCCCGACTGAGCCTGGGTTCTCCCAAGGTTTTTTTTTCTCCATTGGGTCACCTGATGGAGTTTTAGGACACTATTAGGTCACTTGATGGAGTTTTTCGGTTCCTTGCCACTGTTGCCTTTGGCTTGCTCAGTTGGGGATATTCTGGATATCTAATTTGATTTTATCAATAAATTCCACTAGAA
The DNA here is from genome assembly GCF_951802725.1 of Rutilus rutilus. Lineage (NCBI taxonomy): Eukaryota > Metazoa > Chordata > Actinopteri > Cypriniformes > Leuciscidae > Rutilus > Rutilus rutilus. Next base: position 20,379,237 of record NC_140220.1, on the reverse strand, counting down.
ACAAACCTTGTTGTATTATTTTAATTTAATACTGTGAAGCTGCTTTGATACAATCTGTATTGTGAAAAGCGCTATACAAATATACTTGACTTGACTTGACTATAGTGTTTTACATTTGTCATATTCGTGTGTAGTTTGGCATGTATATGGTTAATCATTTTACGGTTTGTGTGTAGAGTTACTATACAAAAAATATATATTTTTAGAAGAGTTTATATATATATATATATATATATATATATATATATATACACACACACACACACACATACACACAGTACCGGACAAAAGTTTGGAAGCATTACTATTTTTAATGTTTTTGAAAGAAGTCTCTTACGCTCTTCAAGCCTGCATTTATTTGATCAAAAATACAGAAAAAACTGTAATATTCTGAAATATTATTACAATTTAAAATGATGGAAAATGATAAATAAATAAAATACTTTAAAATATAATTTATTTTTGTGATGCAAAGCGGAATTTTCATCAGCCAATACTCAAGTCTTCAGAGTCACATGATCCTTCAGAAATCATTCTAATATTCTTATGTTGTACATTCTTATGTTCTAGTATTCACAACCACATTACATAAACGACACAGAACAGAACTGAGTAAACTGAGGGCTTAAATACACACAGAGATCACTAAAGTGACATACAACACCTGGGAAACTCAATTAACAACTATGGCAACTGATTAGGCAAGAGAGACTGTCACACAGTATACAATGAGGACTGAACCAAAACTCAAAAGTTAACTATAGACAGTGTATAACCCTGACAGTGACACTTTTTTCAGGATTTATTGATGAATAAAAAGTTTAGGCCATTTAAAGTTTAGGGTAAGAACACAGCATTTATTCAAAATAGAAATCTTTTCTAACAATATGAATCTTCACTATCACTCTTTATCAATTGATACAATTTTAATCAATTGAATAAAAGTATTAATTTACTTAAAAAAAAAAAAAAAAAAAAAAAAGACTGACCCCAAACGTTTGAATGGTAGTGTAAGTGTATATTGTTACAAAAGATTTATATTCTAAATAAATGCTGTTTTTTTTGTTGTTGTTTTTTTACTTTTTACTCATCAATGAATCTTGGAAAAAGTACAACAGGTTATAACAAATATTAAGCAGCAGCACAACTGTTTCCAACATTGATAATAAATCAGCATATCAGAAAATTCAGCTTTGCATCACAGAAATAAATTATATTTTAAAGTATATTGAAATAGAAATCCATTATTTTAAATTGTAATAATGTTTTTCAATATTACTGTTTTTTCTTTATTTTTGATCAAATAAATGTAGGCTTGATGAGCATAAGACATATATATATATATATATGTATACTGTATACAGCAATGATTCATAGAAAGAAATAACTTTACCTTGAGGACTGTAGATTATATAACAGTCTGTATTAGTGTCTCTGGTATGAAATCTGTGACATATATATTTTTTCTAGGATCACACAAATCAGCCCTCATTGCTCAGGTAGTGAGTGAACCTGAATGTGTCATTGTGTGTAATTGTGTGTCAGGTGAGATGCTACATGCAAGAATACATGTATTGTATCATTCTGCAGGCTTATCATCCTTTGACTCATTTAGTTGCCACAGCAACCACATGTTCTTTTCCTGTAGCAATGTGTTGTAAAAATAGAGAAACGGGAAATGTTGGGAAGGTTGCATAAACCTAACTGGGATAGTTTTTCCTCAAACTTGTGGGCTAATTTGGCTTGGAAGCTCAAAAATAGTTGTCCATCAAGATTCATTTACTGCCTCCTAAACTCATTGGCCTTATGAGCTCTTTAGATGGCTTGTATTCAGATTTGAAATATACAGATGTATAAACTGGAATAATGAAATAAATGCTTCTTTATTGAAATACAGTAAAGGCTGTGAACAGCAGTCCTGCTGTGAATTACTGTCATCCTTGTGTAACAAACTCTAAAATCTGCTTTTCATGGTCAGAGTCCTCAGCAATGGTTACTATGACAACTCTGTGTTATATCTCATTCTCTTTGATATGCTGCAATGGATTATAGTCCCTAGGCATTATGTAAGAGGAGATTTAGCGCTAAAGGTGTTTCCTGCTCTGATTTCTCCTCTGACACATCGGTATCTTCTTCTTCTTTTTTTATTTTTAATTTGTCGTTTACTGGAATTAGCTGTTATAATGTGAACAAAAGGTTTGGATGATGCTACATTAGACTGGCTGTTTGTGCTTCTCTTACACACTGAACAAATTGAAACAACTGTCATTGTAGAGTGCATTTTGTTATTGGTCTAATCGAAAATCATCTTTTCCGGTTTTGTTCAGTTTCTCTAAAAGCAAATAACACTCCCCATAGAATTGTTTATATGTATTAGTATTTTTAGTTGGTCCAAAGTATACATTTTCAGTGCATCCTGTCACTGTAAACCCGAATAAGTTGATAAACCCCCAATTACATAAGGTAATCAATTACATACAACATTTTAAGTTAAGAAATTCAAAGTTTAAGTAAGTAGAACTGGCAGATTATGTTGCACTCATACATTTTAATTGCTCTTAACTTAAAATATTTGGAAACTTGGCTAGCTTTAACTTGTTAATTCAATAACTGCTAACTTGCTAATTGGTAACACAATGCTTTGATAGCATTAGCATAGCATATCAATTGCTAAAGAGTACAGTAATATATAACATTTAACAGTAATCTGTTCTCAAACCAAGCTCATGCTTCACTTGTCACCATGATGGTAACTGCCCAAAAACCCTTCTAAATTAGCATAGCAAAACATTAAACACTGCTAAATCTCTAACTTAATATTAATCTTGCACAAAGAAACATGGTGTATCACTTAATTTTAGCATTTACTCTCCCTTTCGAGTGTCATTGCAAAGCATGCTGGGAAATAGAAATCCCAGTCCAGTTTTAGTTGCATTTATTTGTCTAAATTAAAAGAAACAATTTCATAAAACTCAAAACAATGAAACAATTCTGATTACTTAAAACGTCTCAGTTTTGTGAACTCAAAAGAAAAAGAAAGTTCTAAATACTCATAAAAGTCAATTTGATTGAACTAATTTAATTTAAGTGTACCTTACTCAAACCAATTCATTGATTTACAGTGTGATGTCGGTTCCTCACACAAAGCTGTCATATGGCTTTAGAAGACTCCAAAACAAACCACCCACCCCAACATTTCTCTTTGTAAAGACACTGCAACAGACCTGGAGGTGTGGTGTAGTGGTTAAAATTGGACTGTTAGACAGATTGAGCCCCAATCCATGTTTGTAAATTATCACCACCATGCCCTTGAGCAAGACATTTAAACTTGTCATGTGCTGTGGATTAAAGCATCCACACTTGTAACTAAACTACAGATTTGGGCTTTCCTGAGAGTTCAAGGCATCCCTTTTCAGTGTTTTATGCTTGTTGAATTTAATTCAGGCATATCAGGCAATCAGGTTTTCCAAATGTTACATCAGAAAGATGCAAACCCTTTTCTCTCTTGTGATCATCATTCTTTTGAAAGAAGTGAAAGAAGATTCTTTTACTGTCAACATTAGTTTAACTCACAATCAAAACTTAGAAAATATAATTGAATGCAAAGAGAGAGAAGTTTCCTGCTGGATCCCTTTAGTCAGAACAAAGTGAGTCTCTCTGAAAGAAAATTAAATACTATCACTATGTAGCCTGGCTAACGTCAGACCACTTTCTCTTTGAGACGTGGTCTGGGAACCACATGTGCATTTTCTCGTATTTGAGGCGTGGTTTACGAATGCCCAGAGCCGTTTATTGGGCGCTACAAATGTCTATCAAATGCGCCTGTGCGTAGCTCATAGCCAATCGTTTCAATTATACCAGATGACGTATGTAGAGCGACAGATATTCAACAAAGAAGAAGACGATGGGTCAGAGATTTATGTGTACACCAGAGTCCTGCACGGGTCCGATTTTGTAAATCCGCACTCGCACTGCTTAAAACCGCACCCAACCCGTTTTCCGTCAACAGCACTAATTAAAATCTGCACCCAACCCGCTTAAAATAGTACCGACACCCGACCCGCCCCGAAATAAAATCAGTTTAGACTATCACATTATAGACACAAAAATGTTTATTGCCAGGTCATACAGAAGTTATTACACGACAATTAACACAAGGACAACTTCAGCCGAAGCTGTCAAAAGGCCGGTACATGAAGAACATGGAACGTTACCACAAAACTGAGTAGCCTTATCACATTTTACCAATCGAACAGACGCGGCTACAACACTATATGCCACGCAATTTCGTCTAGCCTACATCTGACCATTTTGGGTTCAAACACCCCCTGCACACCACACATACTTAACAGTGTTAAATATGAAAAATACCGTTCGATAGAACTGCTTTCTTACCACAGTTTCTGCGTGCTTCCTCGGGGATGAAGTTCCACATTTGCGGCTATCCAACACGAAAATGTTTGCAGCAAAGCCTTTCACAATATTTTCTTCAGATAACTCCAAATTTCTCCCACACACTGGACTTTATTTTTGATGACGTATTGTCGACAACTTTACAATCTCCACTAGCTATTCTTTTCTTCAACTCCTCAGCATCTATCTGGACGACTGCAAGCAGATCGCGCGCGCGCGGTTATGAAGAATTAAAAAAAAAAAATGAAAGTAGCCTAGGTAACGTTATAGATCCTGGGAGGGCATGGCGCGTGGGCACAAATAAACTGATGTTGATTTTAAATTATTTTATCAACTTGAAATACAGGCATATTTTTGTAGATGTGTTCCTAAAAATATGCATATTTTTACGTCTCATGTTAGATCCATAGATATAAACAAACTGCTTCGGTGTGTCGCATAGATGTCGTCATCGTCTTGCTGCTCCCTCCCCGTTCTGTGATTGGTTCCCTAACTGAGGCGAAAATCTGGTCCATGGTAGCCAGACTGCCTAGCAGCGTGAATAAAATCGCGCTGTGCACAAGGCAGCATGGGGAAACCCAGGCTAATCACTATGGATTTTTTTTTTTTTTTGGGTGTGTTTTAATGGGACAGCCTACCATTGTGATTCTTTTGGACATGGTTTCATGGTAGTATAAAGTAAGGAGGTATATAATACGTGGATACATTCCCATTCATTTCAAATCCAGCGGCCTGGATGGTGCATACAGTCATGGAAGTGCATGTTTGGAAATTCTTCTGAAAATCAGCATCCTTAACGCTTTGAACATCATAGAAAGACAGTGGAGAAAGGCATATAGTTCATCATAACATCATAATATACATCATATACATAATTCACCCGCTATATTGCTAAATTTACCAGATTTTTGTTATCAACGTAAAAATATACCGGGATAACCTGTCTTCTCTTGAGACTCCCCTGCTTCTCAGCATAGTTAATGATATGCTAAAGCCCGCCCACACGTTGACATGATTGGTTACAATGTAGTTTGTGACGTAAGAAACACCAGCGGTTTTTGAGCAAACCACGTTTTTGAGACTATCTTTGGTTCACTGCAGTTTTAAGGAGTTTTAAGTTTTATTTATATTAAATAATTTTGCCCTATTACAGTAATAAAAAGAATGGGCAGATAAATTTAGATGCACAAGAAACAGTGGCATTTAATATCAGTGGTTTAAAATAAAATAAAAATGTCTATATATTTAAAGAAACTGCATGACCTCTATATTCAGTATAGATAAGAAGTATTATAAGAAGTATAATGCATTTGATTACTTTTATGATAGTTATTTTTCCAGAATAACTGAGCAAAAATTTTACGTTTTACAAGCAAATGATAGAATTTTTATTTTATCCACAAATGTTTAGCCTTGGGTAAAGTACGGCTCGGCTTGGCACAGTACGGCTTGCTTTGGCTCGGTTTGCTTTTCCACCGCAGTTTAGTACCGCTTCAAAGTGGGTGGGATTATAGACTGATCGTTATAGTGGTGCCACCTACTGCCGTGACATCATCCGCTCCTCGGCTACCAACGAGAGGAACGTCTGCACCTCGTCTACTGACCACGATTCAGCCATTTCTTTTTTCAAGTTGCGTGTGACGGTCGTTTAAAGCAAGTCGTTTAAAAAAGTTGTGTGAACAAATGATACTGCGGTGGCTGTTGCTGCCAGCGGGTTTGGTGTCTTGTTTCCCAAATCCAATGATGCTGGTAGTGACGATTCTCTCTGACCAATCAGTGATCAGCAATGTTTACACTTTAGTTTACATTTTAGTATTGGTACGGCACGCTTGGAACCTCAACCGAGGTGGTACTATTTAAGCGAGCCGTACCGAACTGTATCATGGAGTAGAAAAGTGCCAAAAAGTGAGCCGTGCCAAATCGTACCATGCAGTGGAAAAGCTCCAAAAAGTAAGCCTTACCGAACCGTACCATGCAGTGGAAAAGCTCAAAAAAGTGAGCTGTACCGAACCGTGGAAAAGCGTCAATATGGTATGAGAGTGTGTTGGCCAGGACAGATATTTGAGTGTTTGATCGAATTCAACAATCTAGTAAAATTGCTAATATTGAATGTCCTTCTCTTTATTCCAGACCAGCAGTGTTCCTCCTGGTCGCCATCCCGAAATTTCAATGTGGATAGTAGCCTCACTCCACCCAGGAACATGAAGGGCTTATCAGGTGGTCGCGCGCCGCACCATATTCCCACACTGCCCCCGTGTGGACTGGCGGAGTGCGAGCATCTCCATGACCTGCACGGCATGCATGTGTCCGATCTGCGCCACCACTACCTGCTCAGCCCCACGGAGACCTGCGTCATGGACTTCCATCACCGTCTTTCCCCCCGCAGCTCCATTCACTCCGATTGCATGATCATGTCACCCATGGTGCTACCTTCCACTGCCCCTGCCGACCACCTTTCCAGCAGCACCTTTCCCAGAATGCACTACAGTTCACAGTACTACGACCCAGCTGCCCGGGAAGACTGTGCAGCCATCACCACCTCAGCCACATCTGCTGCCACCGCTGCTGCAACATCTGCCTCTTACCACGGCAGCAGCAAGAGCAACCGCATCCCCGCAAACCTGCTGGACCAGTTCGAAAAGCAGATTCCGCTTCATCGCGACGGCTTCCATACGCTGCAGTACCAACGCACATCTGCCGGCACTGGAGGGGAACAGCGCAGCGAGAGCCCCGGTCGTATCCGACACCTGGTGCACTCCGTCCAGAAGCTCTTCACCAAGTCCCACTCACTGGAGGGATCGTCCAAGATGAATGGCACTAAAGGTGACAGTGGAGGTGGGGGAAGCCATCACCATCACCACGGCAATCATCACTCATCCAAGCACGGCAGCAAACGCAGTAAAAGCAAGGAGCGCAGGCACCGGTCAGGGACGGGGGGCTGGTGGAGCTCGGATGACAACCTAGACAGCGACAGCACCTACCGCACGGCCAGCGCTTTGAGCCGCCACCATCACGAACACGTCGGTCACAGTTTCCCAGAATCCATGCACAGTCACTTTGGAGACCACTCGCTCAAAACCTCCAAAAGCAACAACGACGTCAAGTGTTCGGCCTGCGAATCCATGGCACCTGAGGGAAAGTTCATGAAGAGGAGTTCCTGGTCAACACTTACTGTCAGTCAGGCCAAAGAGGCCTATCGAAAGTCCTCCCTTAACCTGGAGAAGCCCATGATGCATCAGGACTTTAAACCATCATTCCGGTCTTCACACTACCTACAGGTGAGTCATGGCTTTCATCCTTGAGAAGATGTCATGATGGTGCCACAACTGCTGTTCAGAAATTAACCAGTCATGATTTTGTGATATAATCACATTTATAATTAGTGCATCATGGTGTGACGTGACACATTATCATCACTACATTGGTTACCTATAAAGTTCCGTATTAATTACAAGGTATTGCTACTGACTTATAAAGCCCTAAACGGCTTAGCTCCAGTCTATTTAACGGATCTTCTATCGCCCTATAATCCATCGCGCTCTTTAAGATCACTAAATTCAAGGCTTTTGGTCATACCTAGGATTTCGAGGTCCACCAAAGGAGTGAGAGCATTTTCACATTTGGCTCCAAAACTCTGGAATAGTCTTCCTGATACTGTTCGTTGCTCAGACTCGCTCTCCCAGTTTAAAACTAGACGCATCTCTTCAGCCAGGCATTCACAGAGGTGGAAAGAGTACTGAAAATTTGTACTCAAGTACAAGTACCGTTACATTGCTGAAACAATACTCAATTACAAGTAAAAGTACTGGTGTCAAAAAAGTAATTAAGTAAAAGTACAAATTACTCTTCTCAAAAACTACTCAGAGTACTAGTTACTAATTACTTTTTAGCTGGCGATAGTTAATGCATTACCAATAAAAATATTAAACAAAATCATAGATTTATGTAGAAAATAGCTACTTTTAACACGTTTTTACCTTATTGTCAAAGGACATTAATTAGTGGATACTGGAATTTCTAACTTCAATATGACACCTTGAAATATGTCAATATTCAGTAGGCCTAGCCTATAATTTTTAATACCATCGGGAAAACTACTACATACTAAATATTTTAATATCTACATTTTTGTCCCTCCATTTTGTCAAGGCAATCATTATTTTCAAGCATTGAAAAGCACAACACTCATTGTAACAGTAATCTATTTGAATGGAAAAGTTTAATTCAAGTCTTCTGAAGAGACACGTCCACTTTATAAGGTGAGATTTTAATTTAGGCTTTTGTTTACATATTTAAACATTGATCAATAACCATTACAATAATCTAATATTTACTCACTCAGTGTATTTGTCTTTACAATAGGGTAACGTGAACTGTTGCAATAGCTCACACACAGCACAAGGAAGCTTGAATTTAATTCAAACTGAATTTAATTTGCAAAAAGACTAGATTTTCCATAACTTTTGACAGCGTTTAATTCAAGAGTATGGAGAGATTGGAGCTGGACGTCAATTGAGTCTGCAGTGAGAACCACTTGGAGAGATTCGCGATTACACATGATATGACACACAGTCCGAGAGCGCACACTCAATATCCGAGTCCAGTTCGTTCGTAGCCTACATTTGAGAGCTCGCGTCCAGTTTTCTGCGATTACATGAATGTGCCCTCGCGTTATAATATTGTTCGTGACATTTGCCATTAAAATATGCCATAGAAACTTGCAGGTATTAATACAATTATGCGTAATAATAGGCCTACCTGCCATCCCGAGGCGGGAGGCGGGTGTGTCAAACTCGCTGTCGTTGAGATGAGAGAATGAGAACGCGCAGCTGGTAAAATATAGATATTTTGACAATACTACTATGTAGTTTGTTGTTCCAAACTTTCAGTCCAGCCATTAATCACTCTGAGCTCCTCGCCTCCTTCATGATCAGCTCTTCAAAACCTGCTGCGACTGCGGCGGCTTTCATTCAGTCCAAATATCAGGGGTTTAATTGGTCCGTTTACGATCGAATATTTTTATTGGCTACCGAAGTGCCATTCAAAGATTTGAATATCAATTCAAATTGTACTCAGTAACGAAATGTGATTTTACAAGTAGCGAAGTAGATTACTTAGCTTAAAATATACTTGAGTACAAGTAAAATTACAGATTTAAAAATATACTCAAAAAAGTACAAGTACCCAAAAAAACTACTTAATTACAGTAACGTGAGTAGTTGTAATTCGTTACTTCCACCTCTGGGCATTCATATAATACTTTTAATCTTACAGTTAAATCTGACCTCTAGTTCATAAACGCCAGAGGAGAACTGGCCCCCGACTGAGCCTGGGTTCTCCCAAGGTTTTTTTTTTTTCTCCATTAGGTCACCTGATGGAGTTTTTCGGTTCCTTGCCACTGTTGCCTTTGGCTTGCTCAGTTGGGGATATTTGGGGATATTTAATTTAATTAATCAATCAACAATACTATTGATCAGCATTACCAAACGTGGACGTTTTCCACTAGAAACAAACATTGATGTATTATTTTAATTTAATACTGTGAAGCGGCTTTGATACAATCTGTATTGTGAAAAGCGCTATATAAATAAACTTGACTTGACTTGACTTGACATTACCAGGGATAAGTCATTTGGCTGTCTACACTGAAAACGGAAATGCTGTGCCAACACAACACAACACAACACAACACAACACAACACAACACAACACAACACAACACAAAGCCAATCAAAATGTATCGGATGTTTAAATTACTGTTTTGTGGAAAAGGATTTTGGACCAATGAGATTTGACTCTGGGCTGGCTACCCATAAGCCCAAAACATACTCTATGCCAGTATTTGAATGCAGGCACTTATCGCTACTCAAACACCATTAAGTGCAGTGGGTCTCAACTCTGGCCCTTGATGTCCACTTTCCTGCCTTGACCTTGACTTTGATAAACTCACCTGCCTAATATAACTTTCAACTAATCCCGAAGACCTTGAAAAGCTTGTTCGGGTATGTTTGAAAGTGGACTTTGCAGGAAAGTAGACCTCAATGTCCAGAGTTGGGAACCCCTGATTTCATGCAGTTTCGTTGCACTTCAGAATTGACGCAATCGGTGCTACAGTGTAAGTGGATATTAGCGTAAATTACTTATTTTACAGTATTTTTGTGCATTTTTCATAACTGTAGGGAACAACTGTCTGTTTAGTCCACTTTCTTTTATCCAAACAGATGTTTGTGGGCCAAGATGCAATTGAATCTAGTAATTGATTATCTAGTGTTATCTACTGTTATTGTTTAAGGCCCGTGGGAAACATTGATGCCTAAGAATAGGAGATCAATACAAACATGATCCGTGATGTAGTGAAAGACTGCAGTTAAATCATGTGATAGTGAGAACATGTTTGATCAAATAAAAGCAATGATTTGAAACAGTTTTATTTTGTTTCGTAAGGACAGAAAATCTCGAGCAAATCTATGTATTTTCTTACTCACTGTAGGCCTAATGTTTGTCAGGAACTAGCAAGACAAATTCATCAAAAGACTACTTAAAGGGATGGTTCAGAGTAAAATCAACCTAGGGCACCATGCACCATGACCTCGAGCCAAACACCCCCCAGAAGCCTTTTTTCCCTTGGTCGAACATTATTAAAGTTAGAGCTTATTTAGAGAGTTCAGCCGAATGGCTTAGTGCAGGCGCTAATGGATCCAAGGATGTATCTTGTTAATTACCCCACTAATAATGCCCAGAATGATACCAAACTTATACAGTAGTACAAATAGGTTCTGTACTCATAAAACGAGGCATTGGAAAGTTTGTATGTACATCAGGAGTTTATTTAAATATCACTTGCCTGATGGCTTATGCTACTGCTAATGTAATCCCCAATGTAACTTCTCTCTCTTTTACGGCCGTGACGAGAGCGTTGCTCTCCTCGGCTGTGAACCGCTCCTGCCGCACGCCTGGCAAATCCCCCGTTACAATAGCACTCCGCCATGGAAAAGGCGCGTCTGCTCTTAAAGGGAATGTGAGATGTCGCTCTGATTGGTTTATTTCACGTTACGCCCAAACCACACCTATGAATTAAGCTACTTCAGACCAACCCATTTTAGATTTGCGTCGGGCGCAAGAGTCATTTATCCCACCGGTATAATAGCAACAGCGCCCAAGACCCGCCCACAAAGTTACTTGTGTTTCGCGCTTGATACTTGCGTTTCAGATCGTTAAAATAGGGCCCTACATCCTTATGCATCGATTTGGCTCGAGGTCATGGTGCAAAGGACCCTAGGTTGATTTTACTCTGAACCATCCCTTTAATAATGTGCAGTATACACTGTATGCTACCTACTGTTATTTAAAAATAGTAATTGTACAGTAAGTATTATAGGAATTGTTCACCCAGAAAATAAAATTTGCTGTTAATATCCTCAGGCCATCCAAGATGTAGTGGCTTTTATTCTTCAGTAGAACAGTACAGAAGATTTTGAGCTGAAACCGTGGTCCTTGCTGATTCATATAATGCAAGTCAATGGCAAAACAAAATTAATACCCGTGGCTCCTGACGATACATTGAGGTCTTATGAAGTAAAACGATAGTTCTGTGCAAGAAACTGAGCATAACTGACAACATTATTACCTGTCATCCACAGCCTTGGCAAACGGTCCTGAACGAGTTCACGACAGTCTAGAGCGCGAGCTTCCTGTTGCATTAAGACGTATGCGTGGGAGCTCAAACATTGGGAATCTGTGAAAAGTCAATCTTCCCGATTGAGAACACGCAAGCAAACGTAATCTTATTTTTTTTTATAGGTTGCTTCCTGGATAAGCACAAGTAAGTACCATTTTGATAAACAATACAACACACGTGTCCTCCCTCTCTTGTTCCCCTAGCATACTTCAAAATGTGACAGAAAGCTCATACCCCAGAGTGTCGTGAACGCGTTCCGGACCGTTTGCCGAGGCTGTGGATTACAGCTAATAATGTTGTAAATAATGTTCAGTTTCTTGCGCAGAACGATAATTTCTCTTCATAAGACCTCAATGTATCGTCAGGAGCCACAAGTAGTTTTTAAATCTTAAAGTAACCACTGACTTGCGTTATATGAATCACCAAGGGCCACGTTTTTTCAGCTAAAAACCTTCTGTACTGTTCTACAAAAAAAAAAAAAAAAAAACTCAACTTGTCTGATTGTAATGTCTTTTTTTTTCTCAGCACACACACACACACACTAAATTGTTAATGTCAATTTTCAACTGCGTTTCTCAGAAATTTCTTACTGCACCTTTAATGGTCAACCGATATATTGGCAAGGCTGATGTATCAGCAGATATTTGCCATTTTTTAAATGAATGACATTGGGAAATACGTTTTTCTTTTTGGCCGTTAAAGCGAGGCTCAGTAGTTTCGGGATTTCTTCGCTGTATTCTCGCTTTTTGCTCGCAGGTTTCTCTCTAGAGCTCCCCCACAGCTTCGGAATAGATATTTGACAACACTGTTGTAAAAACTCGTTGGCGATTCTCAGACACCAGAGGCTAGTAGATCAACGACATCAAAGCAGATGGGACATTCTTTAAAACGTCTTCTTCATTCGGGTTCGAACAGCGTGAGGGAGCGCAATAATGACAGCATTTTAACAGATTTCTTTTGGCCGTAAAGCAATTGTTTACATCGCGAGACCTGATATCACGCGAGACTTCCTGACGCGGCGGCCCGCCGGCTCAAAGTTGCAAGTGCAGGTTTTCCGCTCACGGGCACCAGGCGGGTGCGAAACGACCACCATTCAACCCGAAATAAGTAATATAACCATTCCAATGACTCCGAAGCTGTTCAGTTAAGGTAAAAAAGTTACTTAGTTCACCTTTAAGTGTTGGAAGCGGTACATTTATTTTGACAGTGGAGAGAACGCCAGCATTTTGAGAAAAACACTACAAGGATACACAAAGAAGTTGCTATCTAAAGTATCATTCTTTTTTTTTTACTTTTTTTCTCAAGGTAATTTTTTCTTATTGATTCATTTTCAAATAATTTATTTCTGATGTAGTAAATGTAAAATAAATGTAAATTTAAATGAAATAGGTTGCTATTACATGCATCAGCTTTTAATCGTCCACCCTGCTCTAAGATATTGACATCGCCCATTAAAAATCCATGTCATTCCATCGCTAATTTCATTCTGATGATTTTAACAGATCTTAATGAAATCAACTTTCACACTGGAATGTAAGATCAATTCAAACACATTGCATTGTGGGATATAGTATTTCACACATTGTGCTTTGTGGCATACTGCTTCTGATTCTCAATCTGAATTATGGCATGGGGCAAACATAGGTCATGCTGACTGCTACATAGTGTTATTCAGCTAATCAGTTCCTGACATCAAAATGACATCTTCCTCCTTGAAGCTTAATTATGGCATAAGTACCAGTAGACTCCTTGTACTGAGGAGCTGAGGACTACTTTGTACAAATCGTCAGCACATACTGTTCTACAGCATTGTCATGTTTGCATAAAAAAAAAAAAAAAGGCCTTTTTTTGTCGACCTCATTAGAAACTGTCAGTGCTCAAGAGAGATGACAGCCTGGGTGAGTTTTAAGTGACATTTAACTAGATACACTCACTAATTAACCATTCAGAAATAGCCATGAACTTCAGATTTGATCTCATTGTAATTCAGCTGTGTTCCTGTGTGTTTAACCAGCCAGATGTGTATATGGGTTGTAGTGGTTTAACGTGCAAAACGGTAGTTTAGGCTTTGTGGGAATTTGAATTAAGCTGATGAAAAAGACATGTCCAGGCAAGTCTTTCTCTTTTTTTTTTTTCTTATACAATTCCCCTTTCCCATTGTCAACAAATTAGGCAATTGTTGGTAGATAGTAAATATATACTGCTATGAATGTTGATACTATACTCAAAAAAAAAAAAAAAGTAGGCCCAAATTTTTAATTTATGTATTTGAACTGCAGATAAAATTACCGTCCTTTTGGAATACACAATATTCTATACACTAATAAACGTAATGCGTATTTGTCAGTCATACATAAATGAAACTTTTTGTATGCAAGAAAAATCAGGATATAATTATGGGCTGGAAATATGACAACATTTTCAACTAAAAGCGTTAAACTTTTTATGCATTTTGGCCGTTCATTTACATGACAATGCCGTTTTGGGTGCCTGAAAATGCAAAAAACGGTATCCTTGTAAAAAAAACAAAAATGCGAATCTCTGAAACCGATGACATCATTCACATGCGTATTACGTGTTCAGTCTATAGTGGCTACATACCTGTATAATGGCCTGGCAGCAAAATACATATTTAGTATTTTTTGTATCTAATGGCCTGCCGTTTTTAGTCGTTTTCATGGATCCGTGTGAATGGGGATCATTTTGACAATGTACACGGAAAACTCAAAGGAAAAACTTCAATCAGTTTTAAGCATATCGTTGTCGTTGTGTAAACGTACCCTTAATTATGAGCTATTTGCATCTATTTGATTTTTCTAAATGCATTTATTCGAATTGTGTAGAATCAGCATAAATCTGTTCACTGTGAAAACAATTAAATTACTACAGATAAAAAGTTTGAACATTGTTAAAATATGGCTAGCTGTGGAACCAGCAATATTCAGTTAGTTCAAATGTATGAGATTAATACAAATTGGATTTATTGATGGTAAATATAAACCTTGTTATTGTATATTTAAATCACATTAGTTTATTTGTACTATGACAGGAATCGTACCGGTCGGTTTATGTATGACTGACTCAAATATGAATTACGTTAAGTCTACTAGTGGCCGTTTACACAACACCGTTTTCAACTAAAAACTGAAAACTTTTTATGCGCTTTGGCCGTTCATTTACACGACAGCTGCGTTTTGGGGGCCTGAAAACGCAAACTTTTGAAAACGGTACCGTTATCGTCTCTGTGTAAACTACAAAAACATGAATTTGTGAAAACGGTGATCCGCATGCATATTACGTATTCAGTCTATTGGCGCAAAGTGACATTGCTAAATACTGGCCTAGAATGAATAATACAGCGTTTTAGCCGTTTTTGCGGATTGATGTGAACGGGGATCATTTTGACAAAGTTGCCGTCTGTGCGCGTAAAACACAAAGGAAATGTTTTTAGTACATCGTTGTCGTGTAAACGTACCCTTAGTTTATGTCAAAACTGTGCAATCTAAATGGATGATTTTTATATTCAGTTAAAAAACAAATCTCACTCAGGACTTTTTTTGTAATTTGGTCTTGGAAGCATTAAGCCTACTGTTTGATTGAATTGATTTGAATATTTTGGTGTCTTGGCAAATCTGAGCACAGCTTGGGACATTATTGAGATCTGTTCTGAAACTCAAGGAGTCACGTGTGAGATTACCTCAGCCCTACTGAAAAGACCAGATGAATTTCAGTGCTGGTTTGCTACTGGACTAGGTAGTCGAGCCGCACAGCCGTGTTGTTCACCACCAAAATTTAGCATGGTCTTTTTTGTGAAGCTGATTTACCAAGGAAATCTGGGAAAGAAGAGTTCAAAGGTCTTCGGCTAAACATCACCCTGATTAATCATCTAGCTTCATCAATGTTAGCACAGCTCTGTTTCTTTGAAACTTCATTTTCTTAACTTCCTTATCAACTCCAACCCCTGGAGACATTTCTATCTCCCAGCAAATAGAGTAAGCGAAATGTCGAGAAAGGACCTGAACTCAATCTGAATTTGCAATGATAGCATGCAATCTCACACTGAGTGGAAATGTCTAAAAGTATTCTGCAGGCCTCGTTTCACCATCTGATGGTTTTATCTCGTTTTGATTCCTCTAATCCTGCTCTTGAGTGGAGTTATATCTCTATCTGCACTTCTTCACTGTCAGTGCAAAATGAACGTTCACTTACAGTATACGAGTGTGTTGTCTGTAGTGCCTCCTTGTGGTAGAGTAATGTAGCCCCCTTCTAGCAGAGAATAATCATAAAGAGAACATCCTATGTGAAAAAGAAGTGTGCATAAATATGCACTTGTAGTGTACTTCAAATCTTAAAAGTATATTTTAAAAAACTGTACTTGCAGGTAATATAATATTAATGAATTTAAAGGCCACTTAAAGGGATAGTTCACCCAAAAATGAAGAGTCTGTAATCATTTACTCACCCTCAAGTTGTTCCAAACCTGTATGAATTTCTTCTGCTGAACACAAAAGAAGATATTTTGAAGAATGTTGGTAGCCAAACAGTTAATGGACCCCGTTGACTTCTATAGTATGGAAGAAAATAAATATATACAATGGAAGTCAATGGCTACTGTCAACTGTTTGATTACCAACATTCTTCAAAATATATTATTTTGTGTTAAGCAGAAGAAAGAAATTCAGTATATTTAACCATATTTCAAAAACAATACAATTAATTATGAAATTACATATAAAGATGCTGAACTTCAAATGTAAGTTGCAGGTTAAATTTTTCACGAAGATAATGCAATGTGTTTATTAAACATAAAGATAAGAACCGCCCACCATTGTTTTTTTATGCCAAAATGCTGATATAATATGAAAAGTTGGCACTTTTAACAGAGGTTTTAACCACTCCCGCTCCCTTCCACTAGATGGGGCGTGACGTCATAAGAGGAACTCAGTAGTAGAGTTACCGTACGCTTGCAGCTATAGATGCCTTACATAACTACAGAAAAGTTGGTTGTATGTTTTATTTGATAAAAAAAAATGATGGATAAAATAACTCAATTGTAAACATACTCGTGTGTGCTGACTTCAATGGGACCGTGATCCTGCCTGAAATGAGAATAAGCTATTCGCAAAACAAACGGGTTCATGCACCGGGGTTCAGGCACGTCAGATCAGCCGGTCGCAGGTCGAGCTGTTCCACTAAACTCCAAAACGCGTTCACCTCACGGCAGCACACACTCTCCACTGCTGAATCAACTGGGTGACATAGTCCACACAAACACAGTGATGGGGACATCGATCTCTCTTTTTCTTTTCTGACAATAAACATCGCTAATTAAATCGTGAGAAATTGCTAAAGCGTGGATTGAGGAAGGGTATTACATGACGTTTGAGGCGTCGATGAGACTAGCGATTGGTGCCTGTGCAGTGTGTGCATCTCTACAGCTCTGATTTGGACTGACTTACTGAAAGTAAATAATGTCTTCAGTCGTTGTCCCTCCTTGCTATTCTACATGACGGCAATATTTTGAAAAGACTTGCTTGTTCCGTTATATTATCCGGGTTAAGTTTGCACCAGGCTAGACTAGCTCTAACATAGCTAACGTTACTCACCTGGCCAACCCTCCACTAATTCTCCTCACACCAAGCATTTATAATTCTTTGAGTGCCATGGCTCCCCTCTCTGACGCCTGACCGGTTAAAAATTGTAGGGCTGTGGTCCATAAAGAATTTGATGGTTTTCCACATCCTCAGTAGTTCTCCAAATAGCCATAATACAGTAAGAATCTAGCAGAGTATGGGTTGCGAGTTCCTCTTGTGACGTCATCACCCAGTAACTGAAAAAAACACGCTACCTTTGAAGAAACCCCAATAAATGTTATTTTAACGCATTTTAAGACAGAAATAATTAAATATATACATATAGAGCACTTTAATTTACACATTAATTGGCTGTGGTGGTTAACCTGCAACTTACACTTTAAGTGGTTCAGAAAAGCACTCTTAAGTTCAAACTAATTGCATTGATTGTTTGAAATGAAAGAGTTTGATGTATTATGATAATTATGATAATATACTGCAACTTTCAGAACTTCCTCCCTGTTTGTTGAAACTAAACTGCAAAAATAACTTTGAACTTCACACACTTTGTGACATCGCACAGATACATGCATCAAGACAGTATAGTCCAAAAACTGGAGAGAGGGTGCAGGTAATGTTGAAATTATTATTATTAGTAGTATTAAAGACTAATATTATATCAGAAAAATATGATATAATAAAAACTGATATGACACTGTTGAAAGTGAAATGAAGCGTAGGCTTATGAAAAGAGATATTCTACAACACAATCAGAGATAGAACTGGGAACCTGTTGTCTGTTACGCTCTGCTGAGGAGATGAATGCTATTCTCATGACACTGTCTAGACATTGTCTTTGATTTTATCATAGTGATGTGGTTCAGAATCCAGTCACAGAGAACATTAAACTGCCACTGAATACGTCAGTTGAATTAGTCTGACTCAGTTTAAAGGAAAGTTGAATAAAAAAATAATATCAGTCAACTGCATTTGTAGCATAATGTTAATTACCACAAAAATTGCTTTGACTCGTTCCTACAAACGTTTGATAGGGCCCTCGTCTTTAACCACATGAAAAGGAGATTACGATAAAGCACTTACAATGAGAGTGAAAGTGCTTACATTAATTATTCTGTTAAAACTTCTGTTTAAGTGTTTAAGGAATCATTTTAGGAGTTGCTTTAGTCCTTTTGGGTATATAGTGTTGCATTTTTATGAAATCAAAGCCATACAAGTCGGTTTCCAAAACTGAGGTTAATATCTCAAAAAATTAGCTTTCTGTAAGATTTTTTTGACCGCAGTACCAAAAGTTTCCACTTGATCAAGTTTGTTTCCCGTTCATTTCCAATGCGGTCATTTTTGACCACGAGGAGTACAAGTGTGACTATTTTTTTCAGTATCATTTGAACATTTTGAACCTTTACCAAGTTTCGTACCATTCCGATGAAGTAAATAATAATAAGATTAAACAAAAAAAAAACGTAAAATTTTTCTGTCAAAAAAGACAGAAGAGCATCAGAGGATTTTTAAATCCTTTTAACATGCATACAGTTTACGTCTCATGTCTGTACTATTGAAACAGTGAGTATTTTAATGTTTATGAATTTGTCCCATTCACTTCCATTGTAATTGCCTCACTTCAACCAGGTATTTGTTTTTAGTTTGTTTGTTTGTTTATTCATTTCAAAGAAAAGGAGGAACAAGTGGAAATAAATTGTTGTGGTAATCATTAAGATTATGCAGCAAATTCTATAGAATTTGTACTGAGCAAAGAATATTCCTAATAAGAGTGGAGAACATGGTCTGTCAATGGGTTAAAGACTATCTTTTGAGTTAATTTAGATTAAGAAGTAGCCAAATGTCCAATTGGATGAATTGTTTACTCTGTAACAATAGCATGTCAATTTCAACCAATTTGATCCATTTAGGCTGATTTGCGACCCAATGGTGTGCAATAGGTAGGCGATACCATTTGTTGCTATATGCAATAAATTAATTATCCATTATGGGAGGCTATTGTGTGTTTTAGCATGGCTAGAAACTGGTATTGACCAATCAGAAGCCAGGACCAGAGCTATACATTTTATAATTCACAACAATAAGCACATCAACTCAATGCTCATCATGTCCTCTTGTTACAGTGTTGTATTTGTGTCACCGTCTTATGCAATATTTTGAAATCTACATTGTTACTCAACAATATAAACAAAAGTATAATGCATAATGTAATGACTGATGCGTTTGATGTCTTAACTGCCAGATGTCTCTACCAGTTCATATAAGTATTTACTTGGATACATACATGCTTGCATATCTATTTTGTATTTGATGGTTTTGATTTCATCTTGTATAGTATCTAGATTGCAGGATTTTTCTTTGGACCCCCTTTCGGATACATGGCTTTTAACCTTGTGTTTCTAGAGAATTTAGTCAATTTGAAGCGGCACACATTACATGCATGTACAGTGGCAATACGTTTGTGAACTCTCTGAAAATATCTGGATTTCTGCATTGATTACTTGTTAAATGTAGTCAGACATTTTTTAAAACGCACAATTATAGATAAACTCAATCTGACTAAACGAATAACACAAAAATAATATCATTGTCACAATTTTTTTTTTATACATTGAGTAATTATTCACAGTGCATAGTGGAGAAAGAATAAATGGAACCTTGAGTTTATTAACTTGTAAATCTTCGTTTAGCAGCTAAACTTGAACCAAACATTTCTGTAGCTGTTTATAATAAGGCCTGGTCTCCTTTATACATTCTGTTGACTATAATGCAACTACATGTCAGCTACCAGTCATTAGAGTATTAGTTGAGTATTAATAATCTGTTTGCTTAATATCTGCTAACACTTTATTGTGATGCTCCCCCGACAGGTATTCTACTGACTACAAGTAACTTTGCAACTACGTCAACCTATTCTACTAACCCGAATAGTTTAACTAATACTCTAATAGAGAGTTAGTTGGCATGTAGGTGCAACGTTACTTATACTCAAAATAATGTCTAAAGGGGACCATCAAAATAAAGTGTTATCTAAGACTTTAGGCCAATTTTGGACCATCCATCCCTACATTTTTCCCCTTTCACACAGCAATCCCGGTAAACTACCGTAAAATTGCCAGAGCGGCTTTACCGGAAAATAAAGAAATGTACTGTTCACACAAGCAACCACGTTCTGGCTTTTTACTGGTAACAGACCATTCACACATCAGTTCAAAAATACCAGTAAACACTGTTATGATGTCATTAACTGGAAGTAACCTCTAAAGTTGTTGACAAATCTCTTGATCCGCCTGGACGAGGAGAAGAGCTTTAGTTTTAGTATCCCTTCAATTTGAAGACATTTGTAAACAGTGCTGAGTAAACACGAGTAAACGCGTCATCTGCATCATAATTTTATGAATGGCCCAGAGCCGATGCTCTTTCAACGGCATCTGATTGGCCCAAATTACTTCTTACGTCAGCATGTTCTGACCTCATACTTGCAAAATACCGGTACTTAGATAGACTCAATGAGGAGTCTACCGATATGAGCTCATCCCCAAAATGGCTTAATTATCATAGACATGAAAGAAAGTCAAATTATATTGTTTCTTCACCATTTGGGTTGATCAACTTCATTTACATTAAAGCTGTGTCCCAATTCAGGGGCTGCATCCTCCGAAGGCTGCATTTGAAGGCCGATTGCGTCACAGCGGCGTGACGAAGGCTGTCCCAATTCGAAGGATCCTTCTAATGCGGCCTATACCGTCATTGTTGCCAAGTCCGAGGTTTTCCCGCGGAATTGGGATACTTTTGGGCACCTATTATGCAAAATTCACTTTTACATGGTGTTTGAACATAAATGTGTGTTGGCAGTGTGTGTACACAACCACCCTATAATGATAAAAATCCACCAAGTGCTTTTTTTAAATCCCCATAAACACCATCTCAGAACGAGCTGTTCTCAGATTCGGGGCAATGTGACGTCACTTTGCACAGGCTCCTTCCATGACTATTGATTGACACTGCAGTTTGAGCATAGACCCGCCCTGAGTGAGCTGGACACAGTCCGCCATTGTTTCCACGCTGGAGCAACTGTAGACAAGAATGTCTCCTAAGCGATTGTTGAGGTGTTTTGTTGTTGGATGTAAGAATGAACTTAGCAGTCTTCATTTACTCTCGTTGTTACTCGAGGATGGATCAGTACAACTGTTCGTGATTCAGCTTACGGTCTCCGGAGCGACAGGCCTAACGTTACTGACCACGGCAGAAATGAAAGTGAGAGCGTGCACTTTATGACAACTCATCCAGTCGTGGATATACAGTTTACCAGTTGATTAAGCACCCACTGAAAAGGTGTGTATATATTTGTTTACTGTTAGTTCTAACGAGTGTTTTGTGTATTTCGCTGTGTATGTTCCATGATAATGAAAGGGAAAGAGAGAGAGTTTATGGATAAGACTTTAATGCGCACTTATATACTGTGTTTATTCGGCTGTTACAGTGATTTTCTGGAGTAAAACTAAGGCTTCATCTTTTGTGTGAGGTACAATAAACTTAATTGAACTCATCAGTATATTTTGGTCATCATTCGGACGGGGTCTGCTACAGCAGGCTTGTATTTATAGTGGATAAAAGCAGATGACAAATAACCGTAATTAAACTAAACTATTCCTGTTCTATCTCCATACAGCATATATTCTCCGGCTCTATGGGCATTATTGTCCGACTCCAAGTCGAAATGAACACCACTACTGAGAGTTTCTGTTTTGATATTATCAGATGAGATTGCCCTGGCTCTTAGCACGAGCTCGTGAGGCTCCACCCCCTGGGCCGGCAGCAGCAGTTAATTTGCATTTAAAGGGATACACACTAAAACGGTGCGTTTTTCTGAGCCCTAAAAAATGACAATTGAAACATGCTGTAAAAAATGATCGGTTGGGTATTTTGAGCTAAAACTTAACATACACACTCTGGGGACATCAGAGACTTATTTTACATCTTGTGAAAAGGGGCATAATAGGTGCCCTTTAAGTTGTTGCTCTCAGAGAGCACCGGAGACTTCAACACGCAAGCTCACGCCGGTGGGATCCCTGCGTGCCTCGCTCACTGACTCGCCCTCACCTGTCTTCTTCACTGATGGTCAGCGCCTGGCTGTTTCCGCTATCGCTCCCATCACTTTCGGTGGACCAGACGGTGACGATGCTAACAAGGACAGCTGTTCTCTCGCCGCCTCGGGAAGCGAGGAATGGTCAGGCTCTGTTCCGGACCCCGCCCCCTCAACCCAGGCTAGTACCAGCGGGGTGAGAGCCAGTGTGGACGTGGAGCTTATCTGCCTGCTGACGAAGGCCGTGGAAGACCTCGGCCTCGAGTGGTCTCCACCCGACGAACCAGCACGCAACAGGCTCGACGAATGGTTTCTGCAGGGGCGCCGCCAGGCCCCTCAGCAAAGGCCCGCCCCGTTTCTTCCGGAACTCCATGACGAGCTAACAAAATCATGGAAGGCTACCAGCATCTTCTCCCTATTGAAGAGGCTGTGTCCACGCACCTTTGTCCGCCCTCCGCTGGATGGCAGTCTAAGGCCGCTCACCCCTCAAAAGCCTGTCGAACTACGTCAGCTCTCACCGGTCGTGCCTACGCCGCCGCCGGTCAAGCTGCATCAGCACGCCACACGATGGCGGTGCTTCAAGTGTTTCAGGCCAACCTTCTCTGTACTATGGATGAGGTCGGTCCGGACCCAGAGGCGTTTAGAGACCTGCGCAGCGCAACTGACCTAGCCCTGCGAGCGACGAAAACCACTGCTCAGACTATCGGCAGGAACATGGCTGTTCTCACCGTCATGGAGCGCCATCTGT
Organism: Rutilus rutilus; assembly: GCF_951802725.1. Classification (NCBI taxonomy): domain Eukaryota; kingdom Metazoa; phylum Chordata; class Actinopteri; order Cypriniformes; family Leuciscidae; genus Rutilus; species Rutilus rutilus. The sequence continues at coordinate 20,355,721 of NC_140220.1, read as the reverse complement.
GGCTAACGCTAACAGATATGAAGGACGCGGACAGATCCTCCTTCCTGGACTCGCCGATCTCGCCATCCGGTCTGTTTGGCCCGTCTGTCAAGGGCTTCGCGGAGCGCTTCACCGAAGCTCAGAAAGCGCCACAGGCTGTGCAACACTTTCTGCCCAAGTGCTCAAGTTCTGCGTCAGGCCGCTCTAAGAAGCAGCCGCCTGCCCAGACTTCAAAGCCACCGCCGCCAGCTTTCCAGCGCCATCTGCCTGCTGAAGCTCACCATCGCTCGCGCTCATCGAGCCGTCGCAGACCACCTCCCCCACGGGGACCAAGGCCCAGGATTGTGCTAAACCCTGAGCCTTCAAAGCCCTCCTGACCACAAGGGGGAAACGACGACGGTTAAGTCCACCACCGTCTAAGAGCTCGCGCACACTTCTCACAGTTCCCGCATCAGAGGCGACTGGAGATGTTTATATTGCAGTACACGAGCCTGTTACACAACATACGAGCCTGTTACACAAAATGCACGCCTGCACACAAACGCCGTTTTTTCGCGAAGCGCCCTCATTGGTTCGCATGTCACAGCTGCCTCTCCATAGGTTGCAGCAGTTGCCACAGAGCAGCCAATAAGTGCGCGAGCCGTCTCACTTAGGTCTGCTTGCTGCAGCAAGTGCGTTTTAAATTAAAGAAAAATTAAAAGATAATTTTTGGCTTCAATCTGCTCGAGAAAAGGGGGTTCAAGGTTTCCCTGGTGTCTGCGCGTGCAATAAGTGGGCGGGCAATATGCTAATGTTTTGTCTTGACATCACAACGAAACGGCTTATGACTCGTTTGAAAAACAATTCATTTCATTGACTCAGAGTCGACTCTTACTTTTGAAAGACAATTACTTTTTGCAGGATGTTTTCATTCACTTAGAGGTATGTTACACACTACATGAAAGGTCAATTTCAAAAATCCATAATAGGTGCCCTTTAAAAAACTCAGGCTTTTTTGTTTTTACTGTACAACTGGTTGTGTGTTATTAGTTTAGTCAGATTATGTTGGTCTATAGTTGTGCCTTATGAAGATCAGACCACATTTTATGAGTAATAAATGGAGACAATCAGCTATTTTCAAAGGGTTCACAAACGTATTCATTCCTCTGGATATTCCTTGCTGAATGACATTTTCATGGAGTTCTCGCAATTGTTTTCCTTTTAATAAATTGCTCTGATTGCCTCCGGTATAAACAATCTCAATTTTTTATCTGAAGTCTTAGCTGCACTGTTACATATGCATGCTGTGATAATGTTTATTCATTTGTGGTTGCTATGGCTACATCCTACACAATTTTCTAACACCATCTCCCTTGAAAACAAAACTGGAGGTGTTAACAAATGCTGTGTTCAGATGTAAGAGATTTTTTTAAAGGTTAAGAGGTCTTTAGGTTCGCTGACCCATTTTTTTCTCACTGAAGATTTACTGCCAATAAGCTTGAGTACAGTCATTTTGTTATGCCAGTGTTCTGCTTTAAATCATATTTTGCGTTAGGGAACTGGCTATGGCCAGAATATGACATTTAAAAGGAGCCATGAGCTACAATAGCAGTTTGCGTACCATGAGCTAGCGTGCATACAGTATACTGAGTTTGAATCTGGCACACAACATTTTCTGATTCTGTTCCCGCTCTCTCTCACACCATTATCTACTGGTTTTCTCTTTACTTTCCTGTTAATAAAAGTGTCTAAAGTAAAAAAATGTAAAAAGTGAATTAAAGGTAAGCCATGTTTTTCATAAACCCTTTTTGTTACTCTCTTCACATCCTGATGAATGTCCCACTCACGCTCGTTCATATAATGGCAGTTAATAGCATGAAGCATTTTTCTTTTTTCTTAAAGCTTGATGCTGGTCGCAATTCACTGCCATTATATAAAGACGAGCATGAGAGGGAATTGTTTAATTTTTTTTATTCTCCTTTTGTGGTCTGAAAAAGAAAGAAGGACATACAGCATTAGAACAACAGCAGGTTGAGTTGCCTAAATGATGATTTTCATTTTTGGGTGAACTATCCCTTTAAAGTTTATTATTTCTTTAAGTACTCTTTTTAAAAGTATGTTAAAGTGTACCTCTTTTTCACATGGGGTGTGAGCAAATAATGGAGTCACATATTGATAATGTTATGTTTTGGCATCTCACGGCTGTAAACGATAAATATGAATGGCAACAATTTAACATGCTTGGTGATAGCTATTTTTAGCCATTTCTTGTAAACCTCCAGTGTTTTTTTGAAGTAAGTTCCATTGTAGAATGTTTCATTATCATAAACCATAAACATGCAGAACGAGTGTTAACTGGTTTATTGACAAACAGTAGACAGATGACAAGATGTGGTGGGAGAGGTGAACAGTCCAGATCATAGGGATGAGACACTATGACAGGCGTTGTAACTAGCCGAGCAACAGTTGTAACTAGCACAAGAGGACTGTAGGCTGGAGAGTAGTAATGGCAGAGCAGAATGAGACCTGAGAATTCCAGCAATAGCCAGACAGGAACCTCAAGTACACCAGGCAAAGCACTCAGGGATCTCAGGCTTAGCATCAGGCTTGCTCCAAAGCAAAGAGTGTAAGCAGCCATGGGATGCTCTGCTAGCAGGACAGGACTGGAACTTAGTAACAAGAAACAAACTTTGAAGCACAGAAGTACACAGTAGCACAACATCTAACGAACTGGCAGCACATGAGAGAAAGAGCACACATATAAAGGAAGCTAAGAACAAGGGGAACAGTTGAGCACTCAGACAAATGAGAACTCAACTAGACAAGGGGGCGTGGTACCGGGAAACAAGGAGGCAGGAACAGAGGAGCACATGGCCAACACAAACAAAGACAAAGCCATGTGTTTAAGCATAACACAAACACAGAGACATGAAACAAAGACAACACAGACAAAGCTGACAGGACAGAACCCTGACAATACCCAACGGGTTTAAGCACATAGTAGTGACAACCTTCTGCATTGTATACATACTAAACTTAATAAAATTACATAGCAACTCCAGCATGAATTACTTGCCATCTGAAAGCATGAGATTTATCACAGGCAAAAATATTATTTTACTGATGTCACCCTGAGAAACAATAACTGTCCTAAAGAGAACTGTGTGCTTCCGCTAGTCATTTATACAGTATCACTTTATATACTCTTTAAACCTGCATAATATAACCATGCTGAATCCCAGTCCATTTATTGAGATGAACGCTATTGATATCCTCACAAAATTACAAAAAATATCATTTCTTCTAGAATACAAAAGTCATAATTTATTGATATGACTAAATTAGTCCAAAATAAATGAGTCTATCTAATACCAAGAGACGGCAAGATAAGCTTGTGTGGGATCCATGTTGTCTTTGGGTCCAAAGCTGTCTGACTCAGCTCTTCATATCCTCTTGCTAATTGGTCTCTGTTTTTGGAGGGATATGAGAGCCACATAAAAATAAAATGACTCAAATATCATTGTATTAATGAGGAAAAATGGACAAATAAACCATTTTCAAAATGTCTAAAAATGTAATTACAACAAAAAATGAATTAATAAAAATTACTTGATGTTGATATACATACATTAAGACACATAAAATGAACATGAATATATGAAATATATGAATATATCAGTATATGAAACTAAGGCTGCACGATTAATTGCAATTAACATGAAATCATGCTTAAACCGATTTGGCTTATCGCGATTATGAAATCGCAAAGGCTGCGATTTTTTTTTTTTTACGCACAGCTTGTCAGTGCAGCACGGCTCTGTGATCAGTAGTAAATGTCATGTTTAATCAATCAAAGCATTTCAATATTCTGATTATTCAGCTACAGAGGTAGTACAGTATGATGCCCATTGGGATTTCCTGGAACTACCTGCGTTTTCTACTTCTGCTTTGCATTTTTGGTGTGTCTGCGTGAGAGCGCTCTCTGGCTTTTACTACTGAGCACTTACTACTGATAACAGAGCCATGCTACACTGACAAGCTGCGCATAAAATAATCGCAGCCTTTGCCAAATCACAAGCTATTTTGATTAATCGTGCAGCCCTATATAAAACAGTGTCACTCGCAAGCTGGCCGGTAACATTTTTATGAATTCTAACAATGCATGAACGTGAACAAACATGAACGACGCTTGGGACAATTGACGGGCCAGCGCTGCATTGTCACGAAAGTTTAAGCCTTGTCGATATTCGTTACTCCCGCGCTGTGTTGAAAGTTTTGGGTGCGCAAACATCCGAAGCGCTCACCCAGAAATCCACGTCTTAGACAGCGTGCGAATACTAAACTGAGCTCTCTTTCATGTCTTCTTGCACTTGAGCGGACAAATTCACAGCAAATTATGTAAAAAAATAGCATGTATCCTAGTAAACATAGTTGGTTATGTCTTAAGTGTACGTGAACAGTTGAGGAACTAAACACACATCTACAGTAACAGTATATCAGATTCTAAAGTGACAGCAGCCTAATATTCCTGCTGCTGTCTGTTTTTTAATGCTAATCAAACAACAAAGGACAAAGGAAAAAATCACTCACTGCTCTTGACTGAGTAACTTTTGGAACTTTAATAAGGATTTATTTGTGCTTTTGCTTGTAATTTGATTATTTGTTTTTATTTTACGACTGACTGTGTACTTACTAGGGATGTGCACGAATATTCGAATTTTCGAATATTCGATCTGTAATTATTATTCGAAAAATAAAATACTATTCGAATTTTATCGAATTTATGAAGCCGTAAATACTTTGCGGGTCGTAAATGCAGTGAATCCCTGATAAATCCCAAGCACTAACTCGCAGTTATAATTAAATGCACTGGGTGGCACTGTGGCGCATGTTTAACAAGTTGTTTGTATTTTATCATAATGTCGTCGTCTGCCTCGCGAAGTTTGGAATTAGCCTACTAGTCGAAAATGAGGTTACTAAATGATTTTACAAAATGGAATTACTTTTGATCAAATTAATTTATTAATCTGGAGTTATAATATCATCACCACAATGAGAAATCACATGAAATCCAAACAGCAGCAGTCGACTGAGGAAAGACAGCTGTCTATCACTGCATCACGACTGCAGATAAGCGCAGCTGTAGTACGAGTGATCCGAGATGATAACTTATCTAATAGTAAAATGATATTGATGTATATTCTTCCTTTAAGTTTTCTTTGAGAGAGAGGTTTAAGAACAGAAAACGCAAGGTGCTGTTAGAAACTTAGAACTAGAACACCGTTATCTTTGTTTCTCTGAAACGTCTGTCAGCGCAGCGCGTTTTCTCACTCGAGCATAAATTGCTCGCGGCGTCCCTCCATGTGGATATTATTGTTTTTCTCAACATAAACGTGAAACAATATAAACACGATAATCATATGCTGACTCGAGTGTATGTGTACGTTCTGTACGATAACTGGCGCAATCTGCTACTCTGCTTTATTAGGCGTTTTTTCCGTTCGCGCTGCTTGAGCATATCCTTTTGTTCTTATATTTTTTTGTTTACACATAGGCCTACTGTTTAATGTTTTCAATTAAAAGAAAACTTTAACACATGTTGTAAGCTTGTTGTGTATATTGCCTAATCATAAGCTTCTTCAGAAATGGTGACAAAACGTTAAAAAAAAATTACCTTAAAAAATAACGTATTTTTCGTTAAACGTCATTTAAATAAACGAATATTCGAATATTCGAATTTTATGAGCCCGAATATTCGAATGCAATATTTTTGAAAAATGCCCATCCCTAGTACTTACAATTTATATTTATTTTAGTTTGGCTAGTACTTTTAGCTGTGGTATCAGATTGGAATAGAGAATTGTGAATTCTCACTGAAGTTTTGGTGTCATTACCGTTTCATTGCCGGTGAAATATATTTATGGCCTGTACATTTCCTGAAGTCACCGGCCATTGGCAGGTGTGGCAAACAGTTAGTTTTAGGCCCTGGGTGTACCTGGTCTGCAACAATGTTTAGGCAGGTGGAACATGTCAAATTTACACCCATCATGAATGGCCGGACATAGGGTTTTCCAGCAGAACAAGAGCATCACACTCCCTCCACCGGCTTGTCATCATCCCACGGTATATCCTTGTGCCATCACTTCCCCAGGTAAGCGGCGCACACGTACACGGCCGTCCACGTTATGTAAAAGAAAACGGGACCATGCAACCTTCTTCCTCTGCTCCAAGGTCCAGTTTAATGTTTTGGCTCATCAGTGTATAGACACATTTAAAACAGATTTCTTTTTAATTCATTTTTTACATTTTCATTAAATGTAAAAATAATCCATCAAATCATTTTTAAAAGCAACTTTTAAACTGCTTTTCTTAATCCATTCACCAACTACGTTCTTATCATTTTAAAATCAATTTATTGTTGCATTTCATTAACAAATTTTAAATGCATACATTTGTCAATAAAAAAAAGAAAGAAAGTGATTTATTTATTTATTTAATTTAAATTTGTATACTTGCCAATAATAAAGCCACTGGGAATTCTGGGAGTTCCTGGAATTCCTCACTAATTCTGATGGTTGCATTGGCGGAAAGTTATCTGCAGCTGGTGGGATTAAGGAACAGCTTGACGTGATGGGTGATGAAAGGTGTGGTATCCTCCCGCTCTGTGTGCGAGTACAGGCTTTGATGGTGTGTGTTTGTTTATCTGCAGGTGCCTCAGGATGAGTGGGGAGGTTATCCAGGGGAGGAGGAGATTCCATGTCGCCGGATGCGGAGCAGTAGTTACGTCAAAGCCATGGGAGATGAAGATAGCGGTGAGTCTGATACCAGCCCCAAGACGTCACCTCAGAAGACTGTGCGGTCCGATGCCCTTGTCCTCAAATCAGCCTTGCAGAGGCCACATATAGACACCCAAAGGTAAGTCTGATTAGATCTTTATTGTTCTCATTTTCAACGCTGCGTTGTGCACACACTGACTGCCTGCCTGTTGTTTATGCTCCTGCCTTATCTATCTTTCTTTTCTTCTTCTCGGTTTTAGAAGCTTGAGCTCTTTCCAAGGTGTGTTTGCAGAAGCACTTTTTAGACTTAGCTGGTTTTCTCTAGATTTTAAGGGTAGATGTTGGTGTCTGATGGGCTGAGTACAGAACACTATTAATGTGCAGAGGAATTTTGTACTGTATGTTATACTGTATATTGCATATTATGTTTGTACCTCAGATATTGTTGAAACAGAAATTGTTTGTGGTTCTGGTGCATGATCAGTTTGGGCTCTGGGTGGTTTGGAATATGAAGTGCAATATGGAGGGGTGGGATTGTTTTGTAACAAACAGTTGGATCAGATTATGTGCTTTATTGTACATTGTTTCTGCATATGCTTTTCATATATATGCTGCAGTTAATTTGCTTCTCTTAACATCTGCTTCTTTTAAATGATTTTAACTTACTGTGTTGTCATCAGCATATTTTCAAATATTGGCACTTTTAGCCCTGGAAACACATGTATATACAGTATATACATACATTACAGTAGAATAGTAAAGAATTATATAAGTAATTGACACACAATTATTTTTTACATTGAGTTGTGATTTCATTCTTTGTTTAGATTATCATACTTTTTATATCATAGTTATTATTTATATGATGGATTTTCTATCATAAAAATATTAAACAAATACAATTTTAAGAGCATTGCAGAAATATTTGATAAGTTGTTGTTAGTCCAGACATAAGACTTAAAGGGTTACACCGTGTCCTAACCAGACGTGATGCGATAAGATTCTAGCGACAAGCAATTTGTCTGTCCACACCAGAAGCAACGCTACTACGAGATGTGTCAAAATCAATCAAAACCCACAGCCAATCAGAACAGCGTGTGAGCGGGCTCTCGCGGCAAGTGCACTGCACCAGAGAATCTTGACGGCACTCACAAGAAAATGGATAATTACATAATCAAATTCACAAATATTACACCATTTAAACATTATTAAAAATAAATACTGAGTTACTAAAACAATATTTGTTAAAGAATGCACTTGTTTGGTCACAATTTAAACGTTCTTGTTTGCATTTGTTTCATTTCAAGATCTGAGGTGAATTATATCCATTGTTGCTTTTACGGCTACAAAGCTGGAAGCACTAAATGATATTCAAAGTCACATTACACGCTTTTAACATTAAATAAAGCACATAAACAGTTCCTGAGATTATCATTGCCACCCTTTGTGTTTGAAGTTCCTGCGTGACGTTGCAGAAAAATAGAAACCGTTTCTAAAATAGAATCGTCGCATGTCGCCGTCGTGGCTGGTTAGGACAAAAACTCTGATTAACATGGAAATTATACCATTTATCGCATGTCGCGGCATCACGTGTTAGTTCACTCAAAAATGAAAATTCTGTCAGTAATTACTCACCCTCATGTTGTTCCAACCCCATAAGACTTTTGTTCATGTTCAGAACACAAATCAAGATATTTTTGATTAAATCTGATAGCTGGATCACTCCTCCAAATGAACGAATGACGAAGTGTACCACATCTCCGAGACCATAAGTACACTAAGTATTTTTGAGCAAATAAATGCAGTTTTGGTGAGCATAAGAGACTTTAAACATTGAAAACATTTTAACATTAAAAAATCGTAATTATTCTAAACTTTTGACCGGTAGAGTATACAGAAGCTGTATTGTTTAAAATTGGACCATCCAAAGGACTCTAGCAACCTCATAGCAAACCAGAATGTTTTAACAACCGTGTAGCAACTCCATGGCAACCACCCAAAATCAACACCAACATCAAACAACATCTTGTCTGGGTTTTCCAGAGAGATTCACTGAGCCTGAGTGAGCAGCTGTCATTCACAGCTCTGCTTTTCAAATATACATCGGTCACTATTCTGTGCACTTTAAAACTAGAAAAGTGACAGTACTCACTCATGCCATCTCAGTATTTAAGAGCGACAGCATTCTTTGTGATTTTTTTTGCTATTTATTTTTTGAAAAGGCATGACTGCTGACGACAGCAGTGATGTGTATGTTTGTTTTGGGATTGTAGATTCTGCCCCATGCAGGTGTGTTTCAGGAACTGGAGAGTTGCTGAGTTCATAATTTATCACTATGGTGCCCTTCCTGCAAGACACTTAACCCACATTGCCCCAGGGAGACTGCATCTATAGTGCGCTATGAGATGTTATGGGCAAAATACGTCACTAAACAACATTAGGTAAATTTAATTAAGACAGCTCAGTGCATGTACCTGTATATCAGGTTGTGTTTGCAACTGAGAAGGGGAATGAGACTGGGGAACGGCATCAGCATGTCCGGTGTCTGAAGCATGTGTAAACAAATGCCAGTAATCATTGGCAGACTGGAGTCCATGATGTCACACACGGAGTGCCCGCAAGTGCAAAAGGGTGTCTGAATTACACGTCATCAACTGAAAGATTTCCGAAAGAGCCATGAAACCCTAAAAGGCATTTTTTGAGATGTTAACAGATATGTATAGGTTGCACATCAATGAATACAACAATAGCACTAGTTGATCTGTTTATTATTAAGGGAAAGTGTTTCTTATTTTATTTAATTTTCTCAGCTATTTGATTCTTCTGGTTTAAAAAGCAAAGTTGAACCAAAATCACAAAAAGTGAGGTATATGCGTTAATTTAGAGTGGCGATTGGCTGCTGTGTTAAGAGTGGACATGTCTACCTCATCAGCTTTTCTCTGCATTATTCATAATAAATCACTGTGGATCACAGGTCATATCTGGACTGGAGCATACTTAATTTTAACGGCCCTAGAGTAAGTAGGGGAGAACATCCCATACCCTGACTTGAGTAAAGGCCCTTCTCCAGGACTCACTTTAATGGATAAACTAAAATTCTACAATCAGAAGGAGGTACACCAACGGTGATCCACCTCCACTCATCAATTTATAATAATGATCTTCTGAAGAGACCTATAGAAGCACCCCAACAAAGGGGAGCATACATACCTTCTTCAAGACCCAACAACAGTTGGGGAGGGAGGTAAACAAAACTGAGGGATTCTTTTGAATTGCCCATCATAGTTCAGTTCACCCTGCTTTACCCTAAAGGGTACTTGAGCAGTCTACCAAAAGGAGCATGGAAGGTGCTAAAAAACACAGCAATTAGCACCTCAGGCTACAACCCTTGGTACTGCCACTCATCCAAGGGTGAGCACACATCCTTAGCCTTACTCAGGAAATGGAGGCAAATGAGAGCAGGACATAATGGAGTTTGCCCAGTAACTCTCATCATTTTTGTTTCTCATTTCCGGGTTCGTACAATCTTTTGAGAGTGAAATTCAAGCACTTTTCAAGGACTTCAAGTGCTTCACACAACTTTTTTCTAGAGAAAGGACCCACTATAGACAATGCTTTACTCCAGCGCTTATTTTAGTATGCAAGGGATAACAAAAAGGGACACCCCACATGCTGTCTACTTCTACTTATCAGGTTCTTGAACATGGGTCATACTAAAGAGGCCTATAAATCACCTATCCCAAAGGGGACCATACATCCTTACATCAAGACCCAACAGTAGTTGGGGAGGAAGGTAAACAAAGTAGAGGGAAACTATACTGCCATACAGTCACCGTGATTTTGCCAAGTAAGACTACCCTACCCATAACTTTTCCCTAAAATCAGAGGGAAATGATAGGTGAATAACACTGATGTTGAAGCACCTCACCCTGGTCCGAAGCCTAAACTTGACATAAACTGTAAACTTGTACCTCAAATCTGATTGGTTGATTGGAAAGTTGTTCCAGGATCAACATAGATGTTGATCCAGGAACATGTGGTACTTGGTGAAATCACGTTCACCACTGCCATACATAACTCTGTTCACCCTGCATCAACCTTAAGGGGGTATCTACAATTCTACTTTTGACCTTAACATAAGGGAGAATATAGCTCAACGCTGGGAAAAGATACTTCAGAATATCAGAGTGGATCAAGACAGATGCCAGAGACAATCAGTCTCCACCCACAACCACTGAACAATGCCGCTCTCACATTGGGCGTCATGTGAGGGGGGTAAGATGTCCTCAGACATATGCCCATCCTACATCCTGATCTTAAGAATCTTTGCAGAAAACGCGCTGGCAAGCATTATCAATCAACCACTGTTCAGTGTGCAATTTGAATTAAGCGACAGAAAGAGCAGTTTCTGATTCTATTACACATTTCCTGAACCAACATGAAAGTTGCTTTGCTGATCTATCGAAAACAGCCCAAAAGGGAAAAGACTCCAGTCAGACTCCGCCCTAAGCCCCGCCTCCAATTCCCACGATCAATTCTGCCCTGCCGCCTCGTAGGCCATGGGATCTGAATCGCAAGGTGCTGACACTCAATTCTCATCCCAAGAGAGAGTCAAGCATGGGTTGAGCTTTCCACAGTGAATGCATCCAAATTATAGCATTCAGATTATTATCCCTTAAGAGAGAATCAAGTAATAACAGAGCCTCCTACCATGAATGCATCGCCCTCATTGCTACCCATTCCCTTGCGAGCCGAACACGTTCCGTGCAAAACGTTACATTCTCATCCCTCGGGAGAGAATAAAGCAAGGCAAGGACAGAGCATACCGCAAATGCAACAGTGAGCGCACCCAGCTTTTATCTTGCATGCGCATACAAACAATTGGCTCCTGAAGACAAAAAAAGCTGATGACATGTTATTCAGGTGCCCTTTTGTACTCATGGGTACTCAGCTTGTGACTTCATGGACTGCCGTCTCCCAATGATTATTGGATTTACACGTGCTTCAGACACCAGTCACGCTGATAGCGTCAACTCCATGATGCATCGTCTTGTTTCACTTCGTTCCAAGAACCTACATTCAATGTCCAGTTAATCTCTGTATGAATGTTTCCTCAAACAAATCATGATTCATCAGTAACCCTTGTACTAAAAGAATATATTTCAGTCATGACAACTCGTATTCAATGGGAATAAAAATGACAATGTAATGTTTTGGTCTTGGCAGAATAGATCTGCTACGCTGCTGCTGTTGATAATTGCTGCTGCTGCAGAGCAAGTACAGAGACTTGCTACTGCTAATACATCCACAGACATGCTGCTGTGATCATGAAAAACATGATGCTGCTATGGCTATGCTATGTGTTCCTGGGCCTGCCTTGCCAAATGTCTTAATGCTGTTGGGCTATGCTATGTGTGCCTGGGCCTGTTTTTTCAGAACGGCTTAATGCTATATGTGCCTAAGCCAATATGGCTCAAACTTGTGTGACTTGATCCTGACACTGTATGCAGCTGAATTTAGCACTAATGCACTCGGCGTAGAATATGAAAATATTGCCCTTGGAAAATATTGAAGGCGATGTGCGAAGCCTATTTCACTTTAATATGTTCTCATATCCGCAATGCTTAGTCACTGTATTGTATTTACCTGCTGATATACCTGCTGTATAAACATGATAATGAAATTGCAGCTGGTTAAATGCTTAGTAATGAACTCCTGCATCGAATGCAGAATTGTAAAACATGACACTTGTTTTAAAACTTGTGTATGGTTGCTCATTAGGAATTAGGCAGACCACATGGACAGCGATAAGGTGTAAAAGAACATTCTCTTATCTTAGACCTTGAATTTCAGAGGAATAATGGAAGTGCGCTGCAAACTCTTTCAGATAGCATGCTGCAAAATTTCTTACAGCAAACACAGAACTGAACTATTTAAAAGTTAAGCAGCAAGTTAATTTGCTGTACAATCAGTCCTATCAGCTGGAGCCATGTTATATGATGTCATTGTTTGCAGACTGCGTTAAGAACCCATCAGTCTATTCACTATTCACTTCACTATTCACTATTCACAAGACTATTCACTTAGGTGAGACGTTCTCATTACGAATATAATATAATACTAATAATCCAAGCAACTATTAGTGAATGAGACCCATTGTTTTTTTTTTGTTTTTTTTTTTTTTTATCAAAATTGTTTATTTGTTCTTTCATTTACTTGATTTACTCAACTATGGTTTGATTGCTTTGCTGCATGGACAGACAGTATTTGGGATAATGAAAATAATTGCTTTACTTGTACTTCATTTAACACTTGCAAATAAAAATAGAACTATGAAATGTAAGTTATGCTTAGGCAAATCAATCACAATCACAAACAGCCCAGGCAATTTGTTAAAGCACTTTATAGAGCAACATGGGCACATAAAATAGTAAAATTAGGAACAGTTCAGAAAGAGTAACTATATGAAGCTATTGATAATTGAGTACTTTTTTGAGTCACTTTCCCCAATGCTAGCCCACAGCTCTGTGTGATATTAAGGATTGTGTCAGGACATTGTCCAGACAGGCATTTTCATTTGCTGTCACACTGATGATAAGAAGGACATCTGTTTAGGTGCCAGGCGACATAGCTGAAAATGGAAAACAACATGAGGCTCAAGGTCCAGAGACACCAGCAAACTTTGTATTTCCCAAAATAGTTGCTCTGTGTCTCACCTTGGTGCCTATAAATCTTGCACACTCAGAAACCCATAAGCTGTCGTTCATATAGCTGCTGATGACACAGTAAAATTCATTCATTTTTACATTTGTGTTCTATGTGAACACTTTCTTAAAAAGGAAAAAGAATCAGTAACCATGTCAGTACCATTACCCACATTTACTTGTGTTATTTACCAAAATTGTATGTTGTATGTTGTATCTTATGTTGTATCATTAACTGATTTTTTTTTTAATTCATTAATTAATTTGATAATTTGATAATAAACTAATATGTTAATAATGTAATATAATAATAATTACTTATATGTAATGTTTGCTGGTTTTTAGATTATTTTAAACAAATATCTCACCCAAAATGAACATTTTACCCATTTATTCTCTCTCATGTCTTTCCAAACATATATGATGTTCTTTATTCTGTATAACAGAAGTTTTAAAGAAAGTATTGGTCTCTTTTATAAAAGTAAGGGGAGTCAGGATGTCAAGCTCAAAAATGACAAAAAGACACATATTGGAATTGTTTCTCTTGGTTTACTTCTAACCTTAATATTCATGTGAAAGCTCATTAGGGAAGGCCTCTTAAAACATTATCTGATCACGCTGGGGTATATTAGTGTACAGTAGTTATGTGTCATTTAGCAGATGTGTTACATCCATAGTACTTCTGTTGAGGAATGGCAGTCCTGGAATAACCTGGTATCTTGCTGAAGGGCAACAGCAATCTCAACAACTTTCCAGTTCACTGGACGCACTAACCCTATATTAACCATTGACATTTACTCTTTTGTGGTTTAGGTGCATGAAAGTAAAGCACCAACATAATGTTACGTTCTCTATTTCAGTTTAATTAATCAGCTAACAACTAGGGAATTAATGTCTATTATTACAGATAATTACAGAATCAAATCACAGCTTCTGTTTTATTACATTCTCGCACTGTACCATGTTCTCCATTCCTTTCCATACACGTTATACAAATACATATACGCCCACAGGACTTCATTGACTGCATTTCTGATGCTTTTGCCTGCATTCAATTTTTTTTATTTTGATCATTAAATGCACAAGTAATTTTCTAAACTGTTCATTATGTATTGTAGCGCTTTTCATACATGTGCAGCAGAGTTTTTAATCTCTGGCCATTTCCTTCATGAGTTCTTAGTAATTCTCTAATATCTCCGAACTTGTGTGTGGGTTGCATTGTGTTGGCTGGGAGGAGTTAATTCATTAAAGAGCAGGAGGACACAAGGAGGCATACGTTACCTGGTTGGATGTTTTCTTTTATATATTTGGAGGTATAAAGTCTTGGCTGGTGTGTGTGGTGATACGATATAGGGTAGTAGGAGATTATATGACTGTCTTTTGGATTATGTTTGATTTATGTTGATTTACAAACTCGGTCCTGGAGGGCCACTGTCCTGTACAGTTTAGCTCCAACCCTGATCAAACACACCTGAGAAAGCTAATCAATGTCGTCAGGATGACTAGAAACTCACAGCTAGGTGTGTTTGATCAGGGTTGGAGCTAAACTGTGCAGGACAATGGCCCTCCAGGACCGAGTTTGAGAAACCCTGCTTTAATGGGTTAGTTCACCTAAAAAAAAAGTCTATAATTAATTACTCACCCTCATGTCTTTCCAAACTAACCAAGACTTTTGTTCATCTTCGGAACACAAATTATGATATTTTTAATGAAATCTGAGAGCTTTTTGTCACTCCATTGACAGCCTACGCAACTACCACTTTTAAGTACCAGAAAGGTATTAAAGACATCATTAAATGTGACTCCAGTGGTTTAACCTCAATTTTCTGAAGCGATGCGAGTGCTTTGTTTCCGCAAAAAAAGAAAAACATAATTTACCACTTTATTTACAAAATATTAATCTCCAACTCGCGTTCAAGAGAGCACCATGACACATGCGTGTCGTGTTGACGCGAGGGAAGATGTTATTGCCTGAACGTGTGTTGGAGATAAAAATGTTGCACAAAGCACTCGCATCGCTTCATAAAATTGAGGTTTGAATTACTTTTATGATTTTCTACCTTTCTGAAAGTGGTAGGGCTGTCAATGGAGGGACCGAATGCTCTCAGATTTTATTAAAACGATCTTCATTTGTGTTCTGAAGATTAACAAAAGCCTTATGGGTTTGGAATGACATGAGGGTGAGTAATTAATGACAGAATTTTCATTTTTGGGTGAACTAACCCTTTAAATTGCATTTTTAAAACATTTAAAAGCTGATTTTCCTGAAAAGTTTGATTGAGCATCCCAAACAGCCAACATAGCAAGACTGGTTCAATCAATTATGTTTATTTGGGAGTGGGATATGTTTGTCCTACCAACAGCAGTAAGTAAAAAAAAAAAAAAAAAAAAAACACTTGTTTGAAATTTTTACAATTATGTTTGGTGATTCGGATGCCCCAGAAATTGCATACTTCACTTTTAAGGATAAAGGATTTAAGATCAAGCTTATTTTTCTTTTCATGTTCTTATGAAAGTAGTTGAGAATTCACACATTAGCTGCTGATGAGAGGATTGAGGATGAAGGGAATGCTATTGATGTTTGAGATGGCTTGGCAGTGAGGAAGTGTTAGAGGCTTCAAAAGTGTCATCCGATTTCTCTTTCGCTCTCTCCACACTTTCTCTCCTGTCCATATGGTTGTCTGGCATTTTCTGCTGACAGATAGTTGCTGTCCGTGGTTCTGAACTGAGACTAGAAGCACTAAAAATATGTTTTCTGATGCCTCAATGTAACATGTCTTACGAGTCTTTCTCATGACAGGTTTTCTGAGTTAGGCCATCATACCATTTAAAGTCCAAGCAATAGCCTATTTGTATTGTTTCATGAAAATAAAAAAAAATTGATGGTTGATAACATTAGTGAGTTACTTTTGTTGTATCCAAACCATACTGTGTTATGTTTCTTTAGTACTTTTTGGGGAAATAGTTTACTTGATGCTTGCAGCATCTTAAATTTTGTGTTCATCTGCTTTCATTTGTGGCCTACAGGTTTGCACACTTGAAATTTCTCACATTTGGGTTCATGACAGTAAACCTGTTAACTAAGTCACTTTATCTCAAATCATATCTTTAAAGTTTTCCGAAAGTTCACTATTGATGGTTATTCCAGAGTGATCCTTCAATCTAATTTTGAGTAGGCTACATTAGTTTTTGGTTGTTCCCTCCATTTAGCTCGGGCTACCACTTGCAAACAGCGAGAGATATGCGCCCTCACCCCAGCGTGTCTCTGGACCCAGCAACCAACTTCAACCCTCCACAGTTTCGGTCCAGAAACCAGAGCTACATGCGTGCAGTCAGTACCTTCAGTCAGGCGAGCTGTGTCAGCCAGGTGAGTCTAACCACTCGAAACACCACACGGCACTGACACACAGGTACAAGCAAGGACAATCTACTTACAGTAAGTGGTTTCAAGCAGAGGGCTTTAGCTGTACTTCTTGTCTAAGATGTCCTGCTCTTTTCTCAGATTGTGTCTTGAGCTGATGTGCTGAAGAGTAGACTTCCTGTAGACTTTATATTATCTGTGATTGATTAAGAACTTTCCACTTAAAAACCAGCTTAAGGTGCTGACTGGTTGACTAGTCATTAGCTGATTCCAAATTTAGTCATAGGTGATTTAGGTGGTTGAACAGCTGACCAGCTGGGGTCGTGTACAACCTGATAGGTTATCTTGGTCTACCTGGTTGGGTTAGTAGACTACCTTTGCCAAGCTAGTGACAGTACAGATTGGCCTGATTAAGAATGTTCCAAAACTATGTAGGTGGTTTAGGTTGTTAACCACTATAATTACCAGCTGGCCGGGAAGAGAACGACTTGGTAAGTCATCTTGTTCAACCCGATTAGAATTGGTAGGCTGCCTTGGGGAATGTGTTGAGTTGATTACCTATGTTCCAAAACTCAGCTTGATTTAGGTGGTTGAAATCCCCAAATTACCATTTGACAGGGCCACTGAGACCCAGTATCTGGTCACCCTGGTTATAGCTTGTGGACCATCTTGACTAAGCTAGTAGGGAATAGGTTGAGCTGATTAACTATGTTCCAATACCCAGCTTGACTTAGATGAATGACCTGGTCATATGACCTCGTATGACCTGATTTTCCCAACAGGGTTTTGGAGATATTTATTTTAGGACTTAATTTTTATCATGTTTGGTTAGAGAGGGAATAAGGTAAATGTAAATGGTGAGGTTAGCTTTGCTAAATTCTTTTCATATAATCAATTGTTAAAACAGAATTCCATAAAGCTGAAGTCAAGGTCTGCTGAGCTGTGGTGGTGTTAGTTCCTGTGAGCTTTATGTAGGTAGCTATTTATAGGCTTTTATTGATAGAGTAGGTTACAATTGAGATGTTTTATGGAGGCTTTATGAAACATGCTAACTCTCAAATATATAAAAAAAAAAAAAGTTTTTAATTAGGATAAAGTAATTGTTTAAACTTATATTGTACTGCAAGGGCAACTTACAGGCAGTAATTGAAGAGTTACATAGAAGTTTAGAATCTGTATATCATTTAGCTAAATGTTGATTTGGTTTGATTTAGGAAAGTTATCCCTCTTATCCTCTTGCTCGGTTTATGAAAATCTTTGCATATCAAGCTTTCTTGCTGTCTGCTGCTGTTGACTGTTTGACTGTCATTTTCCCTCTGAAAGTTCATCAAACAATCTGCTTTTCTTTATTTACCTATTATGAGATGATATTCCAGCTTGAAATGTTTTCTCTTAACTTGTTGCTTTTTGACATAATTCTACTGAGACGTTCAAGGTCGGAAATTGCCAGTGGTATATTCCTCCTGCTAACACTCCTTCATATTTACTGTGCAAAGGGGAAGAATCAAAGTGAGAAAGAGAAAGGAAGAGGAAAAATTAAGGACTGCTATTCCTGTTTTTGTCTCTCAGGTGAGTGAGACTGAGGTCAATGGCCAGTTTGAGTCAGTTTGCGAGTCCGTTTTTAGCGAAGTAGAATCCCAGGCCGTGGAGGCCTTGGACCTGCCCGGCTCTTTCCGCACTCGAAGCCACAGTTACCTGCGTGCAATTCAGGCTGGGTATTCCCAAGATGACGACTGCTTGCCTTCAATGACATCTTCTACTGTCACTTCAACTCTCAGATCCACAACAGGTAACCGTATGCCTCAAATCCCACCTGAGAGAGAGAGAAAAGGCTTAGAGCACATACTCGCCATTCATTCAGCACATGCTGAACTACATTCTCTGACATACCTACATATGTACAGTGGGATTCCCTTGTGCTTGAGAGATGACTGACTTGAATGTTGTTTCTGTCGGCTCATGTCTGTTGTGTGTGTGTTTGCTTTCCTGTGTCTGTGCTCCCCTAGTGTTGAAAGATGGTTGCCTGCAATTCCCTTTTGCACGAGTCATGCGTCCTTTTCTGGGCTTCTGATTGGTTGGGTCTGGTGGTATTGAGAGGCTAGACTGGGGGTCAGAGGGAAATAGGCAGCTGAATATGTAACATTTAACACTTCTGATAAGTTCTGAAGACACATCTCTGCATGCTTTTAACTAGCACAGCTGTGCAGAGCATGCAATTCGCCAAGGGGAAGTGTTTTCACGCAGAACAGAGCGTAAGGTTAAGGTTGGACAGGTTTTAGACATGGTCTTTATATTTTACAAATGGTTGCATTTTCTGTCTTCTATATTCTGCAAATGGATTAGTAGTTGAAATAAAATAAATGTTTCGGTTCAGTTTAGTTAACTTTGAAGGCTGTTTCATTCCTGAATGCACAAAGCAATGACTGTGAACTACATAAACAATTTAATGTGTTATTATGTGTTGCATAAAACATCTACATTAGTGAGTGGAAAGAAATTCACAATGCTTCAGAAGCGGGGGTCAAAGAGAAAAGTGCTATAAAAATAAAAGTAACTCAAATCAAAATATTTTCATTAAAAACTAGTGTCTAATTAAAAAAAGTCTGTCCTTCAATAAAAAATTAAAAATAGAGCAATATGCACTTGTGTGTTAAGTTCTCCCAGAAAGAAATATCACATTCTTACATAAACTAAATGCTAATTAGTGTTCAAGACATAATATTTAGATAAATTGAATCAGTTTATTAGGGGCCAAGCACCGAAGGTACTTAAGAATTATTATTGTTCCGCTCTGGAAGTCTATGGCAGCCCATAGAACCGATTACGGGAAAGTTATGAAATTTGGCACACAGATAGAGGACAGTCTGAACTTTAACCACAGCAATTTTGGAGTCTCTAACTCAATCGCTGTAGAACCACCAAATGTCCAAAGTGACCAAAGGACTAGAAACAAAACAAAAAAAATTTCCTCTGACTCTTGGCTCAAGATTTCTGCCATTTTTAATTTTCCAAATAACCAACTTTTTCAATCTCCTCCTAGACCGTTGCTCTGATTTTCACAAAAATGTAACCAGATCATCTTCAGACAATGTTTACAAAAGTTCAATTCAAGTTGATTTGTCAAACCGTTCTCGAACAATGCGCGAGCGAATTCGATGAAGAGCACGCCAAAATGGATGTGAGGCTTTATCTCCCTTACTTGGTTTGTGTTATGAAAACCATAACCTGCATGTACCTGCACAGTTTTGAAGCAGTGGCAGATCTAGTGGTCAGGAGATATGAAAAATGACTCTTTTTGCTTATAACTTCTGAACGGTTTGGCGCCACCTTGTGATCAAAAGTTATAATGAAATTTCCAAAAATGCTAATAACTTTTGATGAAATTAGCCTAATGTAATAAAACTTAATAGTCTTAATAGATTATTTGGTTAATGCCGAGAATATAGATACAAATTTAGCTGTGGCAGGCCATTTTGATTTTCTTTGAAAACCTACTTTTTCTACTCCTTCGAGACCTTTGGTCCGATTTTCACCAAAATCGAATCGCATCATCTTCAGACCATGCCGGCAAAAGTAATGGATTTCGTGTCGATTGACAAAACCCCATTTGTATACCGCATCAAAAAAAATGTAAGACATGATGCAAAAATGACTCTTTATCTCTGCAATGCTTTAGCATATTGGCACCAAACTTTGTTTGTGTCATTGTCACCTTACTCTGACCACACCACATCAATTTGGTCAAAGCGCCACCTATTGGTAAAAAGTGATAAACCATTAAATCATATTATTAGTGACTGTATTGATGATTTTTTTCAGCCATTTTGCCTAAAACATCTTAATATGTATTTAATTGCTCATTGTTGCTGTTGGTCTGATGCTTCCAGCCATGATGGCATGACTTATTGTCCCTCCTTTGTGCTTGGCCCCTTAATTGTTGTTTGCAGCTATATTTAGATATAGTTATTTCTGTATACTAAACCAAGCATGCAGTAAATCCTTCATTTTATAGAAAATATTGATTTATTGTAAAATAAATATTTTAGAACAAAACTACTTATTAAAAATGTATTTTAATTATTGAAAGGGCTTGGATTGAATAATGACGCAGAGGTGACATTTTAGTGGTTTGTTAATGTGCTAATTGAATTAGCTAGAGTATTATGATATATTAATCTCTCTATGAATTCAAAAACTGGAGCTGAAAACAAATCCCATTATCCTAATCCAGTTTTACCATTAATCCTTACTAATGAGTAATTTTCCTCAACCAAAACGAGTTTAAGGAGTCCTGACAGAGCAGGTGTGGAGGTTTTGTCTAACACATACTTATTATAAAGTGTACATGTGTCACAGTTTCTTTGTGCAAGCAGAATGCCCGTCTCTACACCCTCCCCAACAACCCTGCTGTGTTTGGTGTACACATGGAGTAAAGCTATGAACCCTATTGAAATACCACAAACTGATGTCAAATATTGTGACAATAAAATACCTGTTTTTTTGTTTTGTTTTGTTTTTTCATTTGTTTACGTTTTTAAAACCCAAATGCTAAATTGTTTTGTATGATTTGTTTGGTCACTCCAGTCAAACTTTGTTTCTTTCATTAAATGTGGGGTTCTTTGTGTTTATTCAAACTGGAGTTTGATTTGATTGGACCTTCACACTGTCAAAAACTCATACTGACCACACACTGAAGACTCTAAGGAGAAAGGAGAGCTCTCCAATCCCACCGTCTCACTCTGCTGAAGTGCTTTCACCACATATGGCTCTGTACGCAATCCCTGTCAGCTCACGTCAACTGGCTGTAGGACAAAACCATTTTCTCAAAAGGATTTCATCCAGTCTGTTTCACTCTGGAGGACTTCTTGTTCCAGCAGTCCTGTACTACTTTGGTTTTTACAAAAATAGCCATACTTTGTGTATGTGTTAGAAGCTAAATTAGATGTTTTCTTCCCTTAAAGACTTTTAAAAGCTTAAATAATTGCTTAAGCTCTGGTATTGATGCTCTCTGGTTCTATAGTTAATAGAAAAAGCACTTCAAAAGCACTGACCTATCAGATAAATGTTATCAAGCAAACCCTATAGATTCACCAAGTAGATGAAGCTAAATTTAGTTGCGGCTAAAATCAATGGGAAATATTGAGTAAGGTGTTGGGTGTTCTGTGATTGTGGAAAGGGAGGGAGGGTGGCATGGCCCCTCATTGGCCATCACAGGAAGGAGATCCAGGGGAAAAGAGCAGCTGGAGGGATGCCTGTCACAGGTATTATAATGTCAACACGCATACATCTTTCAATGGATATGTGTGTTTTTGCACTGCCTTCTCAACTAAATCAGGACTAGTCCTTTGAAAGACACATAACTAAAGGTCAGATTAGGGACAACCAGTGTTCAGTTGCCAAAGTAGCAATGCTTTTCCATGAAAGGCATTCCACAAATATTTTTTTGAGTTATTTTATTTTATTTTATTATTTTTTAAATGCTGTTGATTGCCACAGAATTTTAGTTTTTGACTATAACAAAAAATGTCCTTACAGTAAGACATTCACTTACAATAAAAGTCTATGGGGCAAGACATTCTAAAAGGTTTTTAAAAAAATTAATGTGAAAATTATATATTTTTTTAGCAATATTATCAGACTAGACTCATGTTAACATCAAATGTTTACAGTAAATCTTGTGGTGATATTTTTGAAACAGTTTTGTATTTATACTGGTCCAATGCTTTGCCCCAGAAGTTCATTGTAAGTATAATGAAATACGTGCAAATGCATGTTTTGAGGGATGGGTTGAAATTCTGTGGTAATCGACATCATGTTGCAGATGCTGTCACTACAGCTTAAATTGAACCCGGAACATTTCTGTTAAAGACTGAATGGGAAAAGCAATTAATTTTAAATTTACATTTTGCTGTTTTTTTTTTTGTTTTGTTTTTTTACGACAGTGGATGGATAGGATTTCTTAGAATGTTAAAAAAATGGTTGGGTCACTTTTAACATTTTTCTCCATTTTTATACCAACCTTGGCATCCTTGAAGATCAAACATGGCCAGCAAAATGCGGTTGGAAGTAAGAGCTGGTGTGGAAGATTTCAGCTGTGATGGACAGTGGGATTGCAGCCTCTGCCTGGTGCAGCCCTCACAAAGACCTAACAATGTTATTGGATTGTACTTCTTCTTAATATCGCCCCTATAATCTCCACATGGTCCAATCAGCTCGATAGATGAGCTTTTAACATATTCAATAGGGTTCATATCTCCTTGCCTGAATGATTGCGTGATATTTTACTGCCTTTTCATCTTTTCTGTTGCACAAAACAAAAAACACTAAAATCCTCCACATTTGCCACAATGCTCTGTGATTTGTTAAATGGATAAAAGCTGGTTGATAGCATTGAAATATTGTTTTTTAATGGTTATGCTGTGAAGAGATGGAAAGGCTGAACAGATGAGATGTTCTGACGCGAGTGAGAAGGCAGTGTAAACACACATCTGAAGGCTAAATGTATGTGAGTAAAAAAGTGAAAGACCCTGACAACACCATGTGCTCGACTGCAATATATCATATTGAGTTTTTGGTTTTCAAATGAACACTTTCATTAAACCAGTGGCGATTCTAGCCTTTCGTCAGTACAGTACACTATCAAAAAAAGTGTGCCAACAGTTTGGATATAAATGGATAGTCTCTCTCAAGCAGCATGTGCAATAAAGTGCTGCTTTGTTCGACAATAGAAGACATTTGAAAGAAAGATGTTTTGCTTCCTACAATGTATTGTAGGTAAATATCAACCTCATCCAGCGCTCTTTTTGTTTTCTGTCTTATAAAATATCCCAGGGGTGTCAAATTCCTGGAGGGCAACTGTCCTGTTTACCTCCAACTCTAATTAAACACAGATGAACCATCTAATCAAGTAAAAAATATAAATCAGGATTACTAGAAACTTCCAGGTGTTTTGGAGCTACACTCTGCAGGACAGTGACCCTCCAGTTTGACACATGTGAAATATCCCATTTCTATTTCAGTGTGAGGAACCGCTGCAAACAATTCAGTGTGTGAGTGAACTGGCCGAATAAATCAGACTGAATCGTGAACAATTTCGCATACCTCTTTGTCCAATTAGATCAAAATTTGATTCATTTGCAAATCTGGCATCGCTAGGTCTGATTCTAAACAGCTGATATAAAGCGTATGAAATGATGGCTGGAATATTATCAGAAAAAAAAAAGGTTCTCATATTGAAATTCACCCAGGGCTGTCCTTAGGGTGGTGTAACCGCACTGGGCCCCATGCTTGAGGGAGGCCCCGTGTGACGAAAGTACCAAGGGCGGCCCCGTTTCCGCTACCTCGCACTTGGCCCCACCCCATGCTTGAGACGACCCCGTTACATCAATCCCGGGAAAAAAGGTCTTGCAACACCCCTGCATTAAACCTAGGGCCAGATTTACTAAACAGGTCAAATTAGCGTGAGAGCGCAATTCCAAAACAGCGCCGATGGGAGTAGAAAGTTCTGCGCTTGATCTACTGACGACGTGCAAATTAAAGAACACAGACGCAGTCAGTTCATTTCCATAATGACCAACGCAATCTAACAGGTATTGCCTGGTTTAAGATGTGCTTTTTTTGGGTGGTAAATAATGGCGCAAAACACCAGTACATTTACGAGCGCAAACCTTAGTAAATCACCATGCGTGATTCATTTAAATACACTCCTCCCATAAATGTTGCGCCTGAAAGGGAAACGCCTACAAATGCATGCAATAAGGTCCTGGCAGTAGTTTTTTAACGCAAAAGAGGGTTTGCGCTGGCGCAAGCTGTTAGTAAATCTGGCCCCTAGTCTCAAACAGATATATTTACTTGCTTCCTGTGAAAACAAACTAGATTTTTGCATTAACAGCAAAACAGACTTCACAAAACTTTTTCTGATGAAATAAAAATTTCATGTATAATATTTTTCTTGAGTCTTTCTTCATACTCCATGCTTGCGAAAGTTCCTGAATTTACTCTCCGAAACCTATGCAGTTGAGAATGGTGTGTACAGGGCCTTTACTCACATACTGCTAATGAGACATAAAACAAGTGTTGACGTTAGATAAAGTGAGAGGCTTCGCCAAATTCCACAGCTGTTCATCCCTTTGAATTTCCCTATCTCTATATTCAAATTTGTCTTCCAGAGGGGTATGATGCAATGGAGGGCATCTCATTGCTAAATGAGGATATTGAGGACGATGATGGCGCCAGCTCCTCAGCATATCAAGAAATCGAGAGGTTTGAAAGAGAAAATGCTGGACGTAGTCAACACAGCACCAGTTCCACGGTCACGGCTATCTCTGTTCCACCGACCTCCTCGCACGGCTACCGAGTCCCATGTCCGCCCCCGTCCCAGCCTCCACCAGATCCTCCCGTCCCGCAGGCTATTCAGGCTTTCAAGGAGTCGGCAAATATGGTGGCTGCCTTCAACATGCAGTGGAAAGAGGAGATATCGGCAATGCGCTACGAGCTAGCGGAGCTGCGCAGGGACGTCTGCGGAGAGCTCAAGACTTTCAACAGCAACTTCTTTAATTTCACCCAGTGCTACAACATGTGGACGATGTGCCGGGAGGCTGCCACCGGCACCAGTTCCACTCAGTCGAGCGAGAGGGTGTCCGTTGGCGTCCAGACTGGTGCTAACGGTCTGGTGAGACAAAATACTGCAGACGCTTCAGTCATGTGTCAGCCCGAACCGGCTGCCTTCAATATTTTTGACCTGATGGAGCCTCCACGTATCGAGATCACAGAGGGAACTCCTGAAGGAACCTCGGCCACCAACAGCCCAACCAGCCCTGCCAGTCCTGATCGACCCAACACTGGCCCACCGTTGACCAAGCCGCTGGGAAGATCCAAATTAGACACTGGGAAGAAGAAGAAGAACTGCAGTCGAGCGGACGGTCAAAGAAGTGCCAGCCTTGAACTCTGGTGCAGAAAGTACACTAGTGGACCAATGTCCTACTTATCTCTATCATTCTGATCATTTTCATCACTGGACCAAGCATTGACTTTGTTTCTGAATCAACCCTATACACCTGGGGGAAACCCTGCGCCCGGAGAAGAGCTTGTCGCTTTTCTCTTTGCAAAGATGCCGATATAGGAGAAAGTGCCGTTTTGGCGAAACGAGGATAGTGTAGCTATTCTAGATGGAAGCATTGGCTGTGCCAGATCATAAAATCAGTTTACATCACCACGGAAATGATTCATGAATGTTATTATCATTGTAGGGAATGTCACAATTTGTCTGACTGTCACTGTCAATGTTTTGTCCATGGCTAAAACAGTTCATGTGTGACAGTGGTGAATGATCTCACCACTCAATCTGACCAAAAGAGGTTATGAACATAGTTGAAGGATAAAGATGGATCTTTTCAATTTCTGAGAATAATAACATCTGTGGTTAACATTAGCACCAACCACTTTGTTTTATACCATAAATTACACACTCATACCTCTAACGTGAACTTTGAAATCACTGTGTGGTTGCTAACAAGTTGTTACATAAGAACTACGGTATGCATGATGGAACCCACTTTATATTAAGTACTACTATGTACATTTAAATTAGGGCTGTCTCGATTCCTCGATTAAATGATTTTTAAATTGGCGAGTAAATGTCAAAATACCAGAAACGGTGCATTCCACGAACAAGAATCCACAAACCGCATTATTAGACCGTTTTCTAAGGTTGCACAATGTATTAAAACCATTTAAAAACCATAGCATAGTGCTATTGTGATTTTACAAAGATATAAATGCCCCACGGGTTTAATATGCGCTTTATTTACATGTATGTAGGTTACTTATTTGAGTCTCAGAGCGGCTCAGTTCACAGTAAATGCTGCTCCACGTGAACTGTTATAATTTACATGTGTCTCAAACTCCATCTCTGCATATGCTGCGAGTTTGGGTTGCTCATAACATTCATCTGGGAACGCAATGTGCGCCATTTCATCAGATTTGTAAGGTAAATCGTTTATAGACCTACGCCAACACAGGAGAATACAACAATATGTTTCTAAATATGCAAACTGTTCATCACGATTTCAAAATAAAACTTTAAACCCTCAATATGAATTTTGATGTCCACATATTCTTGTTCAATAAATTACAGTGGCTGTAGCATTTCTATTGTAAAGAAGTGGCCAAATATTAAAGATTAAGTAAACATTTGAATTAAATGTCGTCTGGCCAAAATTAAACAAGGATTTGATCTACCGTAAAGTGTAACAACATTCTGGGCCAGTGGCGCAATGCAGGTATTTGTTACAATACATAATGTACACAAGATGATTGTTTATATTTTGTGTTTTAACAGTGTTTTATGAAACCATACACTGTAAAAAATTTCTAACCTCCCTAACTCAACATTTTCTAGTGACTGATAACATCTAAATTTTTCAATTGGCCCAAGTGAAATTCTGTAAATTATCAAATTAAATTTACAGATTTCCACTTGGGCCAATTGAAATTTACAGAATTTTTTTAACCAAATATTATTTTCTCATTGTTATTATGTATTTAATGTAATTTTAAAGGCTTAGGTCTTCGCTTAAGTCTATTTTTATTACCATAAAAACTCAGATTACTCGATTAATCGTCAAAATAATCGACCGATTACTCGATTACCAAAATAATCATTAGTGAAAGCCCAATTTTAAATGAATCAATTCACAATACAATGCACTTAATTGCATTTACATGTTTTTATGTTGGACTTATTTATAAAAAAATAATACTTTATTTTACAGTGTCCTTGTTACATATGTTACATGTACTTATCATAGTAATAACAGTAAATTATGCATAATTACATGCAACTAACCCTAAACCAAATCCTAATCCTACCCTAACCCTATAGTAAGTACATGTTGTTAATTATTATTACTCAGTACTTAAATATATAATTACTCTGTAACAATGACACCTTAAAGGTGCAATGTGTGATATTTCTGAGGATCTATTGACAGAAATGCAATATAAGATCCATAACTATGTTTTCAGTGGTGTATAAAGACCTTACTTAATGAACCGTTATGTTTTTATTACCTTAGAATGAGTCATTTATATGTACATAACCGCGGCCACCCCCTTCTATGAAGGTTGACATATCGTGACGTCATGTTTCTACCGTAGCCGACAGCGAACAGACAGCGCTACAGAGCGCGTTTCATCACTAACTTGAATGAGAAGCAGCAGAAAAAGACGCGGCTTCCTACGTCGGCCACCGTAGCCTCTCATTCGAGTTTGAAATTTCAAGGAAAGGCCGCGAATTATTGATCGGTTGCAATTCGCAAATCTCACCACTAGATGCCGCTAAAAAAATCACACACTGCACCTTTAAAATAAAGTGTAACCAAAAAAATCCTACATGTAAATACATTGCAATTACACATTTTTTTTTAAGTTTCAAACGTCACGTTTGAACCTTGACTTTGTGTAATTTATGCTGTAGATCAACATATTTGAACATTACTTGACATCGAAATTCTCTATTCTAAAAACCTTATAGGAAGCCCATTATATTGGAATACAAAGTGAACCGCTCTATAGCCGTCACACAACGCTTTGCTTTTCATTTCAAGTGAAAATGATGAACCATGTACAGCAATCATGTTAAGCTACACCAGAATGGAACATTGGGACATTAGTGTTATCAGATTGGCATTCAGTTCATTTTGAAAATCTACTTTATGTTCTCAGTCTCCCAAGAAAGTCATGTATAGATGGATTAGAAGTCACTAAATTCAAATGGTATTTTAATTCAAGCATAATCCCTTAACATATTTACTGTAGCTCTGCATCTGCAGTGTACAATTACTAGCCAATATATATATATATTTATATATATATATATATATATATATATACAAGCATCTGTGGACTATTTACAAAGTAGTGCTGAGTGGTATTTTATGATTATAATACTTTAATCAGGGATGGAAAGAGATGCATTTTATTTCATTGAAACTATACAACGATGGGTATAGCCCTAAATTTCAGATTTCTCTATGGCTGCTTTTTGACTTCTACTCTCAGTCCTAAATATTTAGTTACAGCTGTGCAAGGTATCAGTAGTTACCAACACTAAAACATGGTTTTATTTCAACCCGTTAGTATGTTTACAATTTATAGAATTTATATATAACTGTAAATCACTGTAAGAATCACTTTTGTTGTGCCTTGTAAATCATAAATTATAATTACAAAAAAATATTAATAACCAATGACATTTTTATTCCAAAGTATGTCTGAATAAGGTTGTAATTGAAAATTGCCACTCTCTTTAAATCATGTGGTCAAAAAATATGATGTCCCTTTCATAAATATGATGTCATGAAAACCCACATAACTCACAGATAATTTCATAATTCATAATTTCATAATTCCCTGAATATGAACTGACTATCGCTCAGCACTACTGCAATTTTGGTACTTCCTATGTAGCTTCACAAAATGATTGCTTTTTGTCATAAATATTCTGTGACTATGACCTTGACTTCCTCACCCACACAAACCTTTATTTTTTTTAATCAAGAATACAAAATGCGAAAAAGATGTTAAATCACCCCTTCCTGTTAGTTTTTCATGTTTTGGGATTCCTTCTAATCATCTAGTCCATTTCCCTGGATAGTGATTCTACTTTAAAGATTTTTTCATTGTAAGTCACTTTTGCATTTAAGGGATCTGATTTTTTCTCCACAGGACACACACAGCATGCATAACCAGTTATATTATGCACAAAATGTACATACGGTATTTAAATCAAATTATTTAAATAACATAACTTTTATTTATTTATTTATTTAGGGGTTTACTTGCAGGACATTCAATCTCCATGTGCCACTATAATATAGTAAACGAGTCACTGTGACACTTATGGAAAAATTGCATTTATCCACCATTTATAAATATAGTTAACATAGAAAAAAAGTATGATTTTAAAAATATAAGATAAACATTCCTTAATAAAATATATTTTTATGTACTAGGTTTAAGTAGTTTATTTATAACAGAGGCTATATGAAACTATTTTGTTTACTATAAAATAACTCTTCATGCCAAAGTTTAAGGCAATATTTGTCTTTTGAAAATTAAGTATATTTAAAGCCATGTGTGACCCTGGATCACAAAACCAGTCACAAGTCGCACGGGTGTGGCAATAGCCAACAATACGGGTCAAAATTATTGATTTTTCTTTTATGCCAAAAATCATTAGGATATTAAGTAAAGATCAAGTTCCATGAAGATATTTTGTACATTTCCAACCGTAAATATATAAAACATTTATTTTTGTAAGTGAATGCAGTAAAATCGTGAACATAAATGGACAACGTTAAAGGCCATTCCAGATTTTCAAATAGTTGTTTCTCGGCCAAATATGGTCATATCCTAACAAACCATACATCAACGGGAAGCTTATTTATTCAACTTTCAGATGATGTATAAATCTCAATTTAAAAAAAATTGACCCATGTGACTGGTTTTGTGTTCCAGGGTCACATTTCTGAAAAATGCTTAATTTGGAATATTATAACAAGATTCATTATTTAGATTTGCCAGTGTTACCTTGAGTGGTAGTAACAGAAGTTTGCAATCTTGAATAAGAATTTCAGAAATATTCAAGAAATTAATCACAACATCATTTGCGATTAGACATATCTCTATTTACCTTGAGTAAATAATAAAATTCACTCACATCATTATACTTTAAAGATCAATTTTAGCATTTCTAACTTTTCAAATAGCAAATTTTTTTTGCATCCAACATTCATGAAAACAACTATCCAGTGAAACCATCTTAAATCCACTCGCTTTATGCCACCAGTGTTTTTTTTTTTGTTTTTTTTTTTTTTTGGTCATTGAGCTAGCCAATTATTTGGCATTACAGACACCGTCAAATGTCCTTGCTCCTTTGCAAAGCACAGAATGGCACGGTTTGAATGTACTGACACCGTCATCACTAGTGATGTAATTTCTAGGCTTTTTATTTTTTTAGCTCATTAATCTACGAATAGGGTCTTGCTGATGTGTGTCCTGTTGCAAATGGAGATATTGATTTAACATGCTTGGTGACAGTTTAACTGCTCTAATTGGCTTAATTAAAAGAGTATGAGATTATAGTTCAAAATGCCTTCAAAAACTTTTTTCAGACAATGCACACATTTAAAAGATAGTTCACTCAAAACTGACAATTCTGAAATCATGTTTTTAGACTTATGTTGTCCCAAACCTGTATGACTTACTACTTCTGTGGAGCACAAAATATGTTTTTACTATTTTGTCCTTAAAGGAGTAGTTCACTTTAAAATGAAAATTAGCCCATGATTTACTCACCCTCAAGCCATCCTAGGTGTATATGACTTTCTTCTTTCAGACGAATACAATCAGAGTTATATCAATAAACACCCTGACGCTTCCAAGCTTGATAATCATCAGTTTGAAGTTAAAAAAATTGCATCCATCCATCATAACCTAACTCCACACGGCTCACAACGGAGTTTGTGTAAGAAAAATATTCATATTTAAAACTTTATAAAGTAGAATAACTAGCTTCCGGCCAAACGAACATACGGATTCCACTTAAGTCTAAAGCGCAACTTATGCGAGTAATGCGACGTACTGCTGATATTTACACTACGCCATGACGCACTACACTACTTCTGACGTCATGGAAGTTGCGCTTTAGCCGTAAGTAGACTTGCGTATGGCCAGAAGCTAGAATTTTACTTTATAAAGTTTTAAATATGAATATTTTTCTTACACAAACCCATCGCTTCACTTCAGAAGGCCTTTATTAACCCCCCCCCCCCCCCCCCCCCCCCCCCCCCCGGAGCCGTGTGGAGCACTTTTATCATGGATGGATACACTTTTTTGAGCTTCAGACTGATGATTATCAAGCTTGGAAGCGTCAGGGTGTTTATTAATATAACTCAGATTGTATTCGTGTGAAAGAAGAAAGTCATATACACCTAGGATGGCTTGAGGGTGTTTTCATTTTAAAGTGAACTACTCTTTTAATGAAAGTCAGGTCCAAAACAAAATTTGAGCCTATTAACTTTAATTGACATTTCATGAGACATTTTTTAAAATATCTTCTTTTGAGAAGAAGCAATGACATGAGGCTGAGCAAATGATGACAGAATTTTACATTTTTGGGTGAACTATCCATTCAAATAGTGAAGATATATTGTTTGGGCCTCTTGACTTGCTCTGTCTCTTGGATTTTTGCCTCATTTTTTATTCTGTCAGAAATAAGAGAATCACTTTGAAACAGTGACACAGAGAATGTGTGTAAACAAATGTATGGATTTTAGAAGCATAATAGAACATTCCATTATATTGCAAATGTCCATGGTGTGGGAATCAATGATATGCTGTATATTTTAACATGAGCTTTACCCAACAAGGGTTTAGCCATAAGAAATAAATTAACAGGCCGACAGAATTATAAAAGAATTTGTATGATGCATTATTTATTTTTTTGTGGTGTAAAGGACCTATGAACTGTTATTCAGCATTCAGATATAATTTAATGGTTTATATTGCTTATATTTATACTTTCTTCTCTAAAACAATTGAACCACAATAGGCACCATACTGTTTATACCTACAGAGGACTGATGAATTGTTCCAGTTTTAATTTCTGTTTTTGATTTCCTAAGAGACATGTTCAGGGAATGAAAAGATGTTTGTTTAAAGGTGTTGATGATATTGCAGATGTTCTTTCAATCTTACGACCTTCATTCATTCTATGCAAGTCTTGTGTTTTTCTGTACGAGTCACTGGCATGTGTCTATTTCATTTTAAACAGCACTTAAAGGGCAAGATGAAGCCCTTAGATATTTTTTGACAAACCTTGCATGAATCTCAGGCATTTATTGTAACCCTTTGCTTCTTTTGTTGCTGTTGATAATGTTGTTATAAGTATTTGCATTTGTTTGTTATGCTAATTCATTCTGTTTCAATGTAGCAGCTACATTTTTACCATTGTCAATACAGCAAGTAAAGAATAATTGTGTACAGTATGGTTATAAAGGAATAAGGCAGTGTGTCCTCTGTAGCTGTGAAATTTAGATGTCATGATGATGATTTATTGAGATACTGAGATTTAATTGTCTCATCAAAAAGGATTTTTTAAAATGTAGCTTGCTTATAATTTAGTGCCAAAACTACAATGAAATAACATGCCCCCTCTATTAACAGATGTCATACTACATTGTTATTTATAGGACTGGAATTCTAATAATAAAATAATTATTGAGTATTTGAGATTATGGGGACTTAATTTTCAGCCCAAAATTAAAATTCTGTCCTTTTTTACTCTCATGTCATTCAAAACCTGTATGACTTACATGTTCTACGAAAGAAAGAAAACCAAATGTTTGGAATGATTTAAGTGTGAGTAAATGACATAAATTTGTCATTTAATTCTCCAAAACATGTTATATGTGCTTCTCTTTACAAACTAACTGTGATTTTGATTTGTTTTGATTTTTTTTTCGATGTATACATGCCTTATGTATTTTCTTTTTCTTTTCAGTGATAAACATAAAACAAAGGAAATGATTAACAGATATGACATGGATTGTGCAGATGTTTTCACTCATTTGACATCAGAATTTCATGTGGGATCATAGCTACACTGCTGTGCTTAAAGATGTGTTGGGAAAAAAAAAGAACCATTTTGAAAGTATGTTTCTTTTACAAGTAAACATATTGACATAATAGGCATAATAAAAATAAAAAAACTAATAAAAAAGAATATTACAAATGCATACACCTCTCCGACCGTTTACTTGAAAGAATTATTTAACCACATACATTAAAGTCACTTGCTGATGTCCTGACCCTGTATGCCATTAACCAATATTTCTCTTTCGAGTGAAACTGAACGTTGCGTCATGACGTTGATGCTAAGGGAACACTCCTGTGTGAGCCGATGTCTGAAGCACGTGTGGAAAAATGCTGATTGTATTGGCCAACAGCGTAGTCAGTTGATGTAGTGCCACAGCGTCACCGAGACCACAAATAGGTGCCTAAAATGCACATCACCAGCTTCTTTGTTACACAACAACATACTGTAATGGCATCTAAGCAGTGTATTCCACCATGCCCTCACTTCTTAACGAGGTATGACAAACATGATATGTAATATGCTTGGGAGCGGAGCATGCTAGGTCAGCTCTTGAGGGAGCAATTGCCCTCTTTGGGAATGTTACACAATGAGGAAGCTCCACTCATGCCTGGCTCTCCCCTTGTGATCCGGGTCCCATGCCTGCTGAGGCGGCACAGTGGCTCAAATAATGTGTGTTGCAGACGGAGCTGGTTGATGAGCTTGAAACGGCACTGCCCTCTCTCTTGCTCCTTCATCAAACTCTAAGGACTTTTTTTCTGGATTCAGAAGTTGCCTAGTGATTTCTTCTGATCCAGACAAGGACCTACTGTCAGCCACCTCTGGCTCTGAGGTGTTGGGTGGCCAAGGTACCCCTCATCAGTGGATAAACTCAGGCTTAGATGGTCAGATGAGAAAAAATAAGTAAAAAAGAGTAAGTTTAAGACATCTGCTATTCTACCCAGACCTTCACACTGAGGTGTCAAGGTCCTGGGGCAGCCCGTACTTGACGCCCATTCATAAACGTGCAATGTCAAATTATTTGGCTATCATAGGGTTTAAGGAGTATGGGTATGCGGTGATGCCACGGGTTAAGATGTGGGCCTAGCTATCTCTCCCCTGCTTTAGCATCATCGCAGAAGAGGCCCACTTTACCCTCTACGCCCTGTAGAATTACATCTGGCCTCATGAATAAGGCTTATGAGGCAGCAGATCAAGTTGGTGCATCACTGCATATGATGGCTAACTTGCAGGCGTACCAGGCTGACCTGTTAAAAGTCCTGGACTCTCGTGAAGGAGTGAGGGAACACCACCAGGCCACAGATCTCCATGCCACAAAGCAGATGGCTTGCTGCATCACCCATTTGATGGCTGCGTTGGTTGCCATGGAGAGACTTCTGTGGCTCAACCTCTCTGGTATCTAGGTTTCACCGTCTGGCCTATTCTACGACGCAGTCAATGCTGTTGTCAATAGGTTTCAGGTGATTAAGAAGCAATCAGCGGCATTCCGGGAGGGGCAAAGAGCCAGTGTGTAAAGAGCCAGATTTTAGACCTGCGGGCTCAGAACCGTACTCTGCAGACTTACAGGTACATGATGCTAATGCACAAGGATATTAGCCTGGAAATCCAGACCTAAAAGATTAATGGTCTGGCTTCGACTAATGAAAATCGCCCAGCTCGAGGGGCGGCACCAAGCGTGCATTTGAAAATCTTTCAACTAATTTTACTACGTTTACTAATGACTTCGACGTCACAGCGCTGTCGTCATCTGTTTAGCTCACCTCTGGCCCGGCTATATCAGATAACCCGATGTGATTGGTGCAGCTCAGATCGAGGGGCATATTTAATAAGCATTATTATTCGACACCAGAGTAACTCGCTGAGCAAATTCAACTTGTGCTCTCGCGAGAACTCTGGATTACCAGGGTACAAGGATATCATGTTTCAAATTCAATCCGAGGATTGGTTTGTCATAATAGGATGCTGGATGCATACTTTCATATCAAACTTCTGCAACAGCAAAGGTTCGCTTTCAGGGGCGAAGCTTACCAATATTAGGTGCTTCCATTTGGCCTTGCCTTGTCACCCCACACTTTCACAAAGTACATGGACACTGCGCTGGTTCCATTAAGAATCCAGGGCATTCGTGTACTCAGTTATATGGACGACTGGCTCATATTGGCCGAGTAGAAAGAGTTAGCAGTTCGGCATCAAGATATCGTTCTCACTCGTTTGAAGAATTTGAGGTTTGAGACTGAACAGCAAGAAGATTGTTCTCTTGCCAAGACAGAATGTTTCTTTGAGTGGTGTTGGACTCAATGGTCTCCTGCTCGAATGGAGATCATTCTGACCGCGATGAAAGAAGTCAAGCTAAGTCAAGAAATGTCTGGCCGGAAATACCAAAGACTGCCAACATGATAGCTTTGTGCATTGTGCAACCCCCTGAAGAAGATAACAGTAACACGCAGAGGGCTTTGTTCCCTTTCTGTGTGGAGGAGACCGCAGTTCCTCACATGTGAACACGTTGTCATTGCAAGATGGTGACTACTGGTGCACCCCTCACAGGTTGGGGTGCCATTCTGGATGGTCGCCCAGCCCAAGGGGACTGGGAAGACTGACATCTTCTTCAGCACAAAAATTGCCTGGAAATGAAGGTTGTATATCTGGCTCTCGGGTACTTCCTCCCAGACCTGAGGTGTTACCATGTGTTAGTGCTGACAGACAACACATCAGTGGTCTCTTGCATAAATCACTTGGGCAGACTGCATTCTCTCCCCCTTTTCAGGTTGAATTAAATTGAATGAGGCATTTATATAGCGCTTTCATATGTACTACTGTACACCCAAAGAGCTGTACAATCATGTCAGGGGATCTCTCCTCAACCACCACCAGTGTGCAGCATCCACTTGGATGATGCGACGGCAGCCACAGTACAACAACGCCAGTGCGCTCACCACACACCAGCTGTAGGTGGAGAGGAGAGAGAGTGATAGAGCCAATTTAGTGGATGGGGATTATTAGGAGGCCATGATTGGCAAGGGCCAATGGGTGGAATGTGGCCAAGACACTGGAGTTACACCCCTACTCTTTACAAGAAGTGCCATGGGATTTTTAATGACCACAGAGAGTCAGGACCTCGGTTTTACGTCTCATCCGAAGGACAGTGCTCTTTGACAGTATAGTGTCCCCATCACTATAATGGGGCGTTAGGATGGTGCAGCAGATCCTGGGCTCAAAGCAGAGAGCTCTCCCTGAGGGCACTCTACATTCTATGGCATTCGGATGTGATTGCAGACATCCTGTTGAGGCAGGGGCTCAGGCTCTGGGAATGGAGACTCCACCCCAAGGTGGTAGAATTAATTTGGCAAAGGCTCAACAAAGCGCAATTGGACCTGTTTGTCTCTGAGGAGAGGACCTACTGTCCCCTTTGGTTCGCCCTCACACCTCCAGCTCCATTAGGACTGTATGTCATGGTGCAGATGTTGCCGAGGATATGTTTGTATGTTTTTCCCGGATTGCTCTACTCCTGGGAGTTCTAGCCAGAGTTCAGCGGGATGGAGTTCCCCCCATTGCTAGGTACTCCATTCTTGCTGGCCTGAGTGTGGTTCTTGGACCTGATATCTTTCCTTTGTGCATTGGTTCTTGGACCTGATATCTTTCCTTTGTGCATTGGTTCTTGGACCTGATATCTCTCCTTGGATGCTCTACCTGGGATCTTCTTTCCCAGGCCTAAAGCACGATATTTCACCCCAGGCCCGAGATGTGGAAGCTGTTGGATGTTGGTACCAGCTCATAGATTCTGGTCTCTCAAGTTGGTTGTAGAAACGATTCTTAATGCTAGAGCTCCCTCCACAAGGAAACGTTATGCCCTAAAGTGGCATCTCTTTGAGTCATGGTGTGTGCAGCACCATCCTGACCCAGTCCACTGCCTGTTTTGGTTCAGTGTCATCCTATGCTTAATGTGTATGTGGCCACTACTTCTGCCTGCAACGACCACATCGATGGAGCCTCTGTGGGAGGCATCCCCTAATATCTAACTTGCTTTGTGGTGTCAGACAGCTGAGGCCTATCTGCAGACCGTGAGTTCTTTCCTGGGATCTTTCCATAGTCCTGGAAGGCTGATCAGAGGCTCCGTTTGAGCCCTTGGAGTCAGCCTTGGAGAAGATTCTGACTCTCATGGTGGCTCTGTTACTAGTTTTAACTTTGCTTAAAAGAGTCAGAGATTTGCAGGCCTTATCAGTTGCCCTGTCATGCCTTGATTTTACCCCTGGGGTGGTAAAAGTTATATTGCACCTGAGGCCAGGTCATACTCCAAAGTTGCCTTTTTTCACCTTCCGTCTGGTCGTCCTTCAAGATTTTCTCCCCTGTTGTTTGACTTTCCTGAACAAGAAATGCTTCCTCTCCTATGTCCAGTCATGGCCTTGAGGGTTTACGTTAACTGCTAAGGCTTGTGGCTTAAATTCGATCAATTACTGGTCTGTTTTGGAGGCCATGGCAGAGGTTCGCCCGTCTCCAAGTATCCTATTGCATTGATGATGCGATTTTTATTTTTTATTTTTTTATTTTTTTGGCTACGAGGTATACAGAAAGGCTTTGCCTCTAGGCATCAGAACCCACTCCACTTGGAGTGTGGCTTCCTCTAAGGCGCTAGCTAAAGCTGCGTCAAGACATTTGTGCTGCGGCAGGCTGATCCTCAGTGCACTTATTCATAATGTTTTATAGCTTGGATATGAATTTAACCTCAGGTCCTTCTTAGTTAATCCTTTTTCTGGCAATAAGGTTCATACATTTTTTTTTTTAATTCAAATAAATCACAACCTTATTGGTTGGTCATTTCTGACTTTGCTTATGAGGCTTGCAGCATACTTCGCGTAAAGCCTGAGAATGTCTTCCTTCAGACAATTCGAATCTGGTGATGTGCATTTCAGGCATCAATTTATGGTCTCTGTGATGTGCTGACCACGCCTGACCACGCTGTTGGCCAATAGAATTGACGTGTTTCCACGTGTGCTTCAGACATTGGCTCACGCTGGAGCGATCCCATAGCGCCAACATCATGACACAGTGGCTCTTTCCCCTCAAAGCGAACCGGGTTACATAATGTTACCTGAGAAGTTTTTCTGATCTCACATGCTATTTGTACACCTAGAGCTAAATTCACATGGACATCAACTCCAGTTTGGCTTAGTGCAGTGCAGAGATTTTTTCTTTGAAATCCTGTGAAATTCTGAATTTATCCATTTAAATTGTTGCAGAAACTATTCTGAACTATTCTAAAACTATTAGTTTTAATTGTGAATGCTGACTGTAAAATTTAGTTTTTGCTTATTTCAGTACGATCGATAGAGTTTAGCCATATCACTTCCCGGAAAATACTAACTAATTTAACTAACTCATTTCAGAAGTGTATGAGGGGACAGGCTTTTGCAACAAAACTAATCCAATTACTGTGAGAATGGAAGTTATGATACAATATTTAGATAAAGCATTGTGTCTTTGTCAGTAAGAAAAACAGACATCAAAATTGCCCAATGCTCCCAAAATTTCCAGTGTTTTCAGTGTTTATTTCTGTTATAATTGTTTTATTTGTTTTTTCTTGTTAAATTTGTGAGTTGTTTATGTTCAGGCAGAATTTCACAGAACTAAAGTGATTTGCTAGATCCATAATAACAGGCATTCAAGATCTAACAGTTTCCTGATTTGCCAAATTGAAATATGATTAAAATGATGGAATCATTTACATATTAATCACGTATTAATAGTGACATTCGATTAACAATTAACATTTGCATATCTCTTACAGTAACTAAGTAACACATAATTGATGATAAATAAATGAACCATTCACTTTATTAATTTGACTTTAAATTGGGATGACATTGTAATAAGACATATTTGGCATAATTGTGCCTGCACAACTTTCACAGGCTTATTTTGCTATTTATTGGTTTATGCTAATATTGATTACAACAAACATTAAATGAGTCAATTAGTATAATTAGGTTTTTACGTAATATTTTACCAAATTCAATATTCTACCTTCCTGCTGTAGTTTAGAGGCCAAACACTTAACAGCACATGCACGGAATTCTTTGTGAATTCGCCTAATTGTGTTTGTTTGTTTGTTTGTTGTTTCTTTGTTTAATTAAGATGAAGACACATACATATTATTACAGAGAGCGCATGACACAATGCATGAGTCAGAAGCAGTGTTTATCTTTCATAGTGTTGAATTATTTGGCCAGTTGTTGTTTTTTTTTCTTTCTTTTAAATTTCCTTCTTACTAAGCTATCACCCTTTTTTTTTCATTTTAGGGGCCCGTAGCTTAGCTGGGGGGCGTAGAATGTACGGTAGGTCTGAAAGGGCTCTTTTGTAATATACCTGTTGTACTTCATTTCACATCATTGTTTTGTCTACTTTCACATTATCTAGCAAAATTTATTATCTGTATCAAAAACCTTGGTTACACTTTATTTTAAGGTGCCCTAGTTACAGTATAATTATACAAATATGTACTGAGTAATTAACAACAACATGTACTTATTATATAATTAGGGTTAGTGGTTTAGTTTAGAGTTAGTTGCTTGTTATGAATACTTTACTTTTATTACTATAGTAAGTTTACACATAATATGTGCAACAGGGACACTGTAAAATAAAGTGTTTCCTGGCACCCATTTGAGGCAAATATTTACATTTCCAAATGTATTACATAAAGTAAAAATAAAATGACTTCAGTTTGTTTTATTTTATTCTTATATAACATCTTAGATGGTTTCTGACTGTGTTTATTGTTATTTATTTTTTGTTTTTGTTGCAGTGTATGATTTCTTATTTGAATTCACAGGGGATCGTGCATGATTACCGCATTAGTAATATAAATTAAACTGGATAACTTTTTTAATAAGTTAGTGATATAACTTCAGTGGTCCTCAGTAAAACGTGATATTATTATTTAGCTCAGTGGTTCCCAAACAGAGGGTGACAGAGGGAGTATGCAAACAAAATGCTGAGTTTTAGGGAACGGAATGAATGCCGTTCATTTAATTCTAAACCACATTAAAATAACATTAAAATAAAAGCCACAGCAGAACTGCAACACACAGCAGTGTTTATTAAACAAACTGCGGCTTTGAACGAATAGGGAGAGTCAATGATCCAATGACCCATTCATAAATACAGCCACTTGCTTTGTTACTGAATAAATGCATAACTTGATGGCTCACTTAAGACAGTGACTTCATTTGAAGAGTATCACTTGAGCAGTTTTTTATTTTAAATATTATTTATAAAGGTAAAAAATCCACTAAAAACAAATTAGGGGATAAATATTGTCCCGTAAAGGTGTGATTGCAGTCTAAGAGAGGAAGGGTATTAAATACCTTAGGGGGTACGCCACTCTAAAAAGTTTGGGAACCACTGGTTTAGCACATTTAGCTGATAATAAAAGGTTAAACCTTTTTAAAACAATATTTAAATGGAAAATGTTGTCAAATGTAATTCTAATAATTCAAGATTTACAATGTTTGCCCCAAATAATAGCTATAGAAGTGAAATCAGTTTTCTAAGCATCACTAATTACAGAAGAATAGGGTAGCTCTATCTGGGAATGTATTGTTATAAATTTATAATGATGTAAATAGTACAAAATGAAAAAAGTGAGTTTTCTGGAGTTTTCATTAGGTTGTCATGTGTGGAAGGATTTTAACCGATTGTAGTGATCGTAGTCATAATGACATCCACTCTGCATTCATGGGGGCATTGCCACTGTATGTATGTATGTATGTATGTTGAGAAAAAAAAAAATGGAGCCAACTCTAAATTCCGATCACCACTGAGAGATGAGGTGTGTGAACACATCCTCCACCTCCACAGGAGAAAGTGGAAATGACACTGGCTCTGATGGACTAGACATGACAAGAGAACTGCTCATCCCTCTCTCCATCCATGTAAATCTTTCAAGCCATCTTCATTCATTCATTCATTCACTCATCATATGTCTAATCCACCACACAAGCATCACTGAAATACGTAAACAAGTCTATTGGAGGCAATATATATATATATATCCAAGATGGTGGGATTATCCAAAGTGGGATTATAAATTATAAATTATAGATTATAAATTCACTACCCAAAAATTAAATCAAAATATTATATCATGTTTTTGAAATAAGTATTTTATGCTCACCAAGACTGCATTTATTTAATTAAATAAAGACAGAAATATCATGAAATATTATTTCAGTTTTAAAAAACAACTTTCTATTGTACCGTATTTTCCGCACTATAAGGCGCACTTAAAAGCCTTTAATTTTCTCAAAAAAACGACAGTGCGCCTTATAATCCGGAGCGCCTTATATATGGATCAATTGGTTAATTGCACCGCTTGCAGCATTACGGCTACCGTAGTCAGTAAACACTGCTTACTCACAGTCCCACACCACTTGTGTGTGTATAAAGACCCCAAAATGGCACCTTTCAAGAGACACGCTTACGACGCAGAGTTCAAGCTCAAGGCTGTCGGTCACGCAGTAGAATATGGGAATAGAGCAGCAGTGAGAGAATTCAACATTAATGAATCAATGGTACGGAAGTGGAGGAAGGAA
Source organism: Rutilus rutilus (assembly GCF_951802725.1). NCBI lineage: Eukaryota > Metazoa > Chordata > Actinopteri > Cypriniformes > Leuciscidae > Rutilus > Rutilus rutilus. The sequence continues at coordinate 20,313,677 of NC_140220.1, read as the reverse complement.
GAAGATGACCTGCGCCAAGTAAAAAAGACTAAACAGAGTTTCCGAGGGAACAAAGCGAGATGGCCACAGTTAGAGGACAAACTCGAACAGTGGGTTGTTGAACAGAGAGCAGCAAGTAGAAGCGTCTCTACAGTCACTATTCGAATGAAGGCAACAGCGCTAGCACGGGACATGAACGTCGTTTTATGAAAAGACGTAATCTCTCCATCCGCACACGAACTACCGTCTCGCAGCAACTGCCAAAAGATTACCAAGAAAAGCTGGTCACTTTCCGCGTATACTGCAAAAAGAAGATCACTGAAAAGAAGATCCGGCCAGAGCACATCACCAACATGGACGAGGTTCCACTCACCTTTGATATTCCCGTGAACCGCACTGTGGAGAAAACGGGGACCAGTACGGTGTCTGTACGCACCACAGGGAATGAGAAGTCATCCTTCACTGTAGTTCTCGCCTGCCAGGCTAATGGCCAGAAACTTCCACCCATGGCTATTTTCAAGAGGAAGACCTTGCCAAAAGAAAACTTTCCAGCCGGCGTCATCATCAAAGCTAACCCGAAGGGATGGATGGATGAGGAAAAGATGAGTGAGTGGCTGAGAGAAATTTACGTCAAGAGACTGGGTGGCTTTTTCCACACAGCTCCGTCCCTATTGATCTATGACTCCATGTGCACCCATATCACCAATGCTGTCAAAAAACAAGTGAAGCAAACTAATTCGGAGCTTGCCGTCATTCCGGGTGGATTAACTAAAGAACTCCAGCCGCTAGATATTGGTGTCAACAGGGCGTTCAAAGCTAGACTGCGAGCTGCGTGGGAGCAGTGGATGACAGAAGGTGAACACACGTTCACCAAGACGGGGAGACAGCGCCGGGCAACTTACGCCACTATCTGCCAATGGATCGTGGATGCCTGGGCTGATATATCAGTCTCAACTGTGATCCGAGCTTTCACGAAGGCAGGAATAATCTCTGAACTGCCAGGCAACAGCAGCGACAATGACAAGAGGGAGCCGGGCAGGTTGGATGCCGTAGTCGCCCAACTGTTCTCAGAATTCGAGGGATTCGTGGACGGGGAATGAACTGAAAAAGTGAGCATGTAGTAACCTTTTACTATGTGTTTACTGAATTAGGGAAAAGTTCCCCTCCACGTTTGGGAGAAGAGTGAGCAATGAACTGAAAAAGTGAGCTTTACGTGTTATACGTAACTGAACAATGTTGAGTTATGCACTAACGTTTGATTTAGCGGTTTAGCGGTTTCTTTTACTACGTGTTTACTGAATTAGGGAAAAGTTCCCCTCCACGTTTGGGAGAAGAGTGAGCAAGGCTGGGAGATATTGTTAATATGCACATCAACGTTTGAACAACGTTACCATGGGAGTGAACGGAGTTGTCAGAACGCTTAATAAAGTTTGACTTTATCTGACTGTTTTGTTGACATTCCCTTTAGCACAGCTCCATCTAGTGGATGCATAACGCAAACCCAGTCAAACGTTTGACTGCAGTATCTTCTATTCTATGCGCCTTATAATCCGGTGCGCCCTATATATGAAAACAGTTCTAAAATAGGCCATTCATTGAAGGTGCGCCTTATAATCCGGTGCGCCTTATAGTGCGGAAAATACGGTAATATGTTTTATTTCCTTCAGAAATCATTCTAATATGCTTATTTTCTTTTCAAGAAACATTTATTATTATTATTGAATACATTTAAAAAAAATGTGGAAACCATTTTATTTTATTTCATTTCCAGTATTCTTTGACGAATAGAAAGACAAAAGAACGTCTCGGTACGTACTCGTAGTGAACACGAAAGGGAACATCTCGGTTACGTATGTAACCCTCGTTCCCTGAGTATGGAACGGAGACGTTACGTCGTGATGACGAATGGGGTTTCGCTTAGAAAGCCTCTCACCTTCAATGGCAAGAAAATGGCAGGGGTCTATGGAATTTGCATAGCGTAACTCCGCCCCACCTCGTGGGTAAATAAGGAAGTACGCTGGCAACATGCAGTTATGTTTTCTCGCTGAGGAGCCGAGACTGAACTCGGCGGTACAACGGAAGTGGCAGGGAGACGTAACGTCTCCGTTCCCTACTCAGGGAACGAGGATTACATACGTAACCGAGATGTTCCCTTTCGTGGTTACTACGAGTTACGTTGTGACGACGAATGGGGTCCCCAGTCTAATCACGCCACCTCGGCTGTCTTCCAGTGTCCTGCGTAAGTCTGAGCTCCCTGTCGTGATACTGGCATGGACGAAGGACTCCTACTTAACACAGGAATACCAAGGTACACTGGGAAGCATATCTCAGTGGAAATATGCAATTATTGCCTGCCCGAAGGGGGGGGGGGGGGGGGGGGGGGGGGGGGGGACTTACAGAATACATATTTGACCCGGAAGGGGGCTGCATATGGAAAAATATTGGGGTGTCCAGCCCGCAGAGTGGAATGTTTCAGCCCCAGGGGTGGTAAGGTGGCTTGCCAAGGGAAAGACACACGCTCAAGAGAGGCTTACAGTGGAAATACACATATGGGGGTCGCCCTGAGGGGGAACCATGCACATGGAGACACCTGGCCAACGCGAAAGCTGCCGGTGGCATAACTCTGGTGTTGACGTCAACAGCGCTGGAGGAACTCAGGGCTTCTCGGGGAGGCTCACCTGAGGAGAATATTGCACGTATCCAGTCCGCAGAGTGGAATGGCAAGTAAGCGAAGACACCTGAGCAGATCCTAGTATCGGCTGGTTGAAGCGAGTACATGAGAGGACACTGGCTCCACTCGGAGATTGTAGAATCTCGCGAATGTGTTAGGTGTCGCCCAGCCTGCAGCTCTGCAGATGTCTGTTAGCGAGGCCCTCTTGATGGAGGCCAAAGCAACCAGGAGCACTTCATTGACAGGAACTTAAGCTCACTGATTGCAGAGGCTCGAAGGGATCACTCTGCAGGGCAGTTAAAACCACTGAGAGGTCCCAAGAGGGTACAAGAGGAGGGCGAGGAGGATTCAGTCTCCTCGCTCTTTTCAGGAACCTGATGACCAGGTCATGCTTTCCCACGGACTTACCTTCACTGCGTTGTGATGCGCGGCGATAGCGGCAACATACACTTTCAGGGTGGAGGGAGACAGCCTTCGCTCCAACCCTTCTTGCAGGAAGGAAAGCACGACACTGATCGGGCATTTTCTGGGGTCTTCTCAGCTAGAAGAGCACCAGGTGACAAAGAGCTAGGTTCCACTTCAACACATAGGCATGTCTCGTGGATGATGCTCTAGCGGAAGTCAAGGTAGCCACCACCGTTGGTGGTAGGGTACTCAAACCTGCCTCGTCACACGAGGGGGTTCCAAAGATCGGGACGAGGGTGCCATAGGGTGCCCCGTCTCTGAGAAAGGAGGTCCTTCCTCAGAGGAATTGGCCAGGGAGGTGCCGTACTAGTTCGGAGAACCAGGTCCGGGTGGGCTAATGAGGCGCAACCAATATGACCTGCTCCTCGTCCTCCCTGATCTTGCACAGGGTCTGTGCAAGAAGGCTCACTGGGGGAAACGCATTCTTGCGGAGGCCCCGGGCCAGCTGTGTGCCAGTGCATCCGTGCTGAGCGTGCCTCGGTCAGGGAGTAAAACAGGCTGCAATGGGAAGAGTCGTGGGAGGCAAACAGATCTACCTGTGCGTCCCCGAACTGTTCCCAAATCAGCTGAACCGACTGGGGATGGAGTCTGAAGCCGTGAGAGCTCGTTGGCTGCACAGTTCAGGTCTCCCGGGATTTAAATAGCTCGAAGTGACCTCAGATGCTTCTGACTCCATAGGAGGAGGTGGCGGGCGAGTTGCGACATACGGCGGGAGCGTAGACCACCTTGTCGGTTGATGTACACTACTTTCGCGGTATTGTCTGATCGGACTAGTACGTGCTGGTTCTTGAGCAACGCATGGAAGCGGTGCAGAGTCAGACGTACCGCCAGCAACTCAAGGTAATTGACATGCCAAAGGCGCTGGGGTCCTGTCCAGGCAACAACATGCCTGAAAACTCATTGTAAGGGCACTCCGGCCCATAGAAAGCTGAGGAGTCTGAGAAGGTCTGACGGCAGGTCAGAGTAACTGGTATTTGGAGCGTGCCTTGTTGCCATGCCCACCTCGGGACTCGATCGCGAAGCCAGAGCTGAAGCGGTCTCATATGAAGTAATCCGAGCGGCGTTGCTGCGGCTGTGGATGCCATATGCCCCAGGAGCCTCTGAAATAACTTCAGTGGAACCGCACTCTTGCCCTAGAACGATCTCAGGCAAGTCAGCAGTGACTGCGTGCTCGCTCGTAAGCTGCGCGCACATGGTGACCGAGTCGATTTCCATACCGAGAAAAGAGATCCTCTGCACAGAGCAAAGTTTTACCCGAAGGCCTAGACGGGCTAGGTGCCGGAGCACGAGGTCCCTGTGTTCGCAAACCTGGTCTCGAGAGTGAGCTAGGATCAGCCAGTCATCGAGATAGTTCAAGATGTGAGCCCCCTGTTGCCATAGTGGCACAAGGGCTGCATCGACAACTTTCGTGAAGACACGAGGAGACATAAGCTGAGAAAACGAGTTCCCAGACCCCCTCACATCAACCTGGCTGAGCCCATTCCTGGACCACACATGTGGACATCACCTGGGCCAGGGATCACGCAGGTACCGATGTTGCCTATAGAGTGAGGTCCGTACAGTGCGCGGCGGATCGACCAGCCCGGACATGGGAGGCATAGCGTCCCTGCGTGGGGGTGTGGTCGAGTTTCCACGTTCTGTCAGTGTTGGCCACGCACCACGCCCAGGAACCAATCGTCCAGCCTACAGCGCTTGGGGGAGGGCGGCGCCACTCCAACCGATGCTTTCAGCTGCCCGGGAAAGCATGGCCGTCAGCTCTGGATCTGACTCGGCTCTTTTAGAGAGAGGAAAAAGCTCAGCAGGGTGCTGAAACGCCCAGGGAGAAGCAAACACACTGTCGGCAGATCACTGCACAGACCAGCAGAAGGCAATGTGATCTCGCTGGAACGCGCCGTTGCACCAACACACTGGAAAGCCGCTCGTCTCATAGAGTGAAGATAATTCAGAATGGCTTGTGGGAGTGAAGAAAACTCTTGGCTCCGAAGCGAAAACATAACTGCATGTTGCCAGCGTACTTCCTTATATACCCACGAGGTGGGGCGGAGTTACGCTATGCAAATTCCGCAGACCCATGGCATTTTCTTGCCATTGTCTCGTTTTATATTCTCGAAGGTGAGAGGCTTTCTAAGCGAAACCCCATTCGTCGTCACGACGTAACTCGTAGTGACCACGAAAGGGAACTACATTTAATTCAAATAGAAATCTATTGTAACATTTTAAATGTCTTTACTGTGACTTCTGATAAATTTAATGGGTCAATTTAATCATACTGATATTTGAGCATTATTATTTGAAAGTGGTAGTATACTATGATATTAGTATGCTAACTAGGGATGCTCCGATCAGGATTTTTATCTTATCTGCATCTGGGCCAAATTTTGTGTTGATATCTCAAAGCAATCAAAAGTTACGGGGTTCGTAAAAACCTCTCCAAACAAATGATCTGAGTGTTAATGAACAGAAGAACTACTTAGATGTGTAAATGCCACAAAACATAAAAATAAGTAATAAGATCCTGGTGGATGAGTGATGATCTTCCAGCGCTGTTTCAGCTGTGCGCTCCTATTTTACGGTAAATCCAGATCTGTCAATCAGGGGTGCGTTTCCCGAAAGCATCGTTAGCCAACTATGGTCGCAAGTTCCGTCGTTATCAGCATAGTTCAACGAGTCAGTGTTTCCTGAAACCATAGTTCGAACAAACATTCGCAAACAGCATCGCAAAGTTGTGTGGTTGGAACGACAGCTCTCGACCTGTGGTTAGAAGCAGAGTTTCTTGTTTGCATGACATGTGGACTCAATAAATCCTTATCTTGAGCCAAATAAGCAAGCTGACATTCAGTACAATCTATATCTTTTATTTAGAATACATACAAATGTCATTTACGTCTTTTAGTTTGTCAAGAGATTTAAAGCACCATTTTTGAAGAGTGCGCATATACGGACGTGCTCTAGTAAGAATGAGCCTATGATTGAATCTGGAAATAAAGCAAAATTACTGAGAAAAATGAGAATGTCATAATTTATAGCAAACCATCTAACATTAATTCGATCACAGACAGATTCATTAAAAGAAGTTATTACTCCAACACCTGCGTGACATCATTAACCAACGTGGTTGAACGACCAATTTGCGACAGTACAGTTTTGGGAAACAGTCGTGACTAGCTAGTTGATTTCTTCAACAATGCATCATACTATGGTAGTTAAGCCGTGAGTTATGTTGTTGTATGGGAAACACACCCGAGCGATCGATCCAGTCCAAACACGTTCCATCTGTAAAACAGTGTCCGAATGGTCTCAACACATCGTCCCTACCCAGTATACCCGAGATCCAGTTTCCATTGGTTGAACTTTCAAATGCCATTGGAAAACACTGCACCCTGATCGTGATGTGATCGAATCCCAGAAGTCCTATAGCCAAGCAGCATGTAATGTCACTCCGTTAGGATTTGCTCAAGATCTAAACATCATGTTATGTGTGTGGGCTTGTTTGAATTGAGACAACCTGCTCTAAATAAAGATTTACTATGGTTTACTAATGTTTCACGAAGTTACAAAGCAGAACGTGCCGCAAAAGCCTCATCTGCATACTATTTACATGCACGTCGGCCGCAACTTTTTACAGTTTCACGTTATCAAATTGTGAGGTCTGCCAAATGTAGTGATTACTGATCGAGTCACATATAAATATTTAATTTATATATTTATATTATAAATAAAATAGTTCAATCAAAACTACTTTGCCTGATATTTGTGTAGCATTAACAATCGCGCAACCAGCCTCGCTCCGTTCCCACGGCTCTCGGCCCCGCCCTGCTTGCCACAGTTGTCAATAGCTTTGAAATATGCTAATATCAAACTCTATTGAAAGGTTACAGGGATATGACCATGGTTTAGAGTTGTTGTGGGTTGCCATGATGTTAGACGGTGAACCATGAAGTAACAACTGTCAGCTGTTTACATTTGTCAACATTTTGTCAAACAAGCTTTTTTCTTTTTGTCTTTTGCATCAGTTTTGGACATTGCTAATCCGATCAGATTTTAGAATAAGAACCTTTCTTTAGTACGGTAAACTAATATGTTTAGAACTTATATGGCCTACAGTACGTATTCTGTGCACAGTAAACAAAGTTTCTTTATGCATGGAAAATCCAAATATATAATTGCATTTTGCATACTGTGCAGTATACAGTTGCGTATAGCATTCCATTTTGAGCATAGCCACATACTGTAATCAGGCTTGCAGAAGTACAGTAGGTGCACTTGAAATTAAATGAAATTAAATTTCATGTTTTGAAACATTAGTCTTCATGTAGGCCTATTTTTCTTGTGTCTCATATCATCCTTCATTCATGTCATCACACAGTTACTAAGCATATCACTTCAGCACTGTCAGAGCCCATGCACACATGATAAGGACGACCCAGATGAAACGTACAGGATCAAGCGACGCTCTTACTGGAATCTTCAGTGAATGAACTGGCACTACGGTGAATTTTAACCCCTTTTATGTGGAGGCACTGGAACTGAAATCTGACACTGACCCAATTCCTGTGAATAATTGTGTATTTTAATTGGATATACGTTAGAATGTTGTTTTTAATCTGTATAAATGCAGTCATATAATTTATCTTATATCATTTTTTACTTTTTTTATTGCTACATTTTAATTTAATCTAAATTGACTTTAAAGTAAAAAAATCTTACAAAACTTTGTATTGTAAGAACATCATTTAGTTTGTTAGTTTTTTTAAGTTAACTTCTTTTTCATAGTGTTTTGCAAATTTGTTCATGCATTTGATTAAATCGTTCATTTTGAATTTTAGTTTAAAATACTAACGTTTTTGTCTCTTTGTTTTGCATTTTTGCCTCCATTACCTTTGGTTTATTGTTTTTCATAAATTGTTTAGTTTTAAAATATTATTTAAAATCTAAAATGTATATTAAAATAAAAGTGTGTATTAAAAGTGTATTTACTGTAATAATGGTTTGGTTCTGAATGGTTTTCTTGCCGAGTTGGCAAATTACCAAGTGCCACACACGCTTCAGCGTTTTCCTTTTAGACACAACTACAAATGATGGATAAAGTATGATGCTATTTATATCGACTGGATCTGAGCATCTTTTTAATTGGCATAGGAGACAATACCATTGTGAAAAATAAGCGTGCTAAATTATATTGATTGTGCCCTTGTAGTGTACTTTCTTTTTTTAATATGTACTTTTAAATGTTTTAATTTATTTAATATTTTTTTATATAATCTAAAATAAAATAAATGAAATAAAAAATAAAAGGTCACTTATGTATACTTAAAGAGAATAAACTTTCATGATTGTGTTTCTTATTTAAAGAGATAGTTCACCCAAAATTGACAATTATGTCATCATTTACTCACCCTCTATTGGTTTTACTTAAAGTACACTATAAATCATTGTGTTTTCATCTTTTGACATGCTTTAAAGAAGTACACTCATTTTAATGTTTTGACTAACATACTAAAGCAAAACTAAATTTGATTATAATTTCTAACAATATTTAAGTATATTTTTGTTTAAAATAAATGTTTGTTAGCACATTCAGTATTACAATAAACATATTTCAAAGACAGAAGTAATTATGATTTTTGTGTAATTGGCATTTAATATAATTTTAAATTACAATTTAATACATTTTCATTTATTTGAAAATGACATGCAAGTGTCTGAAAACATAAGTTTGCACTATTCCGTAATAGGCACTCTTTTTTTTTTTTTTATGTGCTAAAGGATACTTCTTTTTCACAAGGGTGGACATTAACTAATATTTGAATCAATAGCTACATGAGAGATTCTGGTGAGAAAACCATTGAGAATTGCTTAAAAATGTGAGAAAACCTTTTTTTGGCCAAATATTCTATTAACTACCAATTCTTTATTCATAACTAAATGTTCTGGCCCATTTGTCGTTTTAAGTACATGTGACTTTGTAAATGTTTGTGTCTTTGTTTATTTTCAACAATCTGACACCACTGATTATAGCTTAATTATGCTTTGTTTAACATTTACTTTAAAATGAATAAGAAAATACTTAAGAAAATATGCTACTGAAGATATCTGGAGACCCAAACAACTGGTGTCAGATTGAATATTATTCTTCACTGTTTAAAATGTCTTATTGATGAATATGAAATGTTGGGAGACAGGGTGCAGTGACTGCACCTAAACACAATTTGATTTATTCAAGCACTACTAATGACTTTTGTTCTTTTCAGGGATCCAGTTTCGTCTCCCGACTGCCTGTAGTGTGGATCGAACAGAAGCCCCCACTCCAGGTAAAGCCACACATCCCAGTTAAGTCATACCACATAGTGTGTTCAAGTTCAGAAGCGTCATGTCCATTCAAACCCTCTCAGATTTTAATGTCACACCAAACTCATATGACCTTTTCTCGTGGAACACAAAATAAAATGTCAAAGCTAATATTTTCCATTCAGTGAAAATGCATGCTGATCAAACAAAACAAAACAAAACAAAACAAAACAACAAAGCAAAGTAAAGCAACAGCAAAGCAACAAAGCAAAGCAACAGCAAAGCAATGCAAAACAACAAACCAAAGCAAAATAAAGCAAAGCAATGCAAAAAAGCAAAATAATGCAAAAAAGCATTGCAAATCAAAACAAAACAAAACAAATCAACAAAGCAAAGTAAAGCAACAGCAAAGCAAAACAAAACAAAACAAAACAAAACAAAACAAAACAACAAAGCAAAACAAAACAAAACAACACCAATGACACCAAAAACTCAGCTTGCTTTATCTTGAAGTTTTGTCACTGCAATGCTGCTAAGGCTCTGTAAATACATTATCAGAATATATGCTGTTGAATCTCTGGGCTGCTGTTTTACTGTCTCTTATCATGCACCACATGTACTGAATAGCTGATTTTAGTGGAGACTGAACATCTGTTGTTGATTAAACAGTCACGCTGAAAGTTTTATAACCCATTCAAGCTGGCGTTAAAATGCAGAACACGCAACTTAACACATGCACTGATAAATGGTTCAAGATTTCAGTTCACAACCTTATGTGCTATGTACAAGTTTAGGCAAAACACCTAACACATTAACACTGCTACAGCTTCAAATACGTTAATTAGATATTAGTGTGTAATTAGTTCAGTGATGCCATAGCTGGCTGAAATATCAGCCCAACACAGCCTGAGGCATTCAGTAACAGAAGGGTATCTTCTGTTTCTAATGGAGAATACACATGCACCTGAGCTAATGTAAATGAATTATCAATTTACATGACTCAGCTAAAGCAAAAATGACTTTCCATCCGTTTGTAGGGATTAAGGTTTGATTCAGGATGTTCTCCTTCACTCTTCACTCATGTTTCTTCACATCATGTTTGGAAAAAAAAAAGGCATAAATCAATGAATAAATAGAACAAATAGTATATTTTGGATATATTGTATTTAATAAATGTACTAAGAGTATTTTTTATTTAAAAAAACAAAAACAAAAAAAACATTCTGTTCTCATGCTTCATGGTTTTGATCATGCATATTATGTTTGTTTTTGTGTTTAGCACCTGTGTGGCATTTGATACTCCCAAGATAACTGTTGCCAAGACACCAGATCAGTCACCAGCCTCTCACTGGGCATTCTGAGAGAAAACTGGGCCAATGAAACTGCTTTTACAAGCTAACAAGACATTGATTTATCAGAGAGATGGGGGAAAAGACCTTTACAACCTTTATAAAACCAAAAACTCCAAAAATCTTACCTACTCTGCTTTTGCCCGCAGTATTTGCTGGTTATAGATGCAAATTCATATGTTTACAGCCAGTCAGTAAAGTGGGGACTTTAATCACACAATGGTTCAGCAAAATTTCAAGGGTGAAATCCAGTCATTTCAATAGGAATCCACACAACCAGGAATGTTTTGCATGAGGTTTCAAGTTGGTCGTGTGAATTCGTCACCTTAACCAACAGACATCTGCTTGGTCTGAAAGTGACTTCTGAGTGAGCTGTGCTTACAGTATATTGCTACACTATTGACAAAATTTTGCCAAATAGTGTGACCGCACGCTAAAGGTAGGGTAGGCGATTTTCGAAGAGGCTAGCAGTGGCGAGCAAGCTTTGAAAGCACAAGATCCCATCCTCCCCTCAGAGCATCTCCAAAGCCACGTATCCTTCAAAACACATGAACGCGTACAGCAGAGAGCAAACAAAAGCATCACGAAAGGCGGCATTAAACTACTTCATGACTCAAAGCACATAACATTTCAATAATAATGAACATAAACAACTTAAAGAACAACCTGACTGCTGCAGATTAATTTCGGCTTTGATTGTGTAACACAATCTGTGTTGCCATTGAAACGCATAAATTCGAGTCACGAACTGCTTCAAGAATAACATCACAGGTTTCTCTTGGAATGATATACATTTTCCCACATATACACTATATTGCCAAAGGTATTGGGACACCCCTCCAAATCATTGAATTCATGTGTTCCAATCACTTCCATGGCCACAGTTGTATAAAATCAAGCACCTAGGCATGCAGACTGCTTCTACAAACATTTGTGAAAGAATGGGTCGCTCTGTGAGCTCAGTGAATTCAAGCGTGGTACCGTGATAGGTGGACACCTGTGCAGTAAGTCCATTCGTGAAATATCCTCACTACTATGTATTCCACAGTCAACTGTTAGTGGTATTGTAACGTGGAAGCAATTCTGAAAAACAACAACTCAGCCAGTGGTGTAAAGCACGTCACCACTGGACTCTAGAGCAGTCTGGAGTGACGAATCACACTTTCTATCTGATGACCCCTTCCTGTTCCAACATGACTGCACACCAGTGCTCAAAGCAAGGTCCATAAAGACATGGATGAGCGAGTTTGGTGTGGAGGAACTTGACTGTTCTGCACAGAGTCCTGACCTCAACCCGATAGAACACCTTTGGGATGAATTAGAGCGGAGACTGCGAGCCAGGCCTTCTCGTCCAACACCTCCATTTTTCTAGAAGAATGCTAAAAAATTCCCATAAACACACTCCTAAACCTTGTGGAAAGCCTTCCCAGAAGAGTTGAAGCTGTTATAGCTGCAAAGGGTGGGCCAACTCCATATTGAACCGTACAGATTAAGAATGGGATGTCATTAAAGTTATGTGCATGTAAAGGCAGATGTCCCAAAACTTTTGGCAATATAGTGTACAATACGTTTGCCAAACTAATACTTTTAATGCACAGTGTATTGCCCAAATCTAAACATCCCTTAAAAAATATTGGATTATTTAGAAAATATATCATATATTATTATTTCAACACTGGTAATTTGAAGTGTGTACTATCTGGGGCATTACTGTCACAAAACAACAGAGTAAAAAAAAAAAAAAATTGGAATCTGCTGTATATACTATATTTGGTCTTTGTGTGTCAGTATGGTTGTCTCTGCATATAGCTGCGATAGGAGACAATATTTGAACAATCAAAGAATGGCACAGTTCAGTTTTAAGTCTTACACGCTTACAGAGAGTTGGTTGCAGAGATGAGTCATATTCTGTTGCTCTGGGAGTTTTTATATTTAATCACAGCTGATGAAGAGTTCGACACGCTGATGACAGAATGAATTATGACACGGAGCATCAATACAACAGGTCATGAATGGATTATTGTGTTCCTCTCTTATACAACCCTACATTCTATATTTGGAAGCGTTTTACTCCTCTGTATGAATCACACGTCTCTCTCCTACATTTTTCCCTTCAGTCTGTGACTCATTGAGCAGTTTTATAATAGTGTGCTATTTGCAGGCTATGCTTTTGATTGGCACGTCATGTGTAGATTCTTTTGTACTTGCTACATTTAAGCACAGTGAGACGTTTTGACATTTTGTCAAAATCCAAGCTGAAGGTGCTGAAGAGTCACACTGTAGGTCTACAATTCCTCTCTTAAAAATATGCTTTTTAAAAAGTGTTTTATCCTGTTTGAGGTCAGGGTGACTTGATTCTTGATTTGAGACTTGCAAAATAGTGACAAAATACTGAGAATAAACTGACAACTGCTATAATGTAATTGCATATGGCATTAAACTTGAATGATCCACACACTCTGCTTCCTGCTTTCAACCAATGCATAAAATGACTGACAGGCAGAAAGCATTTCAAAGTCTTCTGATTGGCTAAACAAAAAATAGGGCTGTCAGTATTAGAGAAATACGTTTTCTAATATGCTTTTAATGCACACTGTATTGCCCAACTTTAAGCATCCCATAAAATCATTAAATTGGTTGAGAACCAAATTTAGTAATTTACTGTCAACAAAAAAATACATAAATTAAATTGAGTATACATAACAATTGGAAAGACATATACATGAATAATCATGAAATATAATAAATAGTACATTTAAATATATAAATAATAAATATTAAGGAAAATATTCAGGTTCAATCAGAAGAATTAGAGGAAAATAACTCCCATTCAAAAGTTCAGAAATCATTCTAATATGCTGATTTAGTGCACAATGAATATTTCTTATTATTATCAATGTTGCAAACAGCTGCTTAATATCTCTGTGGAAACTCAGCATTAGAAATCTTTTGTAAGTCTTTCACTTTTTATCATTTGAATGCATCCTGCTGAATTAAAGCATAATTACAAATACAGACTTTTAAATGGTAGTGTATATATTTATAAAATATTTATAACATAAATACAGTTTGTTGAAACTTGTTTATTTCTTTATGTTCTCTCTTTTTTTCACATTCTTTTCTTTATGTTCTTAAATTTACAGTAATCAATACTGTAAATGCAAAAGAAAGAAAAAAACATTAATTATAGCTCAGTTTATTGACAGCTCTAATTTAAATATGTGCCCCTTATTTATATTTTAAACATATTCAAGATTTTTGAGATACATTTGTCAAACAAATTCTTTTAATTCACAGTGTATTGCCCAACTCTAAACATCTCTTAAAATCATATCAGAATTAACTATTCTCCGCCAGATTAAGCTACAGTATGCACCCGATTCAATGTAAACAGACAAAACATTGGTTTGCGAGACAAACAGTCTTTGTCTAGGAACAAAAGAGAATATCTGCAGTTTATAAGAGCTGCTGGTACGCAAGAATAATACAAATCCTGTGAACACAAGAGAGTACCAACTCACGTCAAGCACTGGAGTGTCCAATTTGCTCATTATATACATTATTCCATTTTCAAAAGCTATCCAGCTTGTGATGTCCTCATGCTGAAGTTATTAAAGCTCTGCAGTGCAAGTCGTTTGAAGCCACAAAAACTGAACCTTGAACCGAAAAGAGTATGCAAGCAAAAAGGGAAAGCGACAGTACCAGTAATAAAACACATGTAAACATAGTCTGTGAGAGGTTCAACCAGGCGCTCAGGTAGAGTCAGAGGAGTTTAAGATAGGTGCTCTTGGGATAGGGAAAAAATCCAAAGGAAAACAAAAGCAGGTCCCAGGCACTCAGTCAAAATAACAGGAGAAGGATCAGGTTAAAAAGCCTTTAATGAATGTGGCTTAAGTCATTTAAAAAAATATATATATGCACCAACATGTTTCGACCAACAAAATGGTCTTCATCAGGGCAGTCGCATAGTTTGCATAGTATCACAATTGCTGTACTTTGACTAGGTCCACAAAACAATGTTTATGTTGCTAACAATGCCTAAACCAGTTCAATCTTTGTTGTATTTGCCTATAAATAGTCTTACCAAGTTCTAGGTTACACCATTATCTGATATGAATATCAATTGATATGCCTAATGTCAATGTTGCCAAACTTTTTTAACGTTATTTTAAAACAATTGAGTTTAAGTCAAAATAACAATGGCATATAAGCTACTCACCTACTCATAAAAGATATTTTTCAGATTTCCATCTTCCGTTATTAAGATAGTTTTGATGTTGTAAGTGACATTCTCACTCTGAAAAAAGTGATGTTGGTTTAACTTTAAAAAAAAGTGAAGAAACCTGTTGCCTTGAAAAAAAAAGAAAAAAAAAACGTATGTTATGGAATTGTCAAGTTCACATAACTTAATTTTTTCAATACGCATGGTTTATTTACTTAATTTTAAGGCAACAGGTTTCCTCACTGGTTTTAAGTTAAGTCAGTTTATCACTTTTTATAAAATTATCATCTGTATCCATGGGTGCACCTCAAGCTATCAGATTCATCCTTGCATAATAGCTGAGCTAAAGCACAACTCATGTAATTACCAAAACAAGTTTCCTCTATTAGTAACTTGTAGTTTTAACCCTCTGGTGCTCTTTGCATGGCAGTCAAAAATGACAAGAGTCGTTTTTTATTTAATATTTTGTATTTTTAGTGGATTTTATGGTACTGAACTATATTTACGCTGTATTTATAATCCATAATACGTTTTGAGCATAGACCTGAAAATTGTATTTCCAACCTTAAACTGTTGTAAAACTTGAATGCTTTAAAGCACAGACTTAAGTTTGATCTCTTTTTAAAGTCGACACATGGCCAATTATTGCTGAAGTGAAAAAAGTTTTAAAAAGTGAACTTAAAAAAAGTTTTTACGTAACTTTTTTATTGTTATGAAAAATGGACAAAATACTATTTTCAATTTTTATAATAAATCTATATTTTCAAAAACATGTTTTACTCTTAAACTGCCAGAAAATCAAAGCCATACATCTAAACAAGTTGTGTTCCAAATTTGAGCTTAATATCTTAAAAAATTAGCTTTCAGTAAGATTTTGTTTGGGGCAGTACCAAAAGATTTCACTAGATGATATTCATCTCCCATTCATTTCCAATGCGGTCATTTTTGACTATTCTTTTCAGGACCATTTAACCTTTTCGAATCATCTCCATGATTTTTTTGTGTGTTTAAGTGCCAAAACTTTTACCAAGTTTCGTACCATTCCGATTAAGTAAACAAAACAAAAAATTAATGAACGAAGAGCACCATGACACACCAAGCTGACCACCAGCCAACATCGGGCCGTCACTGAGCATCTGTCAGCTCAGGTTTCGCGGTTGTGTTCCGCACCGTTCCCACTAGTTAGACATGCATGTCGGCGGCTTTTTGGCAGTTTGAGCATGTTGAATCGACGTTGGGCAGTCAGTAAGACAGATCACTCTCAGTGGCTGTTCAGCTTAGCAAATGTCCAACTGCTGAGCCGCAGTGCCATATGTGACAGCAGTTTCAGGACAGCGGTGCCAGCAGTGCCAGGCCAGCAGTCTCAGACCGGAAGCAAATGCCTAATCCCACCCCACCACTAACCCTAACCTTTATGAGGCTATAACCTCAACCCTAACTTCCAGTTTGAGACCGCTAGCATGGCGTTGCTATCCTGAAACGGCTGTGAAGTATTAGCGCTGCGACTCTGCAATAGGATACTGTTGTAGCAAACCAGTACAGAGTTGACTGCTGGCTGGAGTCTTTGTAGTGTGTTTAAAGGGATAGTTCACCCAAAACTGAAAATCAGCCCATGATTTACTCACCGTTAAGCTGTATATGACATTATTCGATATATTAAAAAATGTCCTGGCTCTTCCAAGCTTTATAATGGCAGTGAATTGCTGTTTCTGTTTTGAAGTCCATAAAAGTGTATCCATCCATCATAAACGAACTCCACACGGCTCTGGGGGGTTAATAAAGGCCTTCTGAAGCAATGCGCTTGTGTAAGAAAAATATTCATATTTAACACAAGCAGTCTACTTGCATCTAATGCGCAACTTACATGTGCATGATGTCAGAAGTAGTGTAGTGCGTCATGGCGTAGTGTAAATATCAGCAGTACGTCGCATTACTCGCATAAGTTGGGCTTTACACTTAAGTGGAATTCGTATGTTCGTTTGGCCGGAAGCTAGTTATTGTACTTTATAAAGTTTTAAATATGGATATTTTTCTTACACAAACTCATCGCTTCGCTTCAGAAGGCCTTTATTAACCCCCCAGAGCCGTGTGGAGCACTTTTATGATGGATAGATGCACTTTTATGGACTTCAAAACAGAAACAGCAATTCACTGCCATTATAAAGCTTGGAAGAGCCAGGACATTTTTTAAAATAACTCTTTTTATAAAATCGATTGTGTTCGTCTGAAAGAAGAATGTCATATACACCTAGGATGACTTGAGGGTGAGTAAATCATGGGCTAATTTTCATTTTTGGATGAACTATCCCTTTAAGTACAATTTTTTGGCCCAAACACAGTCAGCTTTTGTTGGCGCCAGTTTTTTGATGTCTGTTGGTGTGCCACGGCCTCTGTCATTCAAAAGTTATAGTAGGTTTAAATTAAACATCTACCACACCCTCAAGCCTAACGTATCGTTCATCTGTTCCTTTATAGCAGTAGTGACATATACACCTGGCTACAAGAAGACTCCTCCACCTGTTCCTCCTCGTTCCACCACTAAGCCGGTGATTTCCGTAACAGCCCAAAGCAGCACAGAGTCGACGCAGGACGCGTACCACGAGGGTCGGCTGCCACGCGTTGGACGGGTTATCTACAACTCCACCGACAGTCTGGACAGCGCTAAAGCGGTGACCCTAGCAATGGAGACGGCTTCCAAGCGCCTCACGTCTGCAGGGAGCTACAGCTCTGTTCAAACCTGCGATAAGGCCATCCTGGTGTCCAAAGCAGAGGAATACCTCAAGACTCCACGCTCTTCCATCGGGATTCAGGTAAACATCCCTCAAGGTTTGAGGTTATTGTCATTAAAATCCGCTCTTTGTAAAAAGAGTAAAAATCTGTGTTCCAATGGCTTTGTGTCTCGCCTCTAATCCAAAAATAGCCGACAGCATTCAGACTGTGACTCACCCACCCAGAAAGTGCACACCAAGTCTCCTCATATCGCCAGATTCTGTGGCAGAGAAGACGAGACTGCAGATTGACCCTGAACAACAAAGATTAATGATGATGCTTCTCTCTGTGGGCTTATTCCTACACATGTCCAACAGCCAAACGCAGAACGCAGCTGTGGAGATGAAGAAAATATTACACCTATAAAGCTATGCATCATTAACAACCAAATCCACGAAGGCTGGAATGACTTATTTAGCTAAATCCAGAACTCAAACCACCCATCCGTTAAGACTTCCACTGCTCACTTAACTAATACAAACAAGGCTCTAAATTTGATCTAGTGAACCACCAACCCATTCTATTTATATGTCATACAGTATTTTGGGTTAAGATTTTCAAGTTGATTTTCTTTTTTTTTTTACATTTATATATTTATAGGGTTAGTTCACCCAAAAATTTTTATTCTGTCATGAATTACTCACCCTCATGTCACTCAATGATTTTGTTCATATTTAGAACAATCTGAGAGATTTCTGTCCCTCCACTGAGAATCCATTCCACTAAAACTGACACTTAAAGAGATCATAAAAGCAATCCATATAAATCGAGCGGTTTATTTTATGTCTTCTGAAGAGACAGAATCGCTTTATGAACAGATTTAATTTAGGCTTTTATACACATATTAACATTGATCACTTCACATACATAGAACACGTCAAGCGAGAACCAATGATGTTTGTCCTCATGCATCAAGTAAGTGCAAGTAAAAGCTTTAATTTACCATATTTGATGTGCTCTATGTATGTGCGTTGATCAATGTTTATATGTAAATAAAAGTCTAAATTAAATCATCTGAAGATTTGGGTTAAACCGCTCCATTCATATGGACTTGGTTGCATTCAATTTAGGGACAGAAATCTCTCAGGTTTCATAAAAAAAAAAAAAAAAAATCTCCATTTGTGTTTTGAAGATGAACAAAAGTCATATGGGTTTTGAACAACATGAGAGGGAGTAATTTTTGGGTGAACTATCCCTTTATATATAAACATTTTTGAGTGTCTAACACACTCCCTTTCCCTAAACCTAACCATTTCTCAACAAAAGCATTTGACAGGAAGATAAAAGTATTAAACTACAATCATATTCCAAACAGTTGCAGTAATAAACGCCTTGGGATGAGAACTAATTAGAAATGTATAGATGCGTTTTAGTGACTTTAGATGATTTTAACCATGAGACTAGAGAAGACTTCTATGTTTACACCACTAGCTGTAGCACAAGACAGAAAATGCATCAATAAGTCATAAACCTCCAGAAGACTTTGAACTTGTTTAAAATACATCTCTGTATCTCATGGTGCAGTTCGCAGGGATTCATTACTCTGGATGCTGAGGAAACTAGCTGTCACCACCAGAACTAAGAACCAGCAAAAGGGATATATACAATCAGAGGAAGGTGATTGAGTATATGAAAGACTTTTACTAAACAATAAGCCATGTCTCCAATGATTGGTTGCAGTCTAGGATAGAACTGTGAACATTAATGAACTGTGACTGGTTACTTGAATCCCCGTTTCCATTGGGCTCTTGATCAGGGTGCTTTAGGGGCTCTCCTTACAATAAGTGTGGTATAAATTGCTTGCGATAACAAATTGTTTGTGAAATGACAGCTGGGAAGTCTCAAATGTGTGCCTCTAAGCTGTTGTTTTCTCATCTGGGTCTGTGCTAATGTGTTCATGCCACCCACAGGATATTGTATATAGCAGTATTGTATTATGTTGTAAGTATTGCCTTGACACTTTCATTATTACTCACTGAAGGTGTGAAACTATTATCTGTTAATTTTGTACTTATCGTTCTGACTGACTGAGAATCTATGGCAGTTCCTAGAACCATATTGTTCAACACTTAAGAGGAACATCTCAACTTAGGCCAATATGACAGTTTGGAACTGCAGATTGATCTTAAACCATTAGGCATATCATTTTTGAATCCTTGGGTCATGCCATCAGTCATACAAGTGGTTTCTATTTCCACCCAAATAGATTTTCAGCCAATTTGATTTTTGAAACTTCTCCTATAGCCTTCATCTGATCTTTTTCAAATGTGTTACAAATAATCTTGAGACCATTTTGATCAAATGTTTTGTTAAATCAAAAATCTTTAAAAACTTTTGATCAAAATGGTCTCAAGATTATTTTGTGAGAGACTCATTTGTTATTTGGAGTAAAGCTCAGAACCTTGTGAATGGTACAGAGAATGATATTCCAAGATGTTCAAACGTTGGCCGTGTTTCTTGTCAGCCATTTTGGATTTGACTGTAAAGTGCTGTATTTTACCAGTGGCTTGGATATAGAGTGCTGCAGGAATAAGCATAAAACCTGGAAATTAGTTAGTATTTTTGCACTTTTGTCCCAAAACCAGTGGGATTTATTTTATTTTTTTTGGTTAAATACGTGAAATGGGTTGATTTTAAAAGCTTTTATGTGTTTTGAAAAGGTTGTTGCTAACAGGTAGCCACAGTAAAAGGGACTACAGAGGTTTCTCTGGGACATTAAACATCATCACAGCAAACAGGAAAACTCATCTACTCACTTAGTCTGCATTTACAGCCTCGTTGTGTAAATATTTCAGGGGAAATGCTTTTTAAATAAAGACTAAAAGAGTTGTTGGAAGCTCAGTGATGGTGACGTTGAAGTAATGAGACTGTGTTGTGGTTCGTTTATAACCTACGTTTATTACGTTTGTCATAGAACTTATTTTCTTCAATAATTCAAAAGCCATTGAAAAAATCCTATATTGTCTTTTTATTCAAGGGATCCAGATTGATGCTAACTTCCAGATAGTCCAATAAAAAAATATACATTTTTAGCATTCTATTCCACTCTATTGAAACAAAAACTAGTATGTGTAATTGTAAATCATTCCCTGATGTTACCTGGGAAATCTCCAGATAATTGTTGGTAAAATAAAATGGATGGTTGATGATGGGGACTTTAAATCCAAAATTGGAAGTGAAACTGTCTCTTGACAATGCTTTGGCAACACAACATGAGAACATAAAACACAACATTAGAACACATGGAGGGGGTGGGGATTACTTGTCATAAATTATTATTGTTAAATCTGCAATCTTTGCAATAATTGGCATAAAAAACATGGTGCTTTATTTCATTGGATCATGCTTAATGCAGTGTACATTATCTTAGTGATGTGCTTTGTCCCATAATTGCAGCTTGCAGCTATATTCTGTTCTTCTCTGGTTCACCTCAGATACTCAGTAGC
Organism: Rutilus rutilus; assembly: GCF_951802725.1. Lineage (NCBI taxonomy): Eukaryota > Metazoa > Chordata > Actinopteri > Cypriniformes > Leuciscidae > Rutilus > Rutilus rutilus. Next base: position 20,292,488 of record NC_140220.1, on the reverse strand, counting down.
ATTTTTATGTATAATATATAATATATATATATATATATTCTCATATGTGCTCCTTTTTTATCTCTTCCTTTGCTTATTCATTCTTCAGGTGGAAGCGGCCACAGATTCTGAGACAGATAGTAAAGGTCTCCCGCAGTATCAGTCCGTGGGTATCCAGGTAGAGGATGAGAGGAGGTAAGTCTACTGATCAGTCATAAACAGGACATTTGATCCGCAGAATTAAAGATTATTCTGAATTAATGATCCCTTTTAGGGATCCCTGAGCCAGTAGCTCAGAAAATAAATAAAGCGAGATAATGAATAGGTAAATAAATATAGATTGCACTATTCTGGGTGTAAGTAGCCTACACAAACTGCTGTCAATATTGTCCTTCTTATGTGCACTTTCAGACTTGGGCGCTTTAAACGGTCCAACAGTGTGACGACGGCAGTTCAGGCTGATTTGGAGCTGGAGGGGTTTCCATCGACCGAAGACAAGAGTCTGCAGTTTGGAGGATTTCAGCGGCATTCTGAACCCAGTACGCCCACACAATACAACGTGGTTCGGACCGTACGCACACAGGGCCTCTTTAGCTACCGTGAGGACTACCGGCCCTCCAGCGGGCCGCCCAGCCCACAGCCCGAACCCTGGCTGGTGGAACCCGCTCATGAAACAGCCGAATCTGGACGCGTGTCGCCGCTCCGCCACGATGGCAGCTGGTTCATGCAGCTTCTGCACAGCGAGACCAAACGTTTGGAGGGATGGTGCAAAGATATGGAGCGTGAGGCGGAGGAGCACGACCTGTCGGAGGAGAGTGAGTGTGCAGGACATCCAAGAAACAAATAATAAGTCTAAAACAACACAATCTCAAGGCAGTTCATAACTATTTTACATTTCGTGAGCTTAGAATTATAAGGTTCTAACTCCACTTTTGGTCGAAATTGAGTTTTTGACATAATCTGATCCATTAGGTGTTTATTAATGCCTGTGTGGTGTTATTTTTGTAAAAAAAAATATTTTGTTAGTAGTTATTAATAAAATAAAAAGGTTCCATCTCTCCATTGCCAGCTGGGATGTAAAAACTTTGAGGCTCAATATCTCAGAACTACCCTAAACGGAGATAGAACCTTAGGCATAATTCTAAGCTCACGATTTTGGTGAATTGGTGGCTCCATATTCGTATGAGTTCGTGCTATCTCATTTGTTCATTTTCATTAGATCTGCTTAAACCCAAAGTTTACCTCCGCCGTCTGTGTTCCTCGCAAGGCTGTAATGTGATAGATTATCAAGGCACACGTGATCCAATTTAGCCGTTACGTTATTACCAATGGTAGAGCCACGGACCCTCGTATCTCCCACTAATAAGACCATCTCTGGCGCTTCCTTCTTCCAAGAACTGTCACCAAAGCACCATATCCTTCTCCATCATCTTTGTTTTGATTCTTGTCAGAGAATGTCTAATAAGGCGAGAAGTTCCACTCTCAGTACACTTCCGGCTTCTGAACTGGTTGCAGTTCCTCTCTGATTCCATATGAGGGCGCTCACAGGACGAGTGCAGAATGAATGGAGGTCTATGGCAGTATACCAATAAAAATCCACTTTTCTCAGGATATAATTTTTTGTCTAGTAATTTGAATGTTGTATTCGAAAGGAGATGCAAATAAATTACACATTGCTGGGTGTTAGATTTTTTTGAGTCACTTATTTGCTTTAAAAAGTCTTTTAAAGTGTCAATGACGTCATACACATGTACGACCAGAGATACTGCTTTACGGCAATCCTTCAGTCACTCTGGTGCTTTCGCGCTCTGCACTCTCTTTTCTCTCGAGGCATCGACAACACAGCTGACACAGGTAAACACACGTGCTAGAAGAGTTTTTGTTTTGTTTGTTTCTGGTCCCGCTTCGGATGCCACGATGCCATCAAGCGGTATCTCTGGTCGTAATCAGTCCTTCACTGACCAATCAGCGTTCATTAGCAGAATGCTAGCGTGTTATGGGCAACAACAACTCAACCTGTAAGAAATCGAAAGGACATAAGTACTCGTTCATTCAACTTTCGACCTAAAACCCATGTTGAACATCTGAGATTTCTCAACAGCAATCGGGTGAAAGAGACACATTTAGCTGTCTAGCCCCATTCACTCCCATTCATTTTGCACTCATGGCGATCGCCCCCAGTGGAACTCTGGTGGAACTACAACCAAAATTCGGTACAACAGGACTTAATAGGGAGTGGGCAGGCTCTCCGTAGACGGGCTCTGTTCTTGTTCTAAACTTTGCATGCAATGGCAGATCTTCTACTTTTCTTCCTCTATCCTTCTGAGCAAATGTCCTGTAAATGACACGACTCAGTGCTGCCCTCTGATGTCTGGTAGAGTATAACAAATAATTGTACTGTCCATGTGTAAAAATCGTTGCTCCGCAACCATCCGCGGTTGAGTATACTTCGAAAGCTGTGCAAACCCGACTGTGCAATGCAGAAAATGAAGTATGCAAAGGCCTTAATGCCCCACTGATGTTTATTTTTAGGGGTGGAGCCTTACTTACCATCCTTACTTTTTTCTAAAAATCATACGAATTCATACGAAATCACCACCTCGTAACATTTTGGTCTAAACAGTTCTTTGATCTAAATTATATATTTATCATAGACAATTCAGACAAAATGTGTGCATATATAAATTGTATAACCAATCTTTTTTTCTCTCTCTTTTTTTTCTCAATATGTCTTGCAGTTCTTGGAAAGATCCGGAGTGCTGTGGGCAGCGCTCACCTCCTCATGTCCCAGAAATTCCAGCAGTTTTACTGGTTGTGTCAGCAAAATCTGGTATGTGGCATTTCTAAGATCCCCATGAGATATACATTAATGCTCCCTTTGCATCATAAAATGCATCAGCCATGCACCAGTTCTGTCATGAAAGATTCAGGATGCCTCTTTGATAGGTAGTTTATCAAAAAGTATTGGTGAGAGTGTTTACCTTGCATTTATTAAATACATCAACAATTTTCCTGCTTTAGCATTTCAAATTAAATTAATATGAATAAAGATCCTTAAAAATTTGAGAAGCAAAATTGTACAAGATAGTATTATGTGCAACTGTAGTTAATTGTAAAACTCTAAAAAAAAAGAAAAAAAAATCCCACATGAAAGTATTTATTTCAGAATTCTGATGTATAATATTTTGTGGATTTTTGCTTATCAAGTAAATGTATTTTTATTGTTAATTTTGAACTGGTAAACAATACAAAATACTGTTTAAAATTGTTTTCTAAGATAGTTGACAGAATTACACAATGATTAGTTGCAGTGTCAACTCCACTAAATGTAATTTTAGCCTGAAAGAAGCTTTAACCCTTTTCAAGATGCGTTAGAGTAAAAGATCCTGACGTTAATTGGTAGTTGGTGGGTTGAATGACACTTTAAAGGGTTTGTTTAGTGGTCAGTGATTGTTTTTGTCTCTCGCTCTCTCTCTTTCTCTCTGGAGATTGTGAAATGATGGATGTTGTAATACATTCACATGGACAGGCTGAGACCAGCTTGTCCTCTCTAGTATGAGCGTCCAAGAGACTGAACGGTTTAGCTTAGTATTATAAAACGAGAAGAGAGGATGTAGCCAGAATAAATATAGCAAAAATTTTGAGAAATGGTTCAATCGATAATTGATTTTACTGAAAATAATTATATTTACTCTGTGTATATACATAACACTGTCAGTTAACAATACACATCCATCATTCATTTGTTTGTGCTTTTTTAATGTTAATGTCAAAAGTGTACCTGACATGGTCAAATATTCAGTTTGGATGAGAGATGCTAGACTACAGCGACCTCTAGTGATTATTCATGGTAATTTATTAATTCATGGCACTTGGTGCAGTGATGCGTAGATAGGGATCAGGATCCTTATTTAGTTTGATTGCTCGAGGGGGTCATAAGTTTACACCCCTTTCTCATAAGTTTTTATTATTATTATTTTGTAAGACTCCGAAGAAGCTCCATAACACCAGCCAAAATAATAACTGAAATTAACCAAATTATGCTGTTCAGAAGTTTACATGATCAGTACCGCCTCCTGCTCATAGCCTTTTCAGAATAATTGATAGTGCATGAGTCCCTCAATTGTCCTGACTGGATCTCGATATCACTGCGCCACTGTGAGGAAGAGCTCAAACGTGCAGAGCATTCTGAGACACAAAAGAACTTACTGTACCCTGAGGATTTTTGTCAAGCGGGCAGATTCACTGCTCACAGTACTCAGGACAAACCTAAGAAGGTTCAAATCAATAATTTACACTCAATGGGCAACATATGAGATTAAGAACCATATATAAAGAACTTACACTTATAGCAAATATTCCGATATGTACAATAGCTTTATCAGGGCAGAGCTAAATAAAAAACAAAATGCATTGTTATGATCCCTGTTTTTATTTCATTTATTATAATTTTAAAAAGATAATTGAGATTCTGTATGGGGTTTGAGCTGAAGCATAACTTATTACTGTTGTTTGTGTTTGTGAGGAGTGTCAGTGTGTGAAATATAATTGGTCTGTTTCTGGTTTTGTGCAGGACCCCAGCGCTATGCCCCGCCCCACGGCTCAGGACCTGGCTGGGTTTTGGGATCTCCTGCAGCTCTCCATCGATGATGTCACTGCCAAGTTTGATGAGCTGCAGCAAATCAAGAGCAACGAGTGGAGGATAGTGGAGAGTCCGGAGAAGAAGGTATATTATAGGGGCCGTACAAGCCATGATTCATTCTGGCACTCTCACACACTTACATTCTCCTTTCACATACATTTAAATATATATGAGTACACAAAATGTAGGCTGTGAATGTGTGCTAAAAAATATATATGAATATAAGAGTAAAATGTTAGAATGTGTGCGTTAGAA